>NC_054838.1:5208707-5516416 GCF_018345385.1 Vulpes lagopus | reverse complement strand
GAAGGACAATTCCTGGACTTTCTGTTTGTCTGATAGCAAAGGATTTGAACATTTATCTAGGAGACCCATAGTTGAATTGCTTTGGGAGCATACTTAAGGCAGAACTTGTACATTGACTTTAAGAATTTAGACCATGTTGGGGGTGACATCAAAATAAGTTAGAGATCTACCTTTCATTAATCTGTCTTTTTAAAATATTTTTTAAAGATTTTTAAAATTTATTTATTCATGAGAGACACGCAGAGAGAGGCAGAGACACAGGCAGAGGGAGAAGCAGGCTCCATGCAGGGAGCCTGACGTGGGACTTGATCCTGGGACCCCAGGATTGTGCCCTGGGCCAAAGGCAGATGCTAAACCGCTGAGCCACCCAGGGATCCCCTCTTTAATCTTTCATGTGATACATTCTTTGGGATTCGATTTGGAGTTCCTAGTAGAGTGTTACTTGGTTCCTTAGAGTGTTACTCCTGAGATTTTTCTGTTAATCTGGACTTTGAGAATCCAGAAAGGCTATTAGGGAGAAATCTGAGGTGAGACTCAGAGAGTAAACTGAGGTTAGCCAGACAAGAGAAGGAAAAGTGCTTCAAGCAGAAGCAGAAAGGAAAGAGCAAGTGCAAAGGCTCAGAAGCCCCAGAGGGAAGAGAAAAGGAGAAAGAGAAAGGGACAAAGGGAAGAAAGAGAATGAGACATTATCAAAACTCCTAGAAGTCCTGCCTTTAGACCAGAGGGAAGGGGAGGAGAGGGCGAAGAGGGGCACATGGCAAGGGGAGACGGGTCGGCAGGCACACAAAGCCAATTCATGAAGATCCTCCTGTGTTCTGAGAGCTTTGGCTTTCCCCTGAAGGCAGTACAGAGATTTGAAGAATTTTTAAATGGGAAAAGATAAGGATAGATTACATTCTAAATCCCTCAGGCCATAGCACAGGGAATGAATAGAAAGGGTGTACCGCTGGGGAGTACTGGTCAACCAGGTTGGCCTGGGAAGTGGGCGGGTCACGGCAAGGCAGCTCAGCCCGGAGACCTAGCTGATAAAAATCTGAAATATAAGGCAAGTTGTGGTCTCCTGGGTGAGGCTGTCCATCTTGGTATATAGGTTACTCAGAACTGAAACACTGTTTGCCCCTAAACAGAATATCTAAAAACCAGCATGTTGATTTTGGCTTGTTCTGCTACCTCTGCCTGGCATTGGCTGGGTTTCAGTAGGTCAGAATTTCTGCCTGTTAGAAATTAGAGTTTCTTCGGTATGAATTTTACATAGAACAAAATTGTAAGTTACTCATGGAAACTGAAAAAAGAAGGACGGGAAATGGTGTTTTTATATTTTACAACCATGGCGGGTTTTTTTTTTTTTTTTCTTTTCTTTTTCTTTTTCTTTTTCTTTTTCTTTTTTTTTTTTTTTTTTCTTTTTTTAAACCTCTGGGTAATATCAATTGACAGGAGTCAAATAAATTAATAAAAAGCCCAGGTTGGTGCTCCTATCAACAAGTTTTTAGAAGTTTGTTACCCTAAGCTCTTATTTTCCAGATGTTACCCAGTTTCTCAGTTCCAGGCCCTGCCTGGTGATTTAGTACATATTTCATTTAGCGTAGCAGGGCTATAAAAAATACGGTGCTCTGTCCCCAAATAAGCCCAGCAGTGAGACCAAGGCATTTTCAGTGAAAACTATTCCTTGGGCCAAGAATCCTCCCCAGAGTATTCTTTGGCCATTTACAAATTTCTTTACATGAGTTCATTACCTATATGCCCAGAAAGCAGTGATTCCAGATGTGTGGCCAGATTCAGAGCTTTCCGAGGTCCATGTTAATGCAAGTTATCCTCCTCTCCTGTCAAGTCTATGAGTGGTCAGCAACAGATATTAAGCACCTACTATGTCCCAGATATACGTCTCGCTGTCAGAACAGCGAACAAAACGGTCTCCCTCATATTCTGTTGTGAAAAGTCAGATAATAAACAGGTGGGCCATGGGGCAGACAGTAAAAAGCCAGATGTAAATGTCTTAGGCTCTGTGGGCCATACAGTGTCTGTCACAACTACTCAATTCTATTGTTTTAGTACAAACACCGGTGAAGACAATGTAAAATGGATGAGTGTAGCTGTATTCCAATAAAACTTTGTTTATAAAAGTAGAATGGGTGCTAGATTTGTCCCATGGGCCATATTTCGCTGACCCCGACATAGATCAGTAAATAAGTAGGCTGTTCTCACGTACAAATAATAAGAGAGAAAATTGAATGGGATGATGTAGAAGAGACGTCTGCGTGTGGCTGCTTTGGCATCCGTGGTTCCTTGTGACTGGATTAAATCGGCATCCGAATGATTAAAGAGCAAGTTGACAACATCATCTATCTTTCTCTTAGAATATACCTAAAGCTATTAAAGGTAAGTTACAGATCACAAAGTTCTAGAAGGTAGGAACTGTAGAGAGCAGCCTGACATGTGCAGGGACTTAATAATTGTTGGAGTCTTGTTGATGACAGTTTCAGATGGCTTCCCGTACTGTCCCAGTCTTCATTAATTTGTAATTCCTCTGAATTTCCGTGGCCCTTATTAAATGATGGTACTAAGTTAACATTGAGAAAATGCAATATTGGTCAGTATGTCTTCAGTGGATACTGACCAATACTGGTCAGTCGCCTTTTGCTGCTCTGAAGTGTCTGAACCTGTTTTGTAATAGTTTCTATGTTAAGTGCCTAGTTTGGTGCCCCTATGTTGTTGACACACACTATTAGGTTATCGAATCGTGAGGATCAGAAAAGTCAAATTAAGGAACACAGCGAGGTATTCCAACAAGAAAGGGCCCCTGCTTGATAATTTGCTTTCACAACGTATCAATGATGGTAGAACATTAATTGAAGAAAAGAAAGAGAAGAGATAGACTTTTGATTCCCAAAGGGTCTCTCAGATAAGGTCGGTAGGATTTATTGTTTTCTGGGCAGTTATTAAATTCTGAGCCATCCCAGAAATCAGAGATTACAAGTTTATCAATAATACTATTGATAGTTAAAGCATGTGGAGTTAGTTCCAAGAGCTTAGGGTAACAGAGAAAAGATATAAGGAGCTGAATAGAAGTTATGACTCAGACCTCAAACATCCCGTTGGGATGGGATCCAAGAATTAATACCACAAAGGAAATAAAAGAGAAAATAAAGGTAGCCGTAAGACAGGGCCTGATTTCAACTACGGATTCAGCAATTCATTTGACAAAAATGTGCTGAGCACCAACAATGAGCTGGACGCTGTTCTAAGCCCTGATGAACTTAGAGACAGGTGGATCCGTGTGCGTGGGATGTATCTGGAAAGCTTTCAGAGAGAAGGTGGAAATTGTCCAGTGTTTTGAGAAATGAATGGGATTTGGTTGTGGGAGAGCATTTTTGGAGGACAATAGGGTCAGTGTCGCTGGTGGAAGAATAGGAGAAATTCAAGAGAGGTTTAAGTAATGAATGGGCCAGGGTAGCGGGAGCCCACAGAGGGAGTTTAAGTAGGGACTAGTGTGAGAAAGGTACTATGCTGGGGGCAACAGCCTTGAAAATAAAGCCAAAAACTCTCCATTTTGATCTGAAGGCATTGGACAGACATGGAAGGTGTTGATCAATAGCCTGATAAAATTGAAATATAAGGCAATTAATTTGGGAGAGGTTTATATACAGGATTATTGATCGCAGCAGGAAGAAACTAAAGGCAAATGCAACTAAATAAAAAAAAGGTTATTCTTAGGAGATGAGCATTAATTAAAATGGTGGCAGGAGGAGTGGAAAGAATAATGTGAACAGTATTTTGAGGGTAGGCTTGACTGGATATTCGTAGAATACAGGAAAGAGGCAGGGAAGAAACTAGATTTTTGAAAATGGGGATTTTCTTATGAGAAATTACCTCCCCCCCCCAAAAAAAAATAAAAAGAAACATAGAGCTTGAAAGAGTCTCTGAGGTCAACGTGATTCTGCTGTCGACTTGCTGCATGACTTTGATCGTGACCTTCTGAGGTCTCTGTAAGGCGTCTGTACTGGGAACCACGATAGTGCTCATTTTCGAGGACTGAGCGTGCATTCGTTCGGTCAGCAGGTAAGACACAAATCATTTTCTAGCTCCTGGAAGGAGAGCGGTGACTAAGGCACAGTCACTCACTGCCTTTAAGGAGCATGCTCTGTCGTAGGGACAGATTATTTTCAAGTAAGCAAGCGCTCAGGGTAGTTTGGGGATTTGGGTAACGTGAAAGGGAAACATGCAATAGAGAACAGTGGGATTCAGGAGGGGTTGCCTAGATAAAGGCCTAAAGGATGGCGTCTCCAAGGAGGTGATCTTTGAAGAAAGACCATGAGAAGGAGCCCGGCTTGAGAGGAGCAGGGACAAGATGACAGGGAGAGCAAGTGCAAAGCTCAGCTTCTTTGAGGAGCAGTGGAGCAGAATCAATCAATCAATCTATTTATTTATTTATTCATTCATTCATTCATTCATTCATTCATTCATTTATCTATTTATTACCTTGTGTTATAACAGTTCTGGAAAAGGAGACCAATTTAGGTCTGCATCCCTACAGTCTTAGTGATGGGCCGTGGGGCTGTGGGTGGAAATTGTAGCAGATTTAAAGGGGACACCTGCCCTCTAGTGTCCTCCCCGGGTTATTTAAGCCTTTAATAGGATTTTCCTTACCTCTTCTCAGTGCCTGGAGGATGTTAAAAGTGGTTCTGCATTCAGTGAAATGCGTTCACGTATGTAGGAAACAAAGAAAACAAATTTCTGAGAAGCCAGCTTCTGTCAAAGAGCAGATTTATATTCATTTCTTTATATTTGCAAATGAGAAGGCTTGGAGACAGAGGGGAACAAGAAGTGTTCTGTTGAGAGGGATGACTTGCATATTTTGGTCTGGTCTGTTCATTCTTATATAAACTAGGGCAAGACAATGGTCCCATTAAGGGTTGTCGTTTCTCACTTCAGTGTTTTTCCTTTTTGGTGGGGGTGGGGGCGGGGGTGTGGGCAGAGAAACCAGAATCAGGGAATGCTTCGATTCCGTGGTGTGGGTGTAAATTCTAACTCCTCACCCAGGAGAAAAATTCTGAAAAAATGGGCCATAGAATTTTCTTCTTGATGAACTCTTGTCCTCATTCGTATTTTTCGGCCCATGTCCCTAGTTTAGAACGCGATGGGGAGACAGTAGAGAAGATAGTGGAAGGTTTTGGACTCTAACTTCCTCAACCCTTCCTTCCGGCGTCCTTCTTGCTCTGCTCCAGTCACTGGACTTCTCTTCTTTCAACACATCATGTTGTTTCCTCAAAGGTCTTTGGAAATATTATTCTTTTTATTTTATTATTCTTTTAAATACTGTTCTTTTTAATGGAATGAGCCTCCTCTCTCTGCCCGTTACCTAACATTTCCTTTTTAAGTCATTACTCCTAATGCCTGTCACCCGACGAAACTTCCGTCCTCCCCACGTTGGGCCCCCGTTCAGTGAGGTTCCTCCGTTGAGGTGCACTGATCCCAAGCACCCTGTGCTTCTCCTTCACCGTTAAGGACCTTAGGGGTATGACTCGTGTGGTAGTTGCTCACTGATTTCTCTCCGGTGCTTGGTCTTGCCTACGAGACTTGCATAACATCTTCAGCCGCATTGCACTGCAATAGACAGATACTGTTGAGGCACCGTGTAGTTCTTGAAGGTTGAGGGACTCTGAACACAAGGATGTGGGGAAGTAATTTCACTGCCTGGGAACCAACATCAGCAATGGAAACCAACATCAGTGATGGGAACCAACATCAGTGACTTAGAGAAGATAGACGCGTGTCTCTCTATTGTGAATGTCCAGGGCTGGTTGGGGGACTCTGCTCCTCCCAGTCCTCAGGGACTCAGGCTTTCTCCAGCTCAACCCTCTGCCACCACTGGGGGTGGGTCTCAGACATGTGGTCTCCGATGTCTCCGTGCCCCAGGGGGAAACATGGAGGAAAAGATGAAGAAGGGACAAAGTGCTTGTGCCACTTATGGGAAGTTCCTGACTCACTGGACTCACCCACCTGCATGGGAGACCAAGTAGGCAGCCTTTATACTGGGCGGATATTGCCCACCTCCATTCCTGCTGCTCTAAAGGGAGATAGGAGGTCCCATACAGATGGACTTTTTCTTTGCCAGGAGGTCGGAGTAAACATCCCAGAGACCGGGTGTATGCTGAGTGACCACACACCTGCTCTCAAGCATGAATCGTGGCCTTGGATTTAAGGCTTCGAGTCTGTAATTTGTAATAAAAGTGAAAAGGCGCAGGGGTTACTGATACCAAAACAATCCATTCTTTTGAGTAGCGGCTTCTGTTTTTGTTTTACTGGAGTCCGTACAGGAGACACATACATCAAGGAATGTTTTCAAAAAGAAATAGCGCGCTTTTCGCATGGAATGGGTTGACTTGCAAGCAGTTTCGCTGTAACTTGGAATTCGAGATTCAGTTCCATCATCCGTGTAGGTCTCTAACTTGCAAAAAGCAGGATAAAGAAGAGGAAGTGAAGTTTAGAAACAAAGGGGAGAAAATAGTCACGACACTTGGTGTGTGTTTGATGCATGACCGTTGACAAAGCAGGTTGAGTGAAGGCCATGTGGCCCCCAGCAGCCCCCCAAAAGTGAGGTCATGGATGGATAGGAACCATGGAAATGAACAGACCGGGCCAGGGCCGGGCAACTCGTGAGAGATGGGGTTAAGGCTGAGCTCTGTCCCCATCCTGGTAAGGCCAGGCTCCTCCCCCTGTCCCCAGAGGCCTACGGAAACCAGGTGAGGGAACATGGGGACTAGGGACAAGAAGAGACACACCTCCTAAATGCCTTATTGGCAAAGCAGGCGATAGGAGAGGGACGGTTCATCATGACACTTACAGGGATGGCTACTATTCCGGAATCATAGGCCTGAGAGAATCTTTCATGGAATCTTCCATGGTCAGGGGCTTTTCGTCAGTTAATTACTGCAGCAGAGCCAGCAGCCTGCCAGGGTGTACGGCCTTTCAGCAAACAAGGGACAGCACACGCACACACACACACACACACACACACACGCACACGCTCACACACGCACTAAGGATGCTGTGGTCCACACTCTGCTGTCACTAAGCAACCAAGAGCAGATTTCTTTGTATTCTGAGCTATTCACTCTGCTGGTGGGGCGGTGGGGGGTGGGGGAGGCTCCCAGAAGGCCCTTCAGAGCTAGACCTTTCCGAGATCCAGATGAAATGAAATTCAAGGATATTATGGCTGTTCTCACAGGATATCCATTTCCTGACGTGGGTCCCGCCTCTGCTGTTACAGCAGGTCACGTCTGACTGCAGCTGCCACTTGGCCTGATTCAGAATTTTTCACTCACAGGTTTAATTAAAATTTCTAGCAGGCACCATCTATCATTTCTCTCTCTCTCTCAGAGAGAGAGAAGCTTGGTGCTCGTTTCCCCATGTGTGTTTATGGTGCTCGTGTTTGTGTAGGAAGAGATTCATAACCCCTTTAACAACGCATAGATTTTCCCTGGGAGCCTCAGTGGAAAGCAAATCATAATCGTTGGCCTGCGCTTTTAGTTACAGACGTATGCGTAAACTCCCTGAGGTTTATTGTTCGACTCGGTGTAATGGTTTATAAAATAGAATAGAATATTAATGGGGACTATTTTTTTTTGTATTAATGTAACAAAGTGGTTCCTACCTTGAGGCATCTCGGTCCCCAGGTCTTTGCTGGTGGAAGTGGGGGTTTGTAGGCCAATCTCCGTATCCCAGAAAGCACAATGGAACTGGTCTCTTCACCACTAGCAGGGGCTCACCAAACTATCAGGTCTTAGGTCAGATCGGTGGAATAATTGTGTCTTTGTACTAATCAGTTTGTGTTCTGTTTAGCACAGCTTCGTTTTTGATTAATTAGAATGAGTCTAAGCCATTTCTTAACGAATAGGTTTGGCAGACAGGCTTTCTCTGCGTGAGATGTATAAAGAATGCGGATTTTAGAATAAAATATCCGATGCAGCCCTGGCACTGCCATGTCACTTTGAGTAGGCCATGCAGCTTCTGTGACAAGGAATTCTCTCATGGGTACAAAGGGGCTCTGTGGCGTCTGTGACAAAGTTGTTGGGAGACTAGGACTCATCCCTGGCCCCCTGAGCCAGTGGGAGAGGTAGAGCTCATCCCTGGCCCCCTGAGCCAGTGGGAGAGGTAGAGCTCATCCCTGGCCCCTGAGCCAGTGGGAGAGGTAGAGCTCATCCCTGGCCCCCTGAGCCAGTTCGAGAGGTAGAGCTCATCCCTGGCCCCCTGAGCCAGTTGGGAGAGGTAGAGCTCATTCCTGGCCCCTGAGCCAGTGGGAGAGGTAGAGCTCATTCCTGGCCCCTGAGCCAGTGGGAGAGGTAGAGCTCATCCCTGGCCCCTGAGCCAGTTCGAGAGGTAGAGCTCATCCCTGGCCCCCTGAGCCAGTTGGGAGAGGTAGAGCTCATTCCTGGCCCCTGAGCCAGTGGGAGAGGTAGAGCTCATCCCTGGCCCCCTGAGCCAGTTCGAGAGGTAGAGCTCATCCCTGGCCCCCTGAGCCAGTTGGGAGAGGTAGAGCTCATTCCTGGCCCCCTGAGCCAGTTCGAGAGGTAGAGCTCATCCCTGGCCCCCTGAGCCAGTTGGGAGAGGTAGAGCTCATTCCTGGCCCCTGAGCCAGTGGGAGAGGTAGAGCTCATTCCTGGCCCCTGAGCCAGTGGGAGAGGTAGAGCTCATCCCTGGCCCCCTGAGCCAGTGGGAGAGGTAGAGCTCATCCCTGGCCCCTGAGCCAGTGGGAGAGGTAGAGCTCATCCCTGGCCCCCTGAGCCAGTTCGAGAGGTAGAGCTCATCCCTGGCCCCCTGAGCCAGTGGGAAAGGTAGAGCTCATTCCTGGCCCCTGAGCCAGTTCGAGAGGTAGAGCTCATCCCTGGCCCCCTGAGCCAGTGGGAGAGGTAGAGCTCATCCCTGGTCCTGTAAGCCAGTTGGGAGACCTAGGGCTCATCCCTGGCCCCCTGAGCAGCACATGGCAAGCAGACTGTTCGGAGGCTCACCAAAGTTAGGACTGAGTCACTCTGGGGAAAGCCGGCTGGAGCAAGCCACAGTAGCATTGCAGAGATCCTTATCATCTGTGGGGGGAAAGGGGGGAAAGCACTGGATTGCTTGTCTCTAAGATCCGTTTTCTAGCTTAGATCATCTGTATTCGGCACCAGCCAACCGAGATGTCCCCTCCCCGGCTCGGCTATAGACACTGCTCCTCTGTGAGCCTGTTTCCTTTGTCTGCACAACGGAGATGGAAACATCTGCTTTCTGGAGCATATAGGAAAAGCCTGGCACGTATGAAGTTGGTTCAGAGCAAGTGGCAGTCGGTATCTCAACGGCGTTCGCTCAGCCCTTCCCACAAGCAAGGTTTCCTGGGTCCTTCACCATCCTGGCCACGCTCTCCGCGGATGGGCCACATGGCCCACGTCCTTCCTCCAAGGCCTGGAAACCCAACCCAGTCCTGCACCCTGTTCTCCTAAGCCCTCCCCTCTCCCTACTCTTCGGCAATGACGTTCACCCTTCATTTCTGAGGTCATCTCTCTTGATTCTTTTCCCACCTGGTTTTCTCCACTGGTTGTTGACTCTGTAAGGCCTGAGGTCGTGGGGCAGATCCCTTTGTAGACCATTCTTGCGTCTTCTGGTGTGGCCACAGAAAGCTCCGGGAAACCTGACATAGGCAAAACCCCCGTGGCTCCATCGCAAGGACGTCCTCCCTCTCAGAGAACAAAAAAGGGAGGAAGATAAGGAAAACTCCAAGGTTCCGCTGTCTCGCTCTACATGCTCCATCTCCAGGGCTTCTGACCGCCAGGGACAGCCTGTTTGACCTGTGCTAGCGGTTATCCTGCTGTCGTCCAGGTCCAACCTACTCTCTGGATCACAGGCCCATGCTTCACAACATCATTGCTAAGGGAGAAAACCCCCACAGCCCTTTGAAAGCACATCATTCATTCATTCATTCATTCATTCATTCATTCATTTATTTGGAAAGCACATCCTGCGTGGCTGCGTGGACAAAGAGGGTCAGTGGCACAAAGCATTAGGTACCCTACCCGCACCTCGTTTTCTATTCATCCTGAATGAGTGGGTCTTCCAGCTTCCCCCACACTCTCACCCAGCCTCCCTGAGTCATCCTGACACATTATCCTCCCTGGAAACGCTCTTCCCTTCCTCCGGACACATTCCTACTGTATCAGAGCCCTGCTTAACCAGGAAGTGCCAGATGGCACTGAATCACCAGCTGCTTAATATTCAAGAACAATGTTATAGGCGGAATAGAACAATGTACGTGCTGATTAAAGGACTTTGCTGATGTCTTGGGACTCAGGGAATGCCCCAGTCACCTCCACAGCTGTGCCTTGACAATCCGTATGGATTCCAAGCTTCTTGGGGGGACTCTTTGCTACGTGTGTCTCCACCTTCACTTTTGTTACTGCACCTGCGTGCAGCCCTTGGGTTTTTTGCTCTGAGCTTTCTGCCGTTCAGAGTCCTGGATGGTGTGTCCCCGTCCCTGGCAGGGTTGTTTGTCTCCCAAGAACCAAGTGCCAGGCTGCAGGATGGTGTCTACGGGAAGGCAAATACAAAAATGAACTAGCTATTAAAACAGATGATTTTACTTTTTTTTTTTTTTTAAGATTCTATTTATTTTTCATGAGAGAGAGAGAGAGAGAGGCAGAGACACAGGCAGAGGGAGAAGTAGGCTCCATGCAGGGAGCCCGACGTGGGACTCGATCCCCGGTCTCCAGGATCATGCCCTGGGCTGAAGGCGGCGCCAAACCGCTGAGCCACCCGGGCTGCCCCAGATGGTTTTACTTTTATGGAGGGATTGACATTAGCACTCTGGAAGATGTCCTCACGCTGGCACGTCCACGGATTGCTTTTATGCCACAAGTTACATGTAGTGATCTGAGTTGATTCTGAACATGAAGGAGCAGAACACGAAATGAAGCAGACCTCCTCTCAGCTAAGTCCTGCAGAAGGACTTCGTTTTCCATGAAAGCTTTGGTGGAAACCCAAAGCAAAGCAAACCAACCCACCAACAACAGTAAAACCCCCACTCACTTTTTATTTTATCTTTCCAGAGGCAAGCCACTTTGGCTGTGGCCCCCTCAGAGTAGCATAAAGTGGTCCTGATCATATCTCACGGTGAGGCCTAAAAAAATCACAGAGCTTGCCAGACCCTCAGTTCTGAAAACATATCTGCATTCAAATCAGTTGGCTTAAAAAAAAATGTGAAAGGAGAAACTTAGCTGAGGTGTCTGCCTCGGTCTTTATTGTGTTTTAAATAACTGGCTAGATAGAGAGACCGGCAAAGATTATCGAGCAAGCCTTGAAGCGGGTTTTGAAGATTAACCAAGAAAACCAGCCATAAGTGTCCTCACTTAACAGGTCACCCTCCGTCCACTTACCCACATACTCAGGTAGCAGTAGGTCATCACTTGGCCATTGTGTGCAAGGGTCTGTGCTCAATAACTGTGATTTAGAGTTGGTACTAATAGTAAATCACATCTCGGGATACATCCTGAACATCTTGCTGAGATCCTGGAAGACAATCCGCGGTGTAGCACGAAGAGGATTCTAACTGTATACACCACTGACTTCTGTGACGGTCGGCCTCGCGTGGAAGTGTTCTTCGTGAAAACAGGCAAAAAAAAGATTCCCATCTTTGTCACTGAAGTCACAGGATCCATCACACGATACAATACAAGTGGGCGGGACGTTCCTCAGTGTTGGTGGGCTGCTGCACATGTGGATCTCCTTCAGTGCCAAACATCATTTTCTTTTTTTTTTTTTAAGATTTTATTTATTTATTCATGAGAGACACAGAGACAGAGAGAGAGAGGCAGAGACACAGGCAGAGGGAGAAGCAGGCTCCCTGCAGGGAGCCCGACATGGGACTCGATCCCAGGTCTCCAGGATCAGGCCCTGGGCCGAAGGCAGGCACTAAACTGCTGAGCCCCCCGGGCTGCCCAAACATCGTTTTCATAACCTTCCCCAAGCTCTTTCACATTTTCCATCCTGTGTTTGAGGGTCATCAAAAAGAGGCAAGAAAAGCCTTCCAAGACTGCTCAAGACTCTTCTCTCAGTCACGACTGTACAATAGCTGCCTGTTAGAATCACCTGGAGACCTTTAAGAAAACTACTCTCGTAAGAGTTCTGATTTAGTCTGGGCTGGGGCTTGGTGATCCCCCCCCACCCCTTTTAAGAAAGATTTTATTTATTTTTAGTGTCCAGGGAGGGGCAGAGGGTGACGCAGAGAGAAACCCAAGTAGACTCTGTGCTGAGCACAGAGCCTGGGGCGGGGCGGGGCGGGGCGGGGGGGGGTGTCTCCATCTCAGGACCCTGAGATCAAGACCTGCACTGACATCAAGAGGTGGGTGCTTGGGGCGCCTGGGGGGGCTCAGCGGTTGAGCATCTGCCTTCAGCCCAGGGCGTGACCCCAGGGTGCTGGGATCGAGTCCCGTATCGGGTTCCCCGCAGGGAGCCTGCTTCTCCCTCTGCCTGTGTCTCTGCCTCATGAATAAATAAACAAATAACTTAAAAAAAAAAAAAAAAGGTGAGTGCTTAACCAGCTGCGCCACCCAGGCACCCAGGGAATCTGCATTTCAACATGCATCCCGGGAACTGCTTTCCTTGTTCCCACGTGAACTGTGGCTCCTTAACACCACCGAATAGGCACCAGCTAGTCTTACAGCTGACACAACACAGGTGCAGCACGTATCCGTGTTTGGTAAGGGACAAGGGACCGGAACTTAAGAGCAGACCCCTGATCTCAGAAACCTCGCAGACTTGGAGCTCTCTGAATGCCACGTCTGCAGCCCCTTACGCTGCGGGAGTCTGGCCAAGCTGTCCGACCTCCCTGCTCCTTGGCAGTGACACTGCGGGGGGAGGAAGCTAATACCCTCCCCTAAGGTGGCTGGAAGTACTACATGGGAGAACGTGTGCACCAGAAAGCGACTGACGTGATGATCATTTCGTGGTGACTGTCCCTCCTCTTGTCAACTGAAAGTGTGTCACTTATGCAATCACGATATACGCGACTCTGTGCATGCAGCGTGACTGTGTGTGCATACGTGTGTACAGGGCGTGTGGCACGTGCACACCTAACAATTGTTACTTTCACATGGAGAACTATTCTGGAATGAAAAGTAGGCTTCTTTGGAAAAAATAAGGAACCTCATGATGTTTTTTCAGTCCAGTAAATGAAATAAAAGTCAATGGTGGGAGACCCTGGGGAGAAGGAAACGCAACCCCCCCCCCCCATCCTAGCAGTGGGGCTGGCCCAGGCCCTCCACCCTGCAGGTGGGGACGGGTGATCACGCACCTGTGAGCTGCACCTGGTGCCGGGGTGCGTGGCTGCAGCTGCCGCCGCTGGGCCCTGGCTTCGGTCTTCCAGGTTGGAGAACAGCTCGCCTCCTCGCTAGTCGTTTGGAAACAGACGTCAGATAATGTTGGGATGTGTCTCTGGGAATCTCCTCGTCCCCTGCCCTCCGGGATCGTGTCCCAGGGAACCGCCGCTCGCCCACCTGGCCTGGCTTCCTGACTTCCTGCTGGGCACCCGGTCGGTGGGTCCCTCAGGCGTGCAAGGCGCTCTCTGCGCACCATGAAGTGGTGTGCGTGGCCACTGCTCAGCCCTGCAAGAGGAATGGATGTTGCCACCACTGGGATCTCCTCGGTTGTTCCTAGAGTGAATGCTCCTTTGTGAGTTGGAGAAAAAGCAGCAGGAGAAACAAGAAATGATGGCTGAGGCTGGGTCAGTGATTGGCGTGTGTGCGTGTGTGTGCGTGTGTGTGCGCGTTGCAGGGAGGGTTTCGGTGTGATCTGACCTCACGTGAGCAGCCGTACATTACAGAACAAGGCCCCTCGGATCTGGCACCGACGACTCCCCAGGCTGGTAGGTCTCTGCAGTGGGGGGCTGACCTGTGCAGCAGAGGAGGCGGAGCAGGCCCTGTGGCCTCTACCCACCAGGTGCCAGTGCTGGGCTGGGCTCCCCCTGGGCTGTCCAAACGTCCCCTGGTGGAGAATAACTAGGGTGAAAGCAGACTACGGTAATTACATATAAACAGGTGATTTTTATACTTATTAGCCTAGGGTTTGTACTAATTGGGGGCAAGATTTATAATGCCTGGTGCATCAGCAGCAAATTCAGTCAGTCGGCTCCTGGATTTATTCACTCATTCATATATTCAAGAGAGGCGGTGTCATGTATTAATAAGTGCTCTGAATTCGAATCCCAGCTCTGCAACCTACTAAATACTGTGATTAAATAAATAACGTCTCTCAGTTTCATTTCCCTCGACTCTAAGCTGGTAATTGTATCTGCTTCATAAGATTAATGTGAAAATCAAATGAGATATTGTATTTAAAGCCTTTAGCACAGTGTTTACTAATGAGTAGTTACATGATGATTATTAGTTATCGCGTAATAGATATTTTTAATTAACGCTCTATGCCATGGATCGTGCCACCCACTAGGGAGATAATGCTGGCTAACCTATTTTTTCCAAAATGAAGTTGTGAAAGGAGTTACATAAAGGCGTGCCTAGTTATTTTGATTACTATTGTGATAGATGAAGGAGCACACGGCCCTCTTAGAGGTCATTTTTATTGAGATTGCCAGTAGCATGACGGAGATGCTTTTAGAGAATCACCTGCTAGTCATAATTAATCAGCTGAAGCAGAGAAAAACCCAACACCCTGGAGCAGTATTTCGACCCCTGAATTTAAGAAAATTATATCACTGTACATACTCTGAAATTAATTAGCAGGAACGAAATATGTGGTACCTCTGAAATATGCTTCACCTGTGTTTATAGCTCAGTTTTAGGCTGAGTTATAAACTATGAAGCAATTTAAAGTGAAGGTTGATTGGGGCACCTGGGCAGCTCAGTAGCTTCACTGTCCAGCTCTTGATTTCGGGTCAGGTCATGATCTCAGGGCTCCTTATGCTCCTTATGTCAGGCTCCCTCTCTAAAAAAATTAAAAAATAGAAAAATAAAAATAAAGTGAAGGTATGATGATGATGCACTAATTATTTCAGTGTTTTTCTTACCTGACTTCTTTTTTTCTAAAGGTTTATTTTAGAGAGAGAGCATGAAGGAAAGCAGGGTCAAGAACAGAGGGAGAGGGAGGGCATCTCAAGCAGACTGAGTATGGAGCCATCATGGGGCTAAATCTCACACCCTGAGATGATGATCTGAGCCCAAATCAAGAGCTGGGCGCTTAGCTGACTGAGCCACCCAAGCGCCCCATTTGATGTCTTTCTACCATGATATACAGACCTGGGTCTGAGCGGCTGTTCTGGAAGCTCCTCTAAAGTCATGAACTGTTTGGTGAGGCATTTTGCCTTCCATGTCTCACTTTTTTCCATCACACGGGGAATGTGCACCTTCCTCTCTCCACCTTCCTCGCACGGTGTAGAGAGGAAGACATGATTCCCACCTGTGCATCAGGGGTATGTTCTGGGAAGAAGATAAATGCCCACCCTGGGGGGAAATGAGGTGAGAATGAGATAATTGGGCTACAATAGGGAATATTCAGGGAGGCATCCACCACCTTGCCCTGGCAGCCATCTTCGGCCTGGCCCACCGCTCTGGCCTCCAGACTGGCCATCTACTATATCTCCTCTTTCTATCTGGTCATCACAGTGCAGCTAGAATGAGCTAGTAAAAGTGTAAATACATTATTTCTGGGATCCCTGGGTGGCGCAGTGGTTTGGTGCCTGCCTTTGGCCCAGGGCGCGATCCTGGAGACCCGGGATCAAATCCCGCGTCAGGCTCCTGGTGCATGGAGCCTGCTTCTCCCTCTGTCTGTGTCTCTGCCTCTCTCATGGGTCTCTCATGAATAAATAAATCTAAAAAAAAAAACAAAACACATTATTTCTCCCCTCAGAGTCCTTGAAAGGTTTTGCATTGAATTTAGATACCGGAATCCTTAAATGGCTCAACAGGACTCCTGCCTGGTTCCCCAGGCTGGTACGCTGACACTCTCCGCCTTGTTTTCGTCACCATTGTCACCACATGGGCTTCTGCAGCATCTGCAGGGAGCCAGGTGCTCTGCATCAGCACCCACCTTGATTCCTGTGGCTGGAATGTTCTCTGCCTGCTGCTGCCCCAGCTTCCTTTGACAGATCAACGCACACACACACATCCCTTCAAGGCTCATCTTCCAGGCAGCCTTCTTGGGCTTCCCAACACTGTTACTTTTCCTTTAGGTCCATTTGGATTGCATTTGGTTAGATATAACAAAAAAACTGTGTTGACAATGGCTTGAGCGTCACAAAAAGAGAGGTTCAGAAGTTGATTACTACTGCTGTTCATTGACCACCACACTGATCCCATTAGGGGACAAGGGTTTTTCTCATCTTCAGCTCTGCTGAAGTGCCTTGGCTTCCATGTGCACATCTCTTCCCTCATGGTTCTAAGATGGATGTTGAGAGCTGGGGCCAGTGTGTCTGAGTTTAAGGCTGGAAGGAGGTGGAAAGAGTGGTGCCAGTCATGGCCTCTTTTTGCAGAATGTGTTACTACTTGTTGGCCAGTAGAGTGATAGCCATCCCACTGCAAGGAAAGCAGAGAAAGTACTTTGACTTATTAATGCCTAGCATAGAAGCAAAAGAGCAGGGGATTGAGAATGGACTCTGGGTCACTTAACCTAAACTGACTTTTAGAACGTGTTCTTTGATCCTTAGCTCCCTGCAGTCATCCTCTATGGCACCCATCACATTTGCATTTATTGGGTTAATGTCTATTTCTTCAGTCGACTCTAAGCTCCATGAAGGCAGGAGAATGTTGGATTTATTCTATATGAATTGTTTCCAGTGGTTATTATCTGCCATATAGTAGTTTGTTAGCGTTTTGTGGGAGAAAGAATAAAGAGTACAAAGAACCTATTTTTGCCACTGTGAGGATAAAATGTTGGGTGAGACTCCAGTTCACAGTAAGCATTTATTTTTCCCTTTTCTTCATTTTGTAAGAGATGAGGGAAATAAGCAAGTAATTATAATTTAAAAATTCCAGGAGAGTGGAATTTTCTCAGAGGAGGAGCAAATGGCATCTGATTTGTGATAGGAAGGTATGAAAGCCAGGAAAACATCCAGGAAAGGAACAGATTTAGGATTGCTTTCTGCATGTTATCAAGGAGGGTGTATTCTATTTAAAGAAAATGATAACATCCAGGAACCAGTTGTTTGGCTGATGGCTGTGTCAGGTGGGTGTCTAAGAGGAAGAAGGCTAAAAACAAAACAAGACGAAACAAAAATAAGAGGATGAAGGCTTAAAGAGTTGAGTTCAGGCCATATCTGAAAGGACCTAGAATGTACATGTCACGGATTTCCAGGTAAAGGCTAATAGGTTCAGTCTTACAGCACTGTGTACCCAGGCCCCGGAAAAGAAAGTTGAGCAACGAGAAGCAACCATTGCTCATTCCAGAAAGAGAAAAAAGACCTGATAATGGCCTATGGGAATAGGAAAGCCTGGAACCAATTTGAGAAGCATCGGAAGTTCAAGCCTATTGGGCATGGCGACTGCCTAGCGTGGGCTGGCTTTTTAGCTTCTGGGTCCCATTTTGAGTCTGTCCTGCCCATCCCTTGTCCAGAGCCGTGTGTCCTGAGATATTCCCTAAATCATCCTTTCCTCCTGAGATTTCTTCTGGTTCATCTCTATGAACAAACTCTTTCCAATCCTGGGATCCTGTAACCAGGTGGTGTCCAGCCCTGGGCTAGAAGAGATTTCAAGATGAACCATTGAGACCTAATGCTCATCATGATCTGTTGTCTCCCATAACAGGAGCTGGAATGGATATCGTATAAAGTTACTTGGTGGTCAAAGGACCCCAGAAAGTTCACCTCAAGGGGTCCCTTTCTCTTCATCTTCATGAAAATCTCAGTCTTCTCTACCTCTTTCCTATGTACTGTGGACGTCTCTTAGCTAATCCCTTGCTCCAAGTCTTGACTCTTCTGTGGGTCAATGGAAAATCTTTGTGCAGTAGAAATCCTGCCAGGCCAATCTTTGGCCAAAAATCTGTCAGGGACCCTTGTTGCCTCATGTGCCTAGAAAGGGATTCACGGTCATCTTATGTGTGCTCCCTTTCTACCTCACTGGCTGAGTCTCCTAGCAGTCTCTCCTCTCCCTCTCGCATCTCAGCCGTGGAAGTAGTAAACTACTCAGTGTTATATACAGACCATGCTGCTTCATGTGCCTGTCCCTTTGCACGTGCTTTTCCCGCAGCCTGGGTGTCCTTCTGTTGCTCCTTTATCCAGCGAAACCTCGAGAGTGCTCTTTGAGACTCGGATGACTTCCTCCAAAAAATATTCACAAGAACCCTCGCCCCTCAAAGACTAGGCTGAAAGTATTTCTAGTTGGTGTTCATAGCATCCTTTATCAGAGCAAGCTTGACGAGGGTACGTGGGAGATGATTCAAATTGTGTTGGAATAAAAAGAAATTTAAAACATGGTACATGTAGAGAAGACCTGTTTTTGCTCCAGAGTGTCAAGGAACATGGAAATAAAACAACCTACAAAAATGTACCTCCGGGAGGAGTAAAAATAACATGAGGACGTAGACAGCAACAAGACTCCTACAAAGGTGTAGACATTTGAGCAGGAACAGCTTCCCTCAAAAATCACATGGTCTCTGGATGAAAAGTAAAGACCGATCAGGCAAGATTAAATCCCCTTGGTGAAGACCTCTTAGGATTTGGGAGAGACAGAGAAGAAGGGGGAGACGTCTGAGATTTAAGAATGAATGATGGTCAAAGTGTGAGAGTCTGGATAATGGAGTTTTGTGAGGCTGTGTAAGAGGCTAGAAAAGAAAGAGGGGGAAGGAGTGTCCTCTACATGAATGAGGCAAGCAGGGAAGAGTGGGGGTTAGGTCCTGGTGTCACACTTCAAAGACCATGGCCAGGTTGGTGTTGATGGATAGCACATCCCAGCTGGAAGGCCCCGTGCTGAGGCTTCGAGACCTCAGACAGTCATGCTTTTAATCAGTACTTTAGAAGCTAATGGGCAAAATATGGAGTATCCACTTCCATTAAATAATTTGTATTAATCACGTACAAAAGGAGAAAGGAGAGGTCTCAAATCTGGAGGCCACTGATGGGACTTTAACATTAATTATAAAATTTTTTTTTGATCTTGCCGTAGAAGTTTGTTAGGTGCTGGGGGACACGAATCACAAAGTGACAGGAAATAGCTTTGCGTGGCCTCATGAAATAGTAGAACAAACAAAAGAGGACATTAAAAACCAAAGAAGGAGCAGAATCAGAGCGAGTCATACTGTCATCAGCTCGGCTGCCTTGGACCCACACTTCTGAGAAGGGGCTGGCTTCGGGCTGTCGACGGCGGGGATGTTCCTGTTAGCAAGCAGAGGGGGGGCTTTATGCAAGGCCCTGACATGAACGAGCACTTTACTGGAGGCTGAGCTGAATTCGAATCAGGGTGCTAGGAAGGATAGGTTCTACCTGCCGGTGAGGAGTAGATGGATCTTGTTCCTCTGTCATAATTTAACTTAGAATAAAAGGGACGCGGGAAAGGGTTTGCCAGAAAAACAGTAAATTCTTGTCGACATGCAGAGAGATAGCTGTGCTGGAAAGTTCTTCAAATATATGAAGATGTTTAAACAAACAGAAATAGGCCATCACATGCCGTGGGTTGTTGAGAGCAAAGCAAGTGGCCAGGGGACCCACCTGGCTGAGGATGTGCTCTGTGGATTTTGTCACAAGAAAATGTACATTCTGAGAGCAGGACTAAACAGATAGATGGTCGTTCCCTTGGGTAGGCCAGCCAGGCCTTCATTAGGCAAATGATATCCGTCTAATAATAGTTGAGGGGGGAAAACTATATGGGGATGGGGATGGGGATGCATGTGTATATATTTATATGACATGGGATAAATTTGGGGAAGTTATTTCCCAAACTATATGTGTGTATATAACACACCCACCCCCCCGTATGCCCCGACATAGTTACTTATGAAAGACTTGAAAAAGCAAAATTACAGAAATGAGAGAATAGGGATATAAAATTATAAAAAACATAAAGCTGAGAGATGGGCTGGTGAAAATTTTAGTGTAAACTTTGACATGAGACGTAACTAGCATTCTTGGAGGCGAAAGTAAATGTAAAAGCAAAGAAAGTCAACGTGGGAGTTTGGAGACTTCATATCTGAAAATGGTGAATTTGAGCAAGTGGTTTCCAGTGATCATTTTTTAAGGCATTCGTTATGTGTGGCTTTTATCAAGAGAGTTTGTGTCATCCTCCCTCCTGGGACCGACCTCTGGGTGGCCCCATGGAACAATAGTCTCCTTTGTAAGTGAGCATGTGACCTGTTCCTGAAGCAAGAAGGGATGGTCAGACTGTGGTGAATTGTTTAATTCTTCTGGACTTCATCTTTAGGAAGACTGGATCATGGGAAGTGAGCTCCGAACTTCACCTACTTATTTTGGAGAATGAAAGTTGGAAATAGAATATTCAGCAAAGCAAGATGTTTGAATCAAAATAGCACCGTCTATTTAAAAGATGTGGCCGAGGGTATGGCTGTGTGAAAGAGAAAGACAAAGGTTTTTTAAAAGCCATCTCCAAAAGTAATATTTTATGGGTTTATTGATAACTGAGATTGGTTTTTATTATTTTTCTACATTCTTGAGCTGTGTAAGTAGCATAAGAAACCGAGTTAGGGGGGGATCCCTGGGTGGCTCAGCGGTTTGGCGCCTGCCTTTGGCCCAGGGCGCGATCCTGGAGTCCCGGGATCAAGTCCCACGTCGGGCTCCCTGCATGGAGCCTGCTTCTCCCTCTGCCTGTGTCTCTGCCTCTCTCTCTCTCTCTCTCTTTATGTCTATCATGAATAAATAAATAAATAAATCTTTAAAAATTAAAAAAAAATAACGGGAAGAGGGACACTTTTGCATCTCAGAGAAGGTTTTGGGAGTCAATTAGGATTATAGGGACAACAACAGGCATTTTATTAGAGCGTCGCATGAAGTAGGAAGAATTAGCAGTCATGATCTTGGAAAGGAAGCTTCTGGAAGGGAAATGCTAAGGTTTATAACCTAACTGTTCAAGACTCAGAAATATAGGAGAGAGGGGATAAAACAAACCAAAGGAAAACCATGCAAATCGGAGAGCTTTTTCCTAAGTTCATGTCATGCATGGTCTTACCTGAGGATATTTTGATGATTTGGTGTGATTGTCGGGAGAAATCCAAAAATGCATAATATGAAAATAATCTGAACAGTGGCTTTAGAGGGTAACATGAAACGACGTCATAAAGTACTACTAAAATGTTAGAAAACACATGTGAGATGAGGTAGCCAGGTTGTACCTGAGGTCTGCATGTTCGTCCATAAAGTATGTGAAAGGGGAAAAAGCTCATTATTAATCCTGCTGTGATTCCAGGTAAAGGTGTGTCCTGGTATCAGGAAGCATGTGAGAGCCTGCCAGCTAGTTTGCAGAGAAGGAAAGGTTTTCATAGCAATAAAATAATTTTCTGCATGATTAAATATGTATTTTTCCCTGTGTTTTGGAAATTTGATTTCTCTTTTCTTTGGTTTTCTTAAATTTAATTTTCATTTTTATAAAGAAAAATACCTACAGGTATGTAGGTAACAAAATGGTGCTGTAAGAGTTATGATCCCAACCCACAAGCCTGCCCCACCCTCTTCCCCCCTTCCCCGTCCTTCTCTCCCTGGAGTTCTCCCAGAAGGAGCTTTGTTTCATCTTTCACAGCTGTCTCTTCTGTTATTTATCTCCAAGTTTCCAAATTATATAATTATGCTAGTCTATCTTCGTCTTGACACGTTGGGCATTTTTCTATGGGATTCTCCTACGCGCAGGGTAGCGGGAGTAGGAAGATGATGATTTGGCAGTCTCCTGCCCCCTATCCCCCTCGCCCTCCCCCGCACATGGGTTTTCCTTCCTTGTTTGCCCAGCATCATTGGTGATACCAGCGTTGGTCAAATCAGTATTCAGTGTTTACTTTATAACACTCACGTAAATATTGTCGTGGGCCATGATTATCTTTCCTTTTTATGGCCATTCCTTTTTTTTTTTTTTTTTTGGAGTTCAATTTGCTAACATTTAGCATAACAGCCAGTGCTCATCCCGCCAAGTGCCCCCCTCAGTGCCCATCACCCAGTCACCCCAACCACCCGCCCACCTCCCTTTCCACTACCCCTTGTTCGTTTCCCAGAGTTAGGAGTCTCTCATGTTTTGTCACCTTCATTGATATTTTCGCTCATTTTCTCTCCTTCTCCTTTATTCCCTTTCATTAATTTTTATATTCCCCAAATGAATGAGACCATATGATGTTTGTCCTTCTCCGACTGACTTACTTCACTCAGCATAATACCCTCCAGTTCCATCCACGTCGAAGCCAATGGTGGGTATTTGTCATTTCTGATGGCTGAGGAATATTCCACTGTGTACATAGACCACAGCTTCTTTTCCAAAGTAGGAACTAAGACGCCCTTACCAGATCCCCTTAGAGAACTATGAAACCTGTGGCAATGGTCGGTGTCCTAGGCAGAGATACTAACTAATCTAGGAGTCTCATTTCTGTCCCTCCAAGTCTGTCCTTCCCCAGGTTGGCCTCGCAGTATCAACCGACACTTCAGTTTGCCCTTATGTTGCAGCCCCGTCTCCTGGATCGCAGGTCTTCAGGGGATTGCTCCCTTGTCTTCTTAGGGGTCATCCTGAGAAAACGCGTAATCGTTTATTCATTCAACAGCTATTGCCTGAACATACATTATGAAATAAGCACTGTTTGAAGAGCTAAAGATGTATCAGGGAAAAACCACAGCTGAGCCCTGACTTCCTTAAAGACTTGAGGGCCTTTATGTTACTCTGTGTGTGTCTGTGTGTTGGCGGGGTTGGGGGTAGGGGTGGCGGTGGGGGGAGATGTCAGGTTGCCAGATCAAATACCAATAATGTATTTAATGTGAGGCAAACAACAAATGCTTTTTAATATGTTATGTCCCAGGGGATCCCTGGGTGGCGCAGCGGTTTGGCGCCTGCCTTTGGCCCAGGGCGCGATCCTGGAGACTCGGGATCGAATCCCACGTCGGGTTCCCGGTGCATGGAGCCTGCTTCTCCCTTTGCCTGTGTCTCTGCCTCTCTCTCTCTCTCTCTCTCTCTGTGTCTATCATAAATAAAAAATTAAAAAAAAATATGTTATGTCCCAAATCTTGCAGGGGACATTCTTACACTGAGAGAATGTTTGTTGTTTATCGGACAAATTTAACCGGGCTTCTTGTATTTTTGTATGATCAATCTGGCAACCTTAATTTGGAAGGAGTATATTGTATAGACAGTGAACATAATAAATATGCAAATACTTGCTGGAAAGTGATAAAATCCATGTGAGGGTGGGAAAGGAGAAGCGGGGCAGGGTAAGGCAGGATGGGAGGGCCAGGAGCAGAGATGACAATTTTAAAAGGGCGGTTAGGGTAGCCTCCTTGAGAAAGGGAGAGCTTGTCAGGGCATGAAGGAGGTGAGGGGTTATCTTTGCGGTTATCAGGGCAAAGCGTCTTCTGAACAGAAGGGACACCAAGTCGAGAGCATGCTGGGAGTAGCCTTGGCGTGTTTGAGAAATAGCCGGGAGGCCAGGATGGCGAAATCAGAGCATGGGCCGGGCTCTGCGGTGGGACGTGACGTCAGAGGTAACAGGAGTCCAGATCATACGGGGACTTAGAGGCCTTTGGAAGGACTCTGTAGTTTACTGTCAGTGAAGGGGGGAGCCACCCAGGGTTTTGAGCCGAGCTGTAGCATGAGGTGACTTCTGTTGAAACAAGATCCCCCAGGTTCTCCGTCAAGAATTTACTAAGGTTCCAAGGGCAGATGCAGGAGGAGCAGTTGGAGGTACCGTAATGCAGGTAAAATGGAGGAGATTTGGGTGTAAGGAGATAGGAGTGGAGCTGGGGAGGACAGATGGGATTCAGGATGAACCTTTAACACTTTCTTGCGAAAATGTTCAAACATACGGAGAATATCCACAGAACCACCTTCTGGGTTCTATAATGGACACTTTGCCGTATTTGCTGTATCGGTGTGTTTATCCATCACTCCATCCGGGTCCTGTATCATCCCCTGGTTGGGAGCATCCCTGATTCAATTTCTGCAAAGATAAACCTTCGCTGTCCTGCTGGGGTAACGGAGTCACTTGCGCTATGGGCTACTCAACGGGCGCGGCGAACCTGGAGGGGGGCGCAGCAGATCTGGGGCCTCGCCAAGCCTTAGGCTGACGTCCAACCAGTTCTCCTTTCTCCGGCTGCACATCGCTCCTCACCTGATGGAAGGACCTGAGGATTCCAAAACCTGCGTGTCCTATCGCTTCAAGGCATGGTCTGACTTGCTTCTTCTTGGCAGAGCTGTTATTTCAGGGTTCAAGTTTCAGCTCTCTCCACCCGTGGTCGGACACGATTCATCCCTCTGTTTTCCATCTTCTAAGAATGTGTTGACCTTTCTTATCTACCGTCTGCCCTCTCAGTCTCCCTCTGTCCTGTGGTTTCAGGACGTTTTTATTCCTGGCCTTTCACTTGAATGGGCCCCTGAGAAGACAGAGACTCATGTTGTCAACTATTTTGCTGATAGAGAAGAGCTAACTGTGTTTATTCATACTTTGTTTTCCATTTTGATGGATCTACCAGTACCAAGGGTCCATTAAGAACAGTAGCAAAGTAATAGTTTTTCCGGTGTCTGCGTTACGGACGCTGTTGTTGCCTTTCAGGACCCAGGAGGACCCCAGGTTGAGAACCACTGATGTGCACCATTGTCGTGAAAGGTTAGCCTTTGGCTCTCTCTGGGCTGTTGGGTTCTGGTATCAGTGTTCAGGTGAGAGAATGTGAGCTCAGGCTGAGTCGGACAAACGCGACCCCATCTGATTAGCAGAAGGAACGGGTTCTCGTTGCCCCTCGGAGCCCAGCTCCCTCTGCTGAAGCTCTTAGATCTTTGGGGTAGATGAAGCCTAGTTTCAATCGACCGATACCACCTACAGATCCTTCCCCTAGTCAGCTCTTCTCCTGCAGCCACCAGCCGTTTCACCTCATTGCTTTCACTCTGCTGAGTGTTCTATGAAATATTTATCATAACTTTGCCTTTCCTGCCTGAAATGGTGCCATAGACTGGTAATTAGACTGCAGCTAAGGCTTCTTAATTGCATTTGGTGCAGAGCTGAGATAATGGAGACCTTACATAACAAGTCGATAAGAACTGGCAGGCAGTTGGCATTAAGTGCTCCTACACATATTTCCAAGCCGATGCAAATGGAACTTTTTGCCAGTCGATCGTTACATTCATCTGCAAGCTGCTCTTCTCATGTTTGCTTCCAGAAAGAAGCTACTGACAGTCATTTGTCTACGATGAGCCTAGGAAGTGAACTGTTCCCTCCCCTTCTCGCAACAACAGCAGGCCAGGGATGTTTTTTTTGTTTGTTTTTTTTTTTTTTTTCTGGCCAGTCTCAGTAGCCAGATTTCTGACTCAAGGCCCTATTCGTGTTGAAGGATTGTTTGTCACCATGCAGGGCACTGCAGTAGTTCATCCTTCACCTGAGGGTTTGAGGATTGTGTTCTCGCTAATGTACAATTTTACTACGGAAGACAACAAATCACAAAACTGGGAACCCAAGCACCAGGGCCACGTTCCTGCTCTGTCTCTGTGGGCCACCTGCTTAACTTCTCCGAGCCTCGATTTCTCCATTTATGCAACGGGAACAGTAATACTGGCCTGCTGAACTACTGGGCACGTGTGATAACCAAGTGAAATAATTTAAGAGAAAGTACTTTGCAGACTGTCAGGGGCCTCCTCTATTAGTTTCCTTGTAGAGTGTGGGACCCACAGCCAAGCACTCTGGGGTGGGGGCCTAATTTCAACATTTCTATATGGGTGAAACATCAGATTCAAATTCAAGTAAGCCCTTCTGAACACTTGTTAAAACACCTTCTTTTTTTCTGGGACAAGGGCACATTTAGAGCTGAGCAATATAATCATCAGTGGAGATACCATAAAGAAACAACACGTATTCCTAGAAAAAGGGGGCGTTGCCCACAGAAATAGTCTAGATAAGGAGTCCAACAACCATAGCCCCTTGGCAAAGCCTCTTGAGGGGGTGTGTGTGTAAGTGATAATGAGTACTGTCTTTTAGGTGGGAGAGAGACTCAGGTTCAAGTCTAAACTTTGTCATTTCCTAGCTACGTGACTTTGGGCAATTTACTTAACCTTCCTGGAGCTGCCATTTTCCCATCTGTCCATGTGGCTAACAATGCGACCCACTCAGAGGTGCTGCAAGAATCAGCTGAAATGGAACCTGCGAGGAGCTTACTTACCATCATCATCACAATAACAACGTTATGGTTGGAAAAATAACAACAACCAAAACGATGGCAGGCAATGTTACTACACGCTCACACCGATCTTTGTCCAAAAAACTCTGTTATAGACATTCTCCAGATGAGAGGGCGAGGCACAGAGAGATTGAATAGTATCTTCGGGCTCTATCTCCAGATGGTTCGTGGCAACCACATCCAGGCCGTCTGGTGAAGACAAAGACATGGCAGGTTCTGCTCCGCTGTCACGCGTCTCTTTGCAGCTTAGTCCAAGGACAGTGCAGGAAGGACTATTAGGAAGAGGAAAATGAAGCAGTGCCTATGAAAAATGTTTTGCAGGCAATAAAGTGATAATTCCAGAAGCTTGTCCGTTTGGATAGTATTTAACCACTTACAATTTCGGAGAGCTGGAAAGGTTGAGCTGAGTCTCCAGCCTTTGACTAAGAAGTCTTCACATGGCCTCTGCGGTCGGTCACCAGGGCCTCACTCGCCCTGCTGACAGGTGACCTTATCACTTGCCTTGAAGATGCAGGGAGCAGGCTTTGAACATGGCAAACTAGCGACTGAACACCTGTCACCTCGCTCCTCCATGTGTCCACGAACCTCAGGCAGCCAGCTGAATTCCCAGTCATCCAATTTTGAGCATATGCCATTTCAGGGTAATATCAGTTGACGACAGTGTCTGTTGTCCTATAAATTAATTTAACACTCTCTCTCTGGAGAGCAGATGACTGCGTTCTAAAACCAATATTTTCACTCAAGTTATGACGGCTTGTAAAAACACGCAGTGAGCGGGGTTGACGAGGAGGTGTTAGGAAGCATATGATGTCCCAGGAGGCTCAACTGATTTAAATTTAGGTGGCTTGCTCCTCGAGGCAGCCGGTGTCAGAGCCAGTCGTCTCTCTCAGGGATGGCTGTGGTGGGGAGCAGCTAACAGACTGGGCAGGAATAGGAGCCCTGGTGCCGGTTGTGGGGGGACGGCCTGGTGAGAGCCAGAGTTGTGCTGAGGGACTCCGCACACTTAAGCATTAAAACAGAGAGAGGACTCTGGGCCTGTTCAAATTTTCCACTTCTTCCCGTTTCCATTTTGGTGGTTCCTGTGTTTCTGGGATTTATCCATTTCTTCCAGATTGCCCAGTTAGTTGCCAGATAATTGTCCATAATACTCTCTTATAATTGCATTTCTGCGTTGTTGGTTGTGATCTCTCCTGTTTCATTTGTGATTTTATTTGGGTCCTTTCTCTTTTCTTTTTTGACAAGGCTGGCTAGGGGTTTATCAATTTTGTTAATTCTCTCGAAGAACCAGCTTCTAGTTTCGTTGATCTGTTCTACTGTTGTTGTTTCTTATTTCTGTATCATTTGTTTCTGATTCTAATCTCTATTATTTTCCCTTCTCCTGCTGGATTTAGGCTTTATTTGCTCTTCTTTTCCCAGCTCCTTTAGGTGTGAGGTTAGGTTGTATATTTGGAGGAAGTAAAATTTTTATTAAGTAATCTGTTACTATAGTGAATGATATTTCCTAAACACTGAATTCTGGATGTAATGAAAATCTGTGAAGGGAGATAATGAAGAGAATAATACACTTGATTCTGGATCCATTCGGGATATTTCCTTCTTTCCTCCTCCCTTCCCCCTTCTCCTCTCTGTCTCTCCTGCCCATTGCTCTCTCCTCTCTCCTCTCTCCTGTATGATTCCTGCTTCTTTATTCTTTGACCCAAAATGCATCTTTATCTCAAAGGAATTCTCTAAGCAGTGGTCCATGTGGACTTTCATTCACATTCTAGTTTTTCCAGACTGTCCCTCCTACAGACAAATCATTTCATCTTTTCCTTGTTCTTTTCTGTAAATAAGTAATGTCTTTCTTCTACATATTATACATTGTCATTGTTGCCAGGTTTCCAAAGCTGAATAGGATGTGACCGTTTAAAGCGGTCACAGCGAATTAGAGAAAGATGGACAAGAAAATAAGGCATCAGGGCGCCTGGTGGCTCAGTCGGTGAAGCGTCTGCCTTTGGCTCAGTTCATGATCCCGGGGTCCTGGGAGTTGGGCTCCCTGCTCAGTGGGGAGCCTGCTTCTCCCTCTGCCTCTTCCCTCACTCGTGCTCTCTCACTCTCTCAAATAAATAAATAAATAAAATCTTTTTTTTTTTTTTAAAGAAAAGGCAACAAAATATGATAGATACTCTGCTTGAAGTCTGTGCAGGAAAATCTCAAAAAAAATAATCTAAAGGTTGGAGAAAGCAAAAATATTTCATAAAGGCAGGGATGCCTAAGTGGAGCATTAGTAGGCATTAACACTATTTATTCATTAATTGAGCAAGCATTTATTGAGTGCCCATTGTATACTTGGAACTGCACTAGGGCCCCAGGGCATGAAATTTACCCAGGCATAACCTTGCCTGGCACTCAGTAAATACTCGTTAAATGGCCCAAGGAAGGGGCTCACTCTGATTTACCTGGGGAGTATGGAGCAGCCCTCTGCCTTCTCTGTAGATAGACATGAAACTTTTAGGGGACTTCCAAGGAGCCCAGAATATTTGTGGGTTAGGTAATTTAGAGTGCAGGCATGAGCACGGACAAGGAGGGCCACCCAATAGCTGCATTGTTGTACAGTGCACAACCTGGAAAACAGTGTGGTCATGAAGGCATAGTGAGAAAGCAGGTGGGGAAGGAAGAGTAGCCAAACCAACCAGTGTTTTGTGCGTCAGGCTGGTTGTTCTCAGAGCTGGCAGGGGAGGGCCAGAGGTCACAGAGGGGATATCAGAATCGCTGGGAAATTGTTTCTTCCAATTTGCAGTGTTTGCAGCAGCCCAGATCTGCTTAAACTTCATCAAGGCCATTGGGAGAAATGTTGAGACAGATTTTTATTTGTCTTGTTGTCTTGTTTCTGCGTTTTTTTTTTTTTTCTTTTCCCTTCAGCACTGAGAGATGTTGCTAAGTCTGTAATGAATCTTCTTTCTTTTGGTAGGATCGAAGGCACAGTGAGGCATGAGGCTGGTTGTAAAAACTATTAACAGCCAGCATGGGCCTAACGTGCAAACACTACCGCTTCCCAGCATAACAGTATTGGAGAAGATTTGTAGCAATTCTAACTTATTTTTCTTTGCTTGAGAAGAAACACATCAAACAACAGCATAGAAAACCAATATTAAATACTCAGTTGACATGTGCATGGCTGCTTCCAGTCGAGAGGGGCTATCTTCGGGAATGGAGAACACAAGATTGTTCGATATGGGGGAGCATTAGAAAGAATGGCAGTGGGATCCCTGGTGGCGCAGCGGTTTGGCGCCTGCCTTTGGCCCAGGGCGCGATCCTGGAGACCCGGGATCGAATCCCACATCGGGCTCCCGGTGCATGGAGCCTGCTTCTCCCTCTGCCTGTGTCTCTCTCTCTCTCTCTCTCTCTCTCTCTGTGACTATCATAAATAAATTTAAAAAAAATAAAAAAAAAAAGGCAGTGTAACTGAACAGAGAATCAAAGCCCAGTCCTACTTAAACCTACAGCTATCTGGCTAGAAACACATTCCATCCTAGTACCTGCACTTGACACATGTTTATTTCTGAAGTCCTTGGGACCACAGCAAATTAAGCTTCTGAAATGAAATTTGATGTTTATATAGGGTTTATTAGAACGTAGCACCATAAATCATTTTACATGGGCATTTAATTTGCTTGGGCTGCTTATTACTACTCCTGACATTGATGGTTCCTTGCCTGTGCTAAATTTCACCTGGTAAGGAAGCAGCTAGGAAAATCCAAATCTAAGAGTTTTATAGAAACTAGTGGGTGTGGCGTAACGGGAAAAACGATTCTTGCTCAGTTCTGTCATTGATTTGGGCTGTGATCTTGCACAGCTTGCTTAAGGGCATCAGTTCTTCTCAAAGCATCCGTTTTCCCATCTTATAAAATGGAGCAATGCTGAAAATGACATTATCGGTTAAGTAAAATCAAGTAGAGGCTGTGGAAGCATATGTGAAAAAGGGTATTAAAAAAAATTTAAAAAAATAAAAATAAAAAGGGATCCCTGGGTGGCACAGTGGTTTGGTGCCTGCCTTTGGCCCAGGGCGCGATCCTGGGGACCCGGGATCGAGTCCCATGTCGGGCTCCTGGTGCATGGAGCCTGCTTCTCCCTCTGCCTGTGTCTCTGCCTCTCTCTCTCTCTCTCTCTCTCTATCGTAAATAAATAAATTTTAAAAAAATTAAAAAAAAAGAAAAAGGGTATTAATGCGATTGCATTATTGCTACTGTTCTGAGCTCGCATATGGGAGACTTAAGAAATGAGAACCACGTCATCACTGTCTTCGGAGAGCTCACGTGTTATTAACAGAGGCGTGCAGTGCAGGTAGATGGGCAGTTACAGGACACTGAGCCAAACACTGAGATCACCAGTAATCTAAACGGCACAGCAGCAAGGAAGCATTCACTTATCTAGTTGACGAAGGTGATGGTGGTGGAGAATTCTTCAGACAGAGGTGAGGTTTGAAATAATGTCTGGGGTCCTGGCAAGTAGGGAGGGCAAAGCAGAAAGGACACTCCACATTTAGGGACAAACATGCAAAAGCAAGACAAACAGGCAAGTTCCCTGCTGTTGTCAGGGAACACAGAACTAAAATAATTCACTGGTCCCTGAGCTCAGGGAGGGGCAGGGGAGGCCAGCAGGAGGGGTCTTGGTGAATAATGTATGCAAATAAAGGGGAATGAACAGGAGCCCAAGGGAGAGCAGGGAGCTAGGGAAGGCATTTAGGCCTGAAACCATCTGACAGGCATTCCCTGTTTGACTCCAAAGGCATTGGAATTCCCTTCGGGGGAAATAGATTTACTAAATGGATCAGAATCAGCAAGGCTAGAGGCAGTGGGATCCTCAGGGTGGCCCATGGAAACGATGAGATGCCTAGATGAATAGCAGCCACAATAGCATAGACCCTGAGACACATCTTGGGGAGAAATGAATGCTTTTGGTGTCAGACTAGTTACAGAGAATGCCCATCCTCCCAACTCTTTTAGAAAAAGGCCTGCGGAGCTAGAAGGTGGAAGGTGGCCGGCCCGTTATGCCCTTGCATTTATTTGGAAGCTCAGGGAAGCAGCAAGGACCAGAACTATAATTTGAGAGACAAAAGCAGAGAAAACTATGAGATTCCAAGTACAGAGTGGTCAGAGTGAGAAACACAGTGGAGAAAGGACTGAATCCTTCAGAATCATTTGCAACAGCAAAGCTTAAAAGTAGACAGAAGAAATGGAACCTGTGAGAGAGGCAGAGAAAGTACAAGGAGGGAGGCAGGAGGACGTCCAGGAAAGAGAATTAAAGAGTAGCGAGTTTCACAGAAGGAGTGGTCCACACTATCAGACCCCTTAGTTGAGTGATCAAGAAACATAAGGATTAAGGACCATCCATTCTATTTGACGATTCTAGAAGACATCCGATTCCCTTCAGTGTGCGGTGGGTTAACAGGTGGCGGCAGCAGCAGTGGGTAGTGCACCGGACAATGAATAGGAAGTTGGAAGTGAGGGCATCACGTGTAAGTTTACCAGAAACCTCAGATGTAAGGTTAAAGGTAGGAAAACGAAGGAGCCTTAGGTGGAAGGAGGAGAGTTTTGCTTTGTACAAGAGTGGGAGAGGCTTGGGCACGAAGGATAAAGATCATCATAGGTTAAGTTGGAGACAGAGAGGAGAGACGTGATGTTTGATGCAGGAGCTTCTGCATGGAGGTAATGGGAGATAGGACATATGGGGAGGGGTTGACTTTAGACGGAAGGACTTCTTTCTGTGATGAGGACAATGGAGAAAAGGACCAACGTAGATTGGCCAAAATTAGCCAGTGGAGGAAGCTACGCCCGATGATGGTGAGGCCCTCAGTAGAATGATGGGGACAGAGCTGAGTAGCATGTTTGAGAGGAACAGGGAGGAATAGGAAATGGAGCTGACCAAAACCTCAGGGTTCAATTAATTGCAACTGGCCTCACGTCACTAAGCCCTGAGATGAAAAGAGTTCTTCCAGCAGGAGCTCAGCTGCTCTACCCTGATTTAGAAGGAAGATTATACCCTTAAACCAAAGCTGGGGTTTTGTAGGGCACGCCCTGTGGGAGGTGGGAGGGAAGAGTTGAAAGTGGTTTGGTTTATAGCAGGTTGATTTGATTTTAGGTTAAACTGTAGGGGTTATGTTTATGGAGATGGGGATGAGTATTATTATTATTTTTTAATCCTGAAATTTAGGATGTATGAAGATAAGGCATGGGATTTAAATCTCCATAATCAAGGATGTAAACGCTTATGACCCTGAAATCTTAATCCCATGCTTGAAACTCTTGTTCAGTTTGACCACTGGCCTCCTTAGGGAGGTATAGACTGCTGATTACCTCTCAAAGGATATGGAAGAGGAGGGGGGCAGAAATCGATTCCTACGTTGTTCACATTCAGCATGACTCTGTTTCACGTTGGATCCGCTCTGCATGCGTGGATTCCCTAAAGAATCTGCAAGAAGGGTTTGTAGCGAAATGATCACATACGCCAGGCAGGAAAAAAAAAAAAAAAATCACATTTCTTTTGATGTTTTCCAGAGTTAGCGAATTGTCTACAAACTGTAGATGGGAGGTTTTTTTCCGGTGGAAATAGCCTGCTCGTGGTCAAGTGAATTTGGGTGTTATGTCAGGCTTCATACCAAGGATGTTTGGAGGCAACTCCTAAGTGTAATTTGCAGGGCTGGGAGGTGCTGGAACGTCAACAATAGGTAAAGCTGTTCTCCAGAACATGGGAAAAGGGATCAGAGTACTGTTTTGATTACAATTTTTGTCCCAGTAAGTCCACATTTTGGAAGCAGGCAGTAGAGACACACACAGGAGCTTGTGGGAATGGAAGTAGGTCAGTCAAGTTATAAAAGCCTTGATGGATTTTGTTTTACAATGGACTGTTGTGGGACAAGTATTGGACTAGAGTCAGGAAATCTGGGTGCTAGTCTGAGCAACCCCAAAGATCTGGGCCTCAGGATCTTCATCTGAAAATCAAGATCGTGGTGCCACTGGCAGGACCAGGGGAGGCAGTAGGGTTACGGCTGAATCCTGACTCCTTTTGTTTGCTTTATATTACGGGGGTTCCCGTTGAGATTTTAATGAATAGATTCTCATGCCATAAGTTTAAAAACTTCTAGCTAGATGTTTCTGAAGACCCTTTCTATTCTGATTCTATTCTCAGTTTTATTCTCTAAATGAGAATAACCAGTAGAGTAAAATTTAACTACAATTTTTTTCATGAGTCTCAGTTTTTATTGATATCTAGCACAATTACAATTTTATTACGTTGCACAACACCTGAAACTGCTTCACGTCAACCACATGAATCAGGATTTTGTAACTTGAGTCCATGGATGGATTTCTGGGAGTCTGTGAAACCCCTAAACACACATATAAAATTTCATGGATACAAGCATTCGAAAAGAGAGTCCAGAATTTCCATCAGATTCTCAACAGGTAAATGAAAGCAGTCAGCACAAATCATCTTCCACTTGATGGGTGTAAAAATACTCCAGATCCCAAACCGACACAGCAAGAGGAATTCAAATAGATTTTATAGTCTCTGCAATGAAAATGACTCCCCAGATCCCCTCACACCACCCTATGTCCTTCCCAAGGTCACATTGCCAGTGCGTATGCAGAATATTGTGCGCAGGGAACAGAGTCAGCAGGGTCTTTGATGATGGAGCAGCATCTCTCCATCACCTTATATTTTCTGATAATTGAAAGAAGCCAAGATCAAATTCTTTGGCTCTCCATGCCAAACCTCTACAGCTCTGACATGTTTTTACTAGATAAAAAGAACCATATATTCTTCACTTTCTTAACCTGTAGCTTTGTTAATCTGGAACTCTAGATGGCCCGTAGGCCGGAAGGTAAGTTATTTCTTAAGTAGTTAGAAGAATAGGAGTAAAGGAAAACGAATGTTTGGCCATTCAGCAACATCTTGCCTTGAAGGCCTCAGTGACTGGGGAAGACTTGGATGCTCCTGAGTGCATTTCTGTTCTAGTTCATGTTGATTATTTGTGTGATTATTCACATTACATACAGTAGCAGACATTTCCACGCTCTTTTGAGTCCTGGTTCAAAGGGATATAACCTGGGGGCAAGAACAGAGCACTTATCCGAGGCAGAGGACAGAAAACAGGGGCAGTGATGAGGCTGTCTTGGAACATCAGATGTCAGAGAGAAGCCCCTGGACATATTCAACCAAACAAGGGATTATGCATGGATCCGGATTCCCATGGCAGGGTGAAGCTGGATCCCGGGGACGTGTGCCCATGGTCCACTTGCATGGGAAAAACAAAGCTTCTTTCATAAACTATATGCTAACTCAGACACTGTGCACCAAGTAGGAAAACAAGGGGGCATGAAAAGCCAGACAGACAAAAAAAACCCTAACAGTGCTAGGAATGAAGGCCGATTTGAGATACTGTAAGAATTCTCAGAAATGAATCTTTCTGCTCTTCTTTCGTTTCAGATGCTGCATAACAAACATGTCATGGTCCGTGTGGGCGGAGGATGGGAAACTTTTGCAGGGTATTTGTTGAAACACGACCCCTGCCGGATGCTGCAGATCTCCCGTGTGGATGGCAAAACATCCCCCATCCAGAGCAAATCTCCGACCCTTAAGGACATGAATCCAGATAATTACTTGGTGGTCTCTGCCAATTATAAGGCCAAGAAGGAGATTAAATGAAACTAGTTGGTCGCTGCAAGGGGACTCTCATAATGGCCTGTACCCACTCCTCCAGTGTAGTCAGTTTAGTTCACACGCTCTGAAAATTACTTTGGAAAAAGGCATAACAGACAGAAAAACGTCATTACTGAAAAACGTTCAGAGAGTAGCACTATTTATTTTGATGCTTCTGTAGACAATGACCAATTAAAAGAAATTCTAAGCTCAGATTTAAATTAGAGAAAGTGTAGGCAAATTATTATTTCTCAATTATGTGAACACAGTATTTAGCACACGATATTAGAAATACAATTCTAGCTAGAGATTAAAACTGCTATTAGGAGAAAATATTTAGGATTTCTAGGTAAGTCAACAGGAAGTGCCTGCCTTATGTCTACAAAAGGCACCCCAGACTTCTATCATTGCAGGATTTTTAAGATAATTTTTAAAAAGCGACAATTAATGTGATAATGTGCTACTAAAAAATATTCAACAGCACTATTAAGTACAGAGTGTTCACGACAGTAATACTTTAATGGAAAGGCCACTTCAGAAAAGTTTACATTCACTTGGAAGATTGCCTTAAAGTTTATCCTTTACCTTTGACCAAATATCTGGGGTACTTTTGGAAATTTTCAGTACACCCCTTAGAGAATCGCTTATGGAGTGTTTCACACATTCCTAAGCACCTGGTTGTGTTGAGACTTAGTGTAATCCACACACATAAGCTGCCATACGTTTATATTTTGACAGAGTAAACTGTACAGTCAAATGTTCATTGACTTCATGTTATTTTAAAGCATTTTCTTATGAAAATATATCTTTAGTTAATCCTACTTTGCTATGCTGTCTAGTAAAGTAAATTCACTGTAGCTGATGATGTTACAGACTTATGTATACCCTTGTATACCTAGGACAGGGCTGTTCTGTACCCATAAGCAGCACGCTATTGTCCTCACTGATTCAAGAATTAAAAAGATAAATTAAAAAAAAAATCATCTGTCTCCATATCAATGCTTCATTCCGAAATAAAGCTGATCTTTAAATGGCAACTTTCTAGGAAGTTCTAGGAAGAGTCAAATTAGGGTTACCTAGTACTTCTTTGTGTTGGGCAGCTGGGTGATGACACTGTTTGTTCCCCTAGCAGAAAATTTAAATATTATCATAGATAACCCCTTAAGTGTTACCCTGAGTGTAAGTATAGGCAGAGTTAAATTTTCATCTCTTCATTTTTCGACAACAGCAGCAAAAATCCACCTTTCTTGTTGCAGAAAGTTAGGAAGTAGCTCATTTTGTCACATGACTGATTTAGTCAAAGTACACACAACCTGCTAATTGTGAAGTTTTTAAACAAAAGACATTGTACTGGAATGTGGTACTGGAAGTGATAGTAATCATTCTGGGGAAATGAAGTTTCATCAGAAATAAAATCACCTTGGAACAGTAATAATTGTAGTATCTTTTAAAACGCAGATGTTGAGCCATTTGATTTTTGTTACTAGCCTAATATTAGCACTGCATTTCTATTGGCAATAATGTTTTCTTTTTTTTTTTTTAAAGATTTTATTTAGGAGAGAGAGAGAGAGAGAGAGAGACCCAGGCAGAGGGAGAAGCAGGCTCCATGCAGGGAGCCTGATGTGGGACTCAATCCCGGGTCTCTAGGATCACGCCCTGGGCGGAAAGCAGGCGCTAAACCGCTGAGCCACCCAGGGATCCCGGCAATAATGTTTTCATCAAAACTTTCTCCTATGCTTAAATTCTCTCCATAGACGTATCTATGTCTTCAATAATAAAATTAATTTCATTAATTTGGTTTAAAAATGCATAGGTTAACAAAAATAATACTAATCCCGTCATCTATTTTGTTTTCTATGCTAATGTACCAAATCACCAGGAACTTAGTGTCTTAAACAACACACATTTATTATGTTATAGTTCCATAGGTCAGAAATTTGAGATTGTCTCACGGGGCTAAAATCAAGATGTCAGCAGGACTGTGCTCCCTTCTGGGAGCCTAGGAGCGAATCCGTTTCTTTGGGTTTTCCACTTTCTAGAGGCTGCCCCATTTCCTTGGCTCATGTCCTCCTTTCTTTATCTTTAAAGCCAGCAATACAATATCTCACTGATACTTCTTTTATTTACACCTTTTTGACCACAGGTTGGAAGGATTTTCTGCTTTTGAGGATCCAGATGGTTAGATTGGGTCCACCTAGAAAATGCAATACAATCTCCCTATTTTAAGGTCATTAACTGAATCACATTTGAAAAATACTTTTGCCATAAACATGCAAAAAACTAGATTTTTTTTTAAAATTTCTCAACTGTGTTTTATAGCTTTTAGTTCAGATCTTTTACTTCTTTTTTTTCCTAAGAATTTTATTCTATGTGATACTATGATTGAAATTATTTCTTAATTTTCAGATTATTACTTGCATACAGAAATAGAACTGACATTTTCTTATTGATTTGGTATTCTGCAAACTTGCTAAAACTCATTAGTTCTACGAATTTGTGTATAGATACTTAAGAATTGTCTACATGAGATGCTTGGTATTTTTTAACCTACTTTAAGTAGGTCTGTAACTTATAACCTATCTGAGAAATGTAGAATGAGAAAAGAGTACCTTAGGAATTCGGCAGAGTAAGGAGTTAGGACAACTCCTTGACTTCTAACTTACGTGACGAAACAGATTTCAGAAAAATAGCCTAGAAAGAGTCAATTTGTGGGCAAAACTAATTAGTTCCACTTGAGTGTATGTTTGACGTACTTGCAAAAAGTTGGCTCAAACCTGTCTGTGACTAGAGGATGCTAATTTGAAACTCAAGTCAGATATGGTGCTATAAAAATAGGCAATGCAATCCAGAAAATAATAAAGTAACTGGCCAGTTAACTTATGAATATTCAGTTCTAAGACCATAATAATCATATTTAGAGGCAACATTTGCAAGATGAAACATATCTAGATCAGGTTAAGAACAGGTTAATAAAAAGTTATGTCATATGAAAAATTTAAACTGTTTGAGTTGTTGAAACAAACTTCTCTGATTTAACCCAAAACATGTTTAAAGCCTGTAAAATAAACAAATGCCTTCTCGGTGGCTTTTGAGAAAATCAAAGAAAATGCCTATGGAGCCATATTTGAATCAACCCAAAACACATGTAGTAGTCATTGGAATTTGAGATGCTTGTCTGAAAACGTTCTTTTTAAAAAAGCACCAAACACGTTATATATACGTCAACACAGATACGAATGCCTATCTGCCTACGTCTCTCTTATCGACCTATCTATGCAGATATTATTCAAAGCTAAAACTGACAAGTTACTTTTTCTTCTAAGGGTGTAGTATAAATTCTTAGTAAAGATAAATAAGTCAAACTGTTGGAAGAGAAAAGGAAAATTCAAAGCTTGTGTCGATTCTCCTGGGGTACCAGGGATGACAGCTAGAATCTTCATATTACTTTCCAATTTCTCAATGAACACAGAACACTAAAATGTCATTTTTAGTCATTTACAGAAAAAGAAGCATACTTATCTATAAATTCTTAAGAATTTTTATATTCCTATAAATTCAGGGATTGTATGGACATACCAAACAGCCTTTATTTAGTTCTCTCGTTCTCGTTCATCCCAAAGAGCTGAAAGTATCATGGTTTCCATAACCTTTCACCCAAGTTCTAATTATTTAATACTCAGTAAAGATAAAATTTTGTTAAAGAGAGGGCCAAAGTCAATTTTTATATAGGAAAAAAAGTATATTTGTGTCCCCATAAAGCAATACAGAATTTATAACAAACCACGTGTGTGAAAACTATTAATTACATTCCAAATACAGTCGGTGGAACCAAAGTATCACATACAGATGTTTTAAAAGACATGCAGCATGTCAACAAAAGGGCTGTGATTATAACAACTTTTTGTTATCATATTAATTTGACTATTAGAATCAAGAAGCAGTAGTTAAAAAAAGCAGTGGTTTTAGCATTTTACATTTTAACATGACAGTTAATATATATGCACTTTACTGTTTCAGTTATATTTTAGTAATCTGTTGGAGGGCTTGGGTGACATATTAAGCATTACCGTGTTTTTCTATTTAAATTATGATTTATGGGAAGCTGGCTCCAAGTTAAGGTTTTCATCAAGAACTGATTCATAACTTGATGAGGGAGATGCTTGGATACATACGTACAATTCTTTTTTCTAGTAGTCACTTATTGGTTTCCTATCAAGCATCTAGTCTCCTCTTTTCCCTTCCCCTTCCTTAAACTATTCTTAATGCTTTTGTATCACCCATTGGCCTCTGCGTCCCATGTGGTTTTTGGGAAAGTGGACTACACCCATGGAGGCAGGCCATGCATGACTGGCTGGAGCAGCATATCCCACTCTTCCTAGAAAGCAAAATACATCAACATCTCATTCAAGGTTCAACAGTAAATAAACCTGGTATTTGGATATGAACTTTGTTAGAAATAGGGCATTATCCCTGGATGTAAACCTTTGTTTACACCAACCCAAGTTGTAATTCTTTAAATATACTACAGTTAAAATTGTTCTTTCTATATTAAAGCAGAAGGAGGGATTTGCACAGTTCAAGGATAATATGCTTTGGTTCTATGTTCAGCTACTGAGGATCTTTTTCCCTTGGAGAAATTAACATGTTCATAAAGTCAAGAATTTTATTTCTAAGATACAGTTTAATGATTTCACTATCCTTTGTGAACAAAAAGAGCACTCATCTTCTAAAGGATGAAGAAAATTGAGCCTATCTATCTAAATATATATCTTGACTGGATATTCATAACCCATTTTACACCATAATAGAAAAAAAGTAATTTTTCCAATGAAGAGTCAAGAGATTTGTATTAGAGTTCAAATTCTTTAAAATTAGCATATACAACATACTGCCATATAACATAAGTCTTGTGGGATGAGCACAATAATGGCTCAGTTTTTTGTAAATCGAATGAGCTGGTCTATTTAACTTATAATCTCTATTGGTACTGTCTATGAATTCTGATTTAGGGCTCAGATTGTGGCCCTGTCATCCAAAAGAGTTAGCAACCAAATTAGAAGATACAGCAATTCTTCTATTGTAGCTTATTATATATACTAGAAAGAAAACTCAAAAAGCAAAAATGCTGTAAACTAATGTTACTAATAAACAAAAATCTGGAAAGTTTAGAACTCTGCATCACATAGAATTACCTCATGTTTTTATGTTTAAAGTAGACCTTTTAAAATACAACACCTATTTCTATTTCATACATTCACACTTACCTTGGCAATTACGCATCTGTATAAATAAATACAAAAGAATAAAAACACCTGTGAAATTTGGACAAATATATTACTACTCAGTATAGCCCATCCAGATTCTTAGTTTAACCTCATTCGTTTCCCACAAAGATCTTCAGAGCTGAATCTGGTATTGTGCAATAGTACATCACTGCCCTCTGATGGCACTGCTAACATATAATTTCAAATTCAGCAAGCAAAAAAAACCCACTTTTATTGCAATGTAAAATACTATATGTTAATTTTATAAGCCACAGAAATAGAAAATAAATTAGGAGAAATTTATCATTTTCTACAAATTTTCATGACTTAGTAAGTTATAAAAGTTTACAGTGTTCCTTCACATAAGCCCTTCAAGATTTTCCCTGATGATCAGTTTAAAGGCACAAAGTCCATAAGTTTAAGCAAAAGCCTTCATAGATAATGAAATAAAAGGAGATATAAGGCTAAGCAGAAAACTACAGACTGCGAGGTCATTAATAGAGGAGAGAAAATACAACGGCAAACTTTAATGTCTGAGATGTATGCAGACTTTACATGCGATATATATTCATTCACTATTAAGGTCCATATTTTAAGTACTAAAAAAGGCGAATCACCTGCCACCTGCAGAAGAGCAAATATAAGAAAGTAAGTATTTAATGAAAAGTCTGGCCGTTTTCTATGTTAGGAAATCAAAAGCATTTTCAGTACATCAATATTGAAAAAGCACTGACTGCATTTAATGGCACTAAAATTACAAAGTCTAAATATTCGTTTATTCAAAGAGAAGAAATTAAGCTGAGGACATCCACTTGATTGCAGATAGTAGTTACTGGCAGTAGACTCTTCCACTCATGCTATGCTTATGAGACTGTCCACTAGAAAAGATAAAAATATATGGAGAAAAGTAAATTTTATGTAAAGTGATGGAAAAATAAAAATATCCTAGTGAACAGAAATAGGAATATGGGCTATAGAAATGCAAAATGATTTCTGCACGTAGCAGTGGTTAGTATAATTTTACATTATGGTCAAACGTCTGAATCAAGACACGTGATCGTTTAAAAACCTAACGAAGTAAAACGAAATCTCTAGGCAGATTAATGAGTAGCTAAATCCCAGATATCCAGGTCAGCTCAGGAAAAACACAACAAGAGACCACAAAATAAAACACAATGAACCCTTAAAATAAAAACAGAGGAATTCCCACTTGCGGCAGGGAGCCCAGCTATGGCAGAAATTATGTAATGGTTTGGCAAGGTCTTTTCCTTGCTTGACTCGAGAAACTTGTTCTGTTCACTGAGGTCTATTAAATCCGCAGCAGTAAATCCTGAAAAGAGCCACTGGGATGGTACCAGGGATTTACCAGTCTCCCGAGGACTGGTTTTCATGTACATCCAAGGAATTTTATTGGGTGTTATGTATTTTCTAAAAATCTGTATTTAAAGTTTTAAGAATTAAGGGTTCATCCAAGTAAAGTTGCTTTTGTTTATCTTAGGGCTTCTAGGAGACTCCAACATTGTGCCTTTTGTAATCTCTAAGAAAGGGATTCAGTGCACAATGTGGTGTCCAGGATTTAAATTTGGTTTGTTTTCTACCACGGTACTCTGTTTCCCACAATATATCTCTGAAGATGAGTGTTAAAAACACCGGAGCAGTGATTCTCGATCTGGTTTGGCTTTAGGCTCCCTTGAGGAGCTTAAAGAAGTCCTGATGACTAAAGCTCACTCTCAGAGGTTCCGACTGGTATGGGGTGGGATCCGGGGGTCAACCGTTTTTTGAAAGCTCCTCCTGACATTCTCCCACGTGGCCAAGGTTGAGAGCCACTGCGTCCGCCATCTGCCACTAGTCCCGTCCTGTCTGACCTCTGAATATAAGGCTGCCTTGCTGTGAAAGACAGTATGGGGGGGAGGGGTCCTCAAGAAATGAAAAACAGGAATACCATATGATCTGGTAATTCTACTAGTGGGTATTTACCCAAAGAAAATGAAAACACCAAAAAAAAAAAAAAAAGAAAGAAAGAAAGAAAGAAAGAAAGAAAGAAAGAAAGAAAGAAAGAAAGAAAGAAAATGAAAACACCAATTTGAAGAGATATATACACGTGTATATTTATCGCAACACGCTTACAATAACCAAGATATGCAAGCAATCTAAGTGTCTATCAATAGATGAATGGATAAAGGTGTGCTGTGTACACACACACACACACACACACACACACACACACCCTGTGGAATATTACTCAGCCATAAAAAAGGATGAGATCTTGCCATTTGCAACAACCTGGGTGGGCCTCGAGGGTATTATGCAAGGTGAAATTAATCAGATAAAGACAAATACTACATGATTTCCCTTATATGTGGAATCTAAAAAACAAAACAAATTTTAAAAAGTCATTAAGTACAGAGAACAAGCTGCTGGCTGCTGGGAGGGAGGAGCAGGAGGATGGGGAAAAAGGGTGAGGGTTAGTGGGAGATACAGGCTTCCCATCACGGAACGAGTAGGTCACGGGGGGAAAGGTACGGCACGGAGAACACAGTCCACGTACGGTGACAGATGGCAGCTGCACTCGTGGTGAGCACAGCGTAACGTGGAGATTCTGGGTCACTCTGCTGCACGCCTGAATCTGACATCACATTGTGTGTCCATAAAAAGAAATTAAAAAGGTAAAAAAATAAGATTGCCTTTCCAATTATCCTAGGCAGAGACAGGGAAAGGACAGGTTTTCCTCGTACTACGGAGTCCAGTTAGGAAGAATCTAGCTACAGAACAGGATCTCCAGGCCTGGCAGCAGCTATTAGGACCCTAGGCCAAGGGGTTTGAAAATTAAAGTTACACTCTGCCTTATGCTTCCCCTTCTGTTAGCTCTGAGCCTCTAAAATTTATTTTGAACGTCACTGTTTGCTTTCGATGCTCTGCGCAGGTGGTCAAGGAGAAAGGAGCACGTCCCTTAAAGCTAGTGTATTTATGGTGGCTCGTTAGGAATATTCCAAGGGAAAATGACACAGCGTGCAACAGCCGTTGTTTATCAGAATGAGCCACGGTCCAACTTTGATGGCGATTTTTATTAACGGAGCCAGAGAGCTTTCTTGTAAGAACCGTCCACAGAGAAAAACAGGTACTTAATTTAAAACTGAGATGATTTATTTTAATTCTGAGCGTTTCTGGAGGGATCAGCAGCTGTACGTGGCCTAATTTACTTCTAATCTATAGGCTGCTGGCCATGCTTCAGGTTTAATTAAGAAGGCTCCTTTCTTTCTTAGAGTTTAAAAGCTGATGTGAAATTTGTTACGTTAGAGTATGTCAAGAAAGTACCTTCTTAATTCTGGCTACACATAAAGTATCTTTTTCTTATAACATTATACGTGATTTTGATTGTCAGCCAGCACTTCTATTTCTTCTATTATGAAACACTGAAACTCAGCATTATTTCCAGTCCTACAATTTAATTTGTAAAACCCAACAGAATTGAGAAAACAGTAAATCAAAAACAGAAATTATGAAAATTAATTTCTGTCTTTGCACTTTGAGAACCTTCTATGAAGTGGCATAGACCTGTACCTCAGCAGAATAATTCAACATCTATACTTCTGATAAACATTTGCCTTTGTATCAACCAACTGTTTTACTTTACAGATTTCTCTATTCTATTCTGGAAGTATATAAAAAAAATGTTAGCACAATGGTCACAGCTATTTACCTTAACATTGAAACCAATCATCCTACACGTTGTTAAGTTAATGATTAAGAAATTTGTTTTCTTTTAATTTCATTTATTATACAAAATTAGATGAAGTAATATATCCTGGTAAAAAACACATAGACGACTCTTATCTCTATGTGATATTCTAAGAAGCCAGAATCACCTCTGCTCAGGAAGTTCCTAAATTGCCTGCCCCATAGGCTAGAAGGATATATATATGGTATTTACATAGTTTTAAGAGCAAAGAAAAGCCGGTGTTGTGATGCTGTTGTATGGGTAGCTAAGTCGAAGTGAGGATAGCAAAACACCTGGAGGAGATGAATCACTATGTAGTACACCGAAACTAAGGTAACGTTGTGTATTAACTAGACTTAATAAAACTATGTTAAAAAAAAAACCAACAGAATTGAGAAAATAGTAAATCAGCTAAATAAGTGCTAATAAGTCACTGACAAGTTAAATATAAATGACTGAAATTCAGGACATTGTCCTTTTCACAAATATTAAAAATGGACCAAAGAATAAAATCTTAGTATCTGGACAATTATTTTCTTGAGCTTTAACATGTAAAACAAAATCTTCATAGTCCTGCAGACCGTCAAGAACTGCAGCTGCCACCTTGGGAGGTGGGAGGTACACGTATCACATGCACATCCCCTTCCCCACCCCCGTATTGTCCAAATTGACAGTTGCTTAACCATGATAATGAGTGACAGCGGAAAGCTCGAAAACCTCAAACCACTGAGTGAAAAAATAAAGGTTATTTGCAAAAAGGGATCCCTCGTGTAATCCAATTTAATAAGATTAATGTACAAATGGAGATTAGAAATGTCTGTAAAATGACACTGAATTGGGGAAATTTTTACGTTCTTCTTCATACTCTTCATAGTAAGTTTCCCATGTGTTAGTATTAATTATATAAAGTACTAAGATAGTCTTAAGGTAATCAAGAAAAGCAATCTATTTTCATTTTGGGGGAAAAAAAAAGGCAGATCTACTACAACAAATGTTGGAATGTCCAAATAAATTGCCACTTCTTCCAATCTCTATTATTCATGCTTTTAAATTAATTCAAAATTTTCTGATAATCCATTGCAAGAGGAAATTATTCAACAGACTGCTACTGAAGTTTTTAAAAACTCCAGATAAATTAAACCTTAAGTAAATTTTAATACTTACCCTAAGTCCACCTTCTGGTGGGGGCCCAGATTCAGCCATTTGTTTTTCTATTTTTTCCTTTTTCTTTCTTTTTTCTTCCACAGACCGAACATCCAGAATGCCCCGAGATGCAGCCTTTAGAAAATGTATTAAGTGGTACAGAGAAACAACAAAATCAGTATTCAATATCCAAAAGGTGTGGGTTTGTTGCTTTTTGGGTTTTTCTTGGAAGGTGAGGGGTTTTAATTTTGGCTATAAAGAGTTAGACTATTTCTATAACAGTTTCATAGAAAACATCTTACTATTTCTTCATTGGGTATTTTTTTCTGTAAATCTCACATCTGTCAGTGTTTTAAAAGTCAAGGTAGCATTATCCCAGGGAAGGAGGTCATTTAAGGGCCAATCTTGCGTTACAGAAGACGTCTGTAATCTTCATGTATTAAATGATATAAATGCATTAATGTAACCTACAGAAATCATTTTGAAAAATGACTACATGTAAATTTACACGTTAGCGGACAGCATTCTCGTTAGAGAACACTAGTAATAAATAGAATAAAGTACACAGTTATCTCTGTGGGCAGAATTTTATGTCTACTCTTACCTCCTTCTGTCTTCTCTCTGCAGCCTCTGCAAGCTTTGCTCTTTTCTCTTCCTAAAGAAAATGTGTAAAAGCAGGTTTTTAGAAAGAATCAAAGCAAACATTATCACGGAGAAGTCCTATCTTAGAGGCGATGTAATTTACAAAAATATTTAGTATTTGTTCAAAATGTCCACTAAGACTGTCGCTATTTACACTGTTTAGGAGATCCTCAACTTCCTGAATGTCATCCTCCCAGTTGATTTTATCTTCAGGTAAGCACATTAACATAATAAATGTTTACGTAATACATAATAAATGTACATTTACATGATAAATGTTTTATATGCATATAAGACATATACAAAATCGGGTTGGCCTGTAAAATTATTTATTATTTTTTAAAAAAGGGGCTTATACGCTAGTCAGGGAAAGAATATAGAACAAATGACTTTTAGTAAGACAAGGAGAGGAATGCGTGGTTAGAAGTAGGCTGGGGTCGAGTCCCACGTCGGGCTCCTGGTGCATGGAGCCTGCTTCTTCCTCTGCCTGTGTCTCTGCCTCTCTCTCTCTCTCTGTGACTATCATAAATAAATAAAAATTAAGAAAAAAAAATTTTGAAGTAGGCTGGGGTTTCCAGGAAATGTCCACGGATGACCAGGGCTAATGCCATCGTGCAGGACACCAAGCCCCGAAGGAAACTTGTTAGGAGGCACGGGGGCGGGGGGGGGGGGGGTCCTCTTTCCATCATGTACTTCTGGCCTTAAAAAGTTCCTTAAAATCTCTAAGGCAGTAAATAGAATTCTCTGGGCTGCCGTGTTAATCATCCCTGTTTTCCATGCCACAATAAGCACAGCCATTCCTCCACTGCACCACAGTTCCTGGGCAACTACCTGCCCCAGGACCTTATGCCATGCGCTGAGGATGCAGCAGTGAAAACGCGCTGATGTGTCCACACACGGTGAGCGGACGGAGGTGAATGCAACCGGGTGGCTGCAGGTGTGCACAGCCGTGGGCGCTTGAGGGGATGCACCGGGGCGTGCGGGGGATCAGGATGGGGCCCGGGGTCTGCTTCAGCTGGGGTGGGCCCCAGCCAACTGCACAGGTGGGTGACATGCGGGTGCCGAGCCCTGTGCCCACCTGGGGGAGGGGAGGGCCTAGTCCATGCCGGCGGGCAGGGCAGCAGCGGGGCAGCAGCGGGGTCACCGGGGGCGGCAGCGGGGTCACCGGGGGCAGCAGCGGGGTCACCGAGGGCGGCAGCGGGGGCGGCAGCGGGGTCACCGGGGGCGGCAGCGGGGCAGCAGCGGGGTCGCCGGGGCAGCAGCGGGGTCACCGGGGGCGGCAGCGGGGCAGCAGCGGGGTCACCGGGGCAGCAGCGGGGGCGGCAGCGGGGCAAGCCCTCCCCCCACAGCTCGCTTCCTCCACCGCCTTCTCGTCGGGGCGACGCAAGGGGCGGGGTGTCCGTGGTCAGCAGCCGGGGCCGCGCTGTCCCGCGGAGCTACGGCCGCTCCCCCGCGCCTGACCCCGGCCCGGCCCCGCCGCGATCGCTGCCGCGTGAGCGCGTCCCCAGCACGTGACCCGGGCCCCGGGATCGAGCCCCGCCCCGCGCCCCGCGCCCCGGCCTCCCTCCCTCCCTCTCTCTCTGCGTCTCACGAATAAATGAATAAAGTCTTAAGGAAAATAAAATTCAAAAAACCAACAACTTGGAATTTAAGTGGGCACCTGCACTTTGTATACGTAAATGTGGTAACGTCACAAATCGTCCGCTCGTGACCGCGTACAGCGCGTGGTCCTCAGAGGAGGGAGGGAGGGGGGGAGGCTCAGCCCTGGGGCGCGGGTCCGGGGGCGCCCCCGCCCCCCCCGCCCCGCCCGCGCAGGCCCAGCGGCCGCACCGCCTCCCGCCACCCGCGGCCTCCCCTCCCCCGAGCAGGTGCGCGGTCGGCGGACGCGAGCTAGGGGCCGGCCGCGGCCTACTCACCAGGGCCGGCGACGGGGGCGCGGACTCCCCGGGACACGGAAAGCACAGCCCCATGGGGACGGCGGCTGGGGGCCCGCGGGCCCGCCCCGACCCGCAGTGCGAGCGGCGCCCGGAGCGCGGCGGCCCAGGTTCCTGCGCTCGCCCCGCCCCCGCCCGGCCCGGCGCCCCGCCCCGCCCAGGCGGCAACCCCCGCCCCCGGCCCCGCCCTCAGGGCAACGCCCCGCCCCTTGTGGCGCCGCTCCGCCCCGCCCATCTTCGGCTGCGCCCCGCCCCTCTACAACAACGCCCCGCCCATGGCCACGCCCCCGCCACGGACCGCCTCTGGCCCCGCCCCACGTCACGGCTCCGCCCCCATCTGCGACAACGCCCCACCCCTGGCCCCGCCCCCACTCCGTCCCTCTGCGGCAACGCTCCGCCGTGGCCCCGCCCCTCTCGCGGCCTCCCGCCCCGCCCTGGCTCCGCCCCCTCCCGTCCTGGCTCCGCCCCCTCCCGCCCCGGGCTCCAGACCAATGCCCGGGGGCAGACGAGGCCTCCGCCCCAGGTGGCGGGGAGCCTGCCGCAGAGAGCGGGAGGGAGACAGAAATAGATGCCCCACATTCTCTTCATTCGTTGGTCAGTGGGCAGATTGTTGTCATAGGTTGCCTTTTTAATACCGCCATGAACTTGGGGTTACAGGTACCTCTTCTTGATCATGCTTTGGTGACCTCGTCCATATACCCAAAAATGAGATTCCTGGGTCATTTACAGAGCAGTGTTAATTTTAATTGCTAAGGAATCTCCATAATGCTTTCCATGGTGGCTGCGCCAGTTGACCATCCCAGCAGCAGCTACAGGGCTCCCTTTTCTCCACATCCTTGCCAGCAAGGCCCTCTTGTCTTCTTGGAAAAAGACATCATAGCAGGTGTGACTCGAGACCTCGTCGTGGTTTTGATTTGAATTCCCTGATAATTAATGATGTTGAGCGCATTTCAGTGGCCATTCATATACTGTTGGAAAAATTTAGGTACTTTGCTCATTTTTAAAAATTGGGTCATTTATGGTTTTTTGCTCCAATTGTAGGATTTACTTGTATATTTTACATGTTAACCCATCATCCGATATGTGATTTGGAGATATTTTCTCCATTCCCTAGGTTGCCTTTTCACTTTGTAGCTTCCTTTGCTGTGCAGAAGGGTTTTTTAGCGTGATGTTTATTTTTTGCTTTTGTTGCCTTGCTGTTGGTGTCAAACCCAAAAGATCACCAAGACCAAGGTCAGTGAGCTTACTGCTTGTATTTTCTTCTAGGAGTTTTATGGTTTAAGGTCTTATGTTCAGATCTCTCATCCATTTGACTTGACTTTTGTGTATGGTGTTAAGACCATTTTTTGTTCTCTTGCATGTGGTTGTGCAGTTTTCCAAACACCAGTTATTGAAGACACGACCCTTTTCCCATTGTATGTTCTAGCATCCTTTGTCAGAAAATTAACTGGTCATATGTATGTGGGTTTATTTCTGGGCTTTCTAGTCTGCTCCATTGACCTTTTTGTCTGTTTTTATGCCAAACTGTACAGTCTTGACTACAATAGTTTTGGAGTACAGTTTGAAATCAGGAAATGTGAGGATTCTAGCCTCCTTCTTTCTTAAGAATGCTTTGGCAATTCAGGGTCTTTGTGGTTCCATACAAATTTTAGGATGTTTTCCTATTTCTGTGAAAAATGACATTGGAATTTTGATAGAGATTGCATTGGATCTGTAGATCGCTTTTGACAGTATAGACATTTTAACAGTATTAATTCTTACCTACGAACAGGATATTTTCTCATTTATTTGTGTCCATGGTGAACACTGATTGCTTTCTGTCCCTAGAGGTTGATGATATTTTCTAGAATTTCGGATAAATGGAATATCATATATGCCTTATCTTTAGATAGTTATCTAACTAAAAAGAGAGCTTTTAAAGTTCATCAGTATGATTGTAGGTTCCTTCAATAATATTCCATTGCTGTAAATATACCTCATTTTATTTTATTTTAAATCCGATATAGTTAACATAGTTTTAATTTCTAGTGTACAATACAGTGATTCAACAATTCTGTTGAATCTCAGTGCTCATCAGATAAGTAAATATACCACAGGTTTTCATTTTTTTAAAGATTATTATTTACTTGAGAGAATGTGAGCAGGAGGAAGGACAGAGGGAGAGGGAGAGAGAGAATCCCAAGCAGACTCTGCACTGACCCAACTCATGACCCAAGCCAAAACCCAGAGCCAGATGCCCCGATATACTACATTTTAAAACTCAGTTTTCCTACCCATGGACTTAATGGGCTGTTTGCATTTTGAGGCTGTTCTGAACAAAGCTGTGTACATATTCATGTACAATTCTTTGTGTGAACATGTTTATTTCTTTTTAGTGAACACCTGAGTGGAATAACTGGATCATATCTCACATGTTTGGAAAACTGTCAGGAATTTCTTTTCGTAGGTCACGGTGCTTATGCCGTTTCCATTCATAGCAATGATGGAAGTAAGGAAGTACCAGTTATTTCTTATCCTAGCCAAAGTTGATATGGTCAGCTTTTTAAATTTTACCAATTCAAATAGGTGTATAGGGGTATTAATTTGCATTTACCATCTCCTCATGTACATCTTGGCTATTTGTATATCTTTTTAGAAATAGTTCAAATCTTTTGTCCACTTTATGGAATGTTTATATTCTTTAGTTCGAAAAGTTGTTTTGCTTTTTTTTTTTTTCTTGTAGTCAAAGAACATATTATCACTTCAATTCTGTGTCATCTGAGAGTTACTTTAAGGTTCAGCAGACGGTCTATTTTATTGTTCCATGGGGTACTTTAAAGAATGTGTGTTCTCTTTATGTTGGAGTATGCTTTATCAGTAAGATTATTGGCTGGTAATGTCATTTAAATCTCCTGTCTCTACTGATTTTCTCAATTTCTAAGACAGGAAGGTCATATTTCAGTTATAGTTGTGGCTTTGTCTCTTCTTTGCATTATCTGGTTTTGCTTAACATATTTTGATGCTCTGTTATTGGGTGCATATGCTTATGATTATTATTATTTTGTGTGAGCCTTTCATTATAAAATCTATACGCTTATATACAGCCTATCATCTATACATTGATAATATGACTTGTTCTGACAACCAATGTATGTCATGAATACAGCCATTATAGTTTTCTTAAGAGTTTTTATTGTATATGTCTAATATTTAAACCTAAATATTTATATACAAAGTGTGTTTCTAATTATTTGTAGTTGTTTTTGCATCTTAGAAATGCAGTTTGATAGTCTCTGCCCTTTTAGGGAAAATTTTCTAGGAGTTTTTTATGTTTTTGTTTTCTAAGCAAAGGTTTTAATATTTTTTTGTTCTAGACGATCTTTTCAAGGTTATTTTTATAGCAAGCAAACTTGGAAAATATAGTAGATTTGTTTACTGCCTAGTATAATAGAGATAACGTCTCCTCAAGAGCAAAAGTTGGGGAGGTTTGCTAGTAACCTCTTATATAAGACTGGGGCTTCCTTGGCTGGGTACAAACCCATTGTGTGCACAGCATCCACCTGGCATACCTCCCATTACTCCCATGGGGCTTGGGAGTCAAGGGAAACCAGGGTAAGCGTGCCCTTGAGGTAACAAAGTCCTTTGTTTTCTGCCAGCCTCCGTGAAAATAAAATCTAAAATCCTTCACAGTTCTTGCGACTTCCTTTTACTTGGAGTGTTTAGACCATTTGCATTTAATGTAGCTATTGATCAGTTTGGGATTGATCATCTTGCCATTTGTTTATTTTCAAATCTCTTCTTTTTTCTTCTTTTTCTATCTTTTTTGGATGGATTTTCAGCATCCCATTTTTATCTCCACCAATAGCTGTATCTCTTTGTGTGTATGTGTGTGTGTGTGGGGGGGGGGTTCTATGGTATTTACAATACGTATCTTTAATATATCTGAGTGCCCCTTCAAACAATATACTTCTTCATGGAAAATATAAGCTTTCAATGAATTCTACTTCCATTAACCTTCTCCCATCCTTTGTTATTATTGTCATACATTTTATCCCTGCATATTATTAATACCAAAATACATTAGTTTTGCATAAAACAGCTAGTTATTTTTTAAAATTAGAATAAAATTCTCTTATATTGACATATGCATGTATCGTTTCCAGAGCTCTTAGTTGTTTTGTGAAGATCCAAAAATTTATCTGATATAATTTTTCTTCCACCTAAAGAACTTTCTCCTGCAAGTCTCCTAGTGATAAAATTTTTTTTGGCTCTTATTTTCTGAAGAAAACATTCTGCATTTTTGCTTTCAGTTTTGAAGGATATTTTTGATCCATATAAAACTTAGGCTTTTTTTTTTTTTCTTTAACGATGCCATTCTGGTTTACTTGGTTTCTAATGTGGTTTGTTTTTTCTTATACTTATTTCTTAGTATTTAATGTACCCCAGTCCTCCCTGATGTTTTCCTTCTCTTTTGGGTGTTTTTCAGCAGTTTGTCAGGTAATTTGCTAAGGTTTGGTCTTCATCTTGCATGGTGTTCATTAAAATTTGTGTATCTGTGGGATGCATTTTCATTAAATTTGGAAACATTTTGGGATTATTTTTTACTCCCATCCTCCTTCTTTCAGACATTCCCAATTATTCATATGCTAGACTACTTGATATTATTTCACAGTTCATCAAGGAGCTGATCTTTTCCTAGTTTTTTTTTTTTCTCTTTGCCTCAGTTGGAACCATTTTATTGCTATTGCTATATCTCCTATATCTTAAATTTCAGTGACTTTTTTTTTACATGAAATGCACTGTTAATATCACTTGGTGAATTTTAAACTTTCAGATATTTTTCGGTTCTAAAAGTTCCATTTAGTTGTTTTTAATATCTTTCATTTTTGTCCTTGAAATGTCCTGTGAAATGCATTTACATTTTCCTCTAAATTGCTGTGCGTAGCCAACATTTTTGTAACAGATGTTTAATTCTTCTAAGTCTATCATCTCTTTTCATTCTGTATCTCTTTCAATCGACCTGATTTCCTTTTGATTATGTGTTACAATTTGCTATTTCTTGGCATGCCTAATTTTGATTGGATAATAGACATTGGATATTGATAGTAGACAAGGAGTAAACAGATCTGACCATTCTGAGTTTCACTGTATACATATGCAGTTTAGCTTTCATCAAAGACTCAATGCAAACCACTACAGATCTACAAAGTACTTTGAATAGTTCCTTACTTTTGGAATTTGGCCCTACAACTTCCAGGTTACTCCAAGACTCCTGAATTCTTATCTCTGTTCCTCAGTTGATCCTTAACTCAGGAAAACTACTCTGCTCTGCTTATGATTGTCTTCCCTTCATCCAGATCTGGAAAAATTGCATTTCTCCTCTCTTTATTTTGGAAACTGCAAATCAGTAACTGAATGTAATGTTTTCATTAATTCACAGTCAATAATTTGTTTATGAAATAATTTTGATAATTGCATTTGCATGTTAGAAATTATTTTTGTAATTAAGATAGCATTTTACAGAGACAGATGGGATTATAATTTCATATGTAAAAGTAAAATTCAATTCAATATTCAAATGTTACCTTAAATGGAAATTTTAACTACATGATAGCTTATTTGCAATATCGAGATATAACATACCCAGAAGTTACAGTATAACCTTTTCCTAGGACTGTGTAAAGATTTTAAATATTTTGTTTAAACACAAGTCATTATAAATATACAGCAAAGGAAATCTGTTTCCCTGTATCGTTTTTTTTCTCTTTTTGTTTTGTTTTAGATTTTTACTTAAATTTAAGTTTATTGGGCAGCCCGGGTGGCTCAGTGGTTTAGCGCCACCTTCAGCCTAGAACGTGACCCTGGAGACCCGGGGTCAAGTCCCAGTCAAGTTCCCTGCATGGAGCCTGCTTCTCCCTCTGCCTGTGTCTCTGCCTCTCTCTTTCTCTCTGTGTCTCTCATGAAAAAATAAAATCTTTAAAAAAAAAATTAAGTTTATTAACTTATAGTGTATTATTAGTTTCGGGGTGAAAATTTAGTGATTCATCATTTGCATATAACACCCATTGTTCATTGCAAGTGCCCTCCATAATGCCATCACCAAGTTACCCCCTCCTCCCAATCCTGCTCACCTCCAGCAGCCTTGTTTGTTTCCTATAGTTAAGAATCTCTTATGGTTTACCTCCCTCTCTGTTTTTATCTTATTTTTTTTTCTTCCCTTCCTCTGTGTTCATCTGTTTTGTTTCTTAAATTCCACGTATGAGTGAAATCATATATTTGTCTTTGTCTTATTTTGCTTAGCATAATACACTCTAGTTCAATCCATGTAATTGCAAATAGCAAGATTTCATTCTTTTTGATGGCTGAGCCAATATTACATGATGTATATATATATGTATATATATAATATAATAAGCATAATATATGTATACACACACCTTCTTTATCCATTCATCAGTCAGCGGACATCTGGGCTCTTTCCATATTTTGCCTATTGTTACTAGCGCTGCTATAAATATTGTGCCCCTTCCAATCACTCTGTATTCTTTGGATAAATACCCACAAGTGCAATTGTTAGGTCATAGGGTAGCTCTATTTTTAACTTTTTGATGAACTTCTATACTGTTTTCTAGAGGGGCTGCACCAGTTTGCATTTTCACCAACAGTGCAAGAGGGTTCCCCTTTCCCTTGCCAACATCTGTTGTTTCCTGACTTGTTAATTGTAGCCATTCTGTCTGGTGTGAGGTGGTATCTCATTGTGGTTTTCATTTGTATTTCTCTGATGCATGGTGATGTTTTGCATCTTTTCATGTGTCTATTGCCCATTTGTAGTTCTTCTTTGGAGAAATGTCTGTTCATGTCTTCTGCCCATTTCATAATGTTTTCTTTTTTTTACTTTTTGAATATTGAGTTTGATAAGTTCTTTATTGAATACTAGCCCTTTATCCAATATGTCATTTGCAAATATTTTCTCCCACTTTGTAGGTTGCCATTTAGTTTTGTTGATTGTTTCCTTTGCTGTGCAGAAGCTTTTTATCTTGAGCAAGTCTCAATAGTTTATTTGTTGCCTTTGTTCCCTTGTTTCTGGAGATGTGGCTAGGAAGAAGTTGCTATGGCTGAATTCAGAGAGATTGCTGCCTGTGTTCTTCTCTTGGATTTTGATGGATTCCTGTCTCACATTTAGGTCTTTCATCAATTTTGAGCTTATTTTTGTATATGGTGTAAGAAAGTGGTCCAGTTTCATTCTTCTGCATGTGGCTACCCAATTTTCCCAACACCATTTATTGAAGAGACTGTCTTTTCTCCATTGGATATTCTTTCCTGCTTTGTCAAAGATTAGTTGACCACAGAGTTGAGGGTCCATTTCTGAATTCTCTATTCTGTTCCATTGATCTGTGTGTTTTTGTGCCAGTACAATAATGTCTTGATGATTACAGCTTTGTAATACAACTTGAATTCTGTAATACAGCAGACTTGTGATGCTTCCAGCTTTTACGTTTCTTTGGCTATTCAGGGCCTTTTCTTGTTCCATACAAATTTTAGAATTGCTTTTTCCGGCTCTGTGAAAAATGCTGGTGGTATTTTGATAGGAATTTGATTGAATGTATAGATTACTTTGGGTAGTGTAGACATTTTTAACAGTATTTGTTCTTCTGATCCATGAGCATGGAATCTTTTTCCCTTTCTTTGTGTTTTCCTTAATTTCTTTCATAAGTGTAATATAGTTTTCAGAGCACAGATCTTTTACGTCTTTGGTTAGATTTATTCCTAGGTATCTTAAAAATTTTGGTGAAATTATAAATGGGATAAATTCCTTGATTTCCCCCTCTGCTGCTTCATTATTGATGTGTAAAAATGCAACAGACTTTTGTGCATTGATTTTATATCCTGCAACTGCTGAATTCCTGTATAAGTTCTAGCAATTTTTTGGTAGAGTCTTTGGGTTTTCTGCAGAGAGTATCATGTTGTCTGCAAAAGTGAAAGTTTGACTTCTTCCTTCCTGATTTGGATGCCTTCTGTTTCTTTCTGTTGTCTAATTGCTGAGGCAAGGACTTCCAGTTCTATGTCGAATGACAGTGAGAGTGGACCTCTCTGTTGTGTTCCTGACCTTGTGGGTTGAGACCTGATGTGTGGCCCAGTATGTGATATATTCTGGAAAATGTCCCATGTGCACTGAAAAAAAAATGTGTATTTTGCTGCTTTGGGATGGAATGCTCTGAATACATCTGTTAAGTCCATTTGTTCCAATGTGTCATTCAGAGCCCTTGTTTCCTTGTTGATCTTCTGCTTTGATGATCTGTCCATTGCTGTGAATGGGGTGTTAAAATCCCCTACTCTTATTTCTTTAAGTTTGTTTTTAATTGATTTATATATTTGGCTGCTTCTAAGTTAGGGGCATTTCCCCTATTATTAAAGCATAATTCTAAATCTTTAGATAAGTCATAAATTTAATTGTAAAACTTTAAAGAGGAGTATATCACTTTTAAAGGCCTGTACATATTGTTTGTTGAAAAGCAGCAAATCTCAAATTTACCACAGAAAAGAAAGTGGTAATTAGTTATGATAATTAATAAAATTTTAGACTCAATGTCTTGGATGTCAGATGGTTGCACTGCTTTTATTTTGCTGAAACAACAGAGAGGTGTCTTCATTTTTCAAATGAAGTCAAATTATGAAATGCCACTTGATGTCATAAATGCACATATTTTGGTCTGGCATGATTTGTTCCATACAGACTTCATTCAGCTTTATGTCCACTGGAAGAAATTAAAATACATAAATATAAATTCAATTAAAATGTATATAAGGAAACTTATACAAAGTTTATACAAAGTAATAAATCATCTGGAAAAGATCTCAAAGGGAGTAGGCTTTCTTACACAAAGGAATTTTTATAAAGAGCTAGAAGTGCTATTCTAAATTATTGTAACATCACATTAAGATAATAGCCAGATATGAAAAGCACTTTTATGAAATAACTCATATCTGGGATTGAGTATGACATAAATTTTTTTTTCTTCTATGAGTCAGATAACAAACACTACAAGGAAGAAGAATTTGTAGAAACCAAAAACAACAGGTTGGAGAAAAGGTTAAAGTCATTTCTAAACATAATGGATGTGACAGGGATGTTAAACGGAGTTTTCTTTTCCAGTCTTAAGATCTGTGGTTGGCCAAGAAAGCATATTATTATATGTATCCGTTGAGAGTTTTTAAGTCTTGAAATGAGTTGAAGTGAGCAACAGGGACAAATAAGTAAAAATAGAAATATCAGTATTGGTAGGAATTTAACCATAAGAGAATATTTCATGATTATGTTAATACTCATGATTAAGATTATTAATAAAATAATTAGGAGACAGTTTTGGTATAGAGACTTTAGACAGACAAATATCAAAACAAAAATACTTTGTCAAACTTTTTACAACTGAGTGCTCTATCATCCTCTTCCTCTGTTCTACTGGGCCCAACCCATATGTTAAAAATACTTATACATATGGACTCAGATTTTTATTTTCATCCCAAACCATTTAAGTTGTATAAATACTGCTATATTTTTTGGAGCCAAAGATCAGGTTAAGAAGAAAGAAAAATAGAAGAGGGTGCTAGTAGGGATGCTGCTTATAACTCAACAATTTGCAAAAGGTATAGAGGGAAAAACAGTGAAAGGATCAGTACAGTTTAAAGATGTGTTATTCTGTGTGGCCTGGTTTTAGTGCTAGTCTAACAGTCATTACAACTTTACAACAAGATTAGTTAGACAAATGGGGAATAAATACTTATGTTCATTTATAACAATTTGACATTGCTGTGACATTCTGATCATTTGTTACACAATGACAGTCCACAATGATTTGGAAATCAAACCAAACCAAATGAAACAAAACTGGTCCTGACCAAATTTGAGAAGTACTGAGAGTTCAAGCTTAAATATGACACATTACACATCTTGGTCAATATATAGAAGAAACACTAGAATAGAGTGTTCACAGTACCTCCTTGCTATTATTATTCTTTGGTGAGTCCTGAGAGGCCCTTTAGCATAGTGTGTACTTTGGGGCTTTGAGCCCCTGATGTTCTTTCTTGGGAAGAGGGTGTATTTTCTCTTCTACAGGATATCTGAACTTTCATTCTGCGTAATACGGCCACAGGAAAAATATCTAGATGTTTTGAAGACAATTCCAAGAATCCGTGTAGTAAGGAGAATAAGTACTAAGTACCAGATTGAACTCAGGCTTCTCACGTATCATGCGTTTTGTTTTTTTATATTTTTATAGAGACATTTTATTTGTCTTTGAGAGCTCAAGTGTGTTGTCTGTATAATTGAGATAATTATCTCTAATTGAGATAGAACAATTCTGTAGGCATTTCTACATAAAACTGGTAGCTCAAGAAAGAAAGGAGGGAGCTTTTTAATGGAAAAATCCTAAATGGTTTTGTGTTGAGGAGTAAGTCATGAGGAGAAAAGACTGATGGCACAAGACATCTGAACTGGCAGTGAGATAGAAAAATTAGGCAAATTAATGTGTGGAAATTAGTCAAAAGTTTAAAGGGCTCAGAAGTGGTAATTGCCATACTCAACAGAAAGATGGTCTCAAGAATCACTGCTCCCTCCCCCCCCATATCCCATATAATTATATTTTATTAAGGGATAACTATACGGATGTAAGATATATTGTGCAGACATATCTTAATGCATATCTGAGAGACCATGATTATGTGGATGGTATTTCAAACACTAACTTATCTGCAAGAGAAGAACTGTAGATATTTAAGACAGTGTAGTAACTCTAGAAGCTTCAGGATCCTGAGTTTCTAGGTGGCAATGCATAAGGCCCCTTGACTATGCAAAGATAAATAGAAGAAAAAAAAGTTGAAGGGCTGAACCATTACTCATAATTTGTATTTACTCCAAAATTAAGAGAGGAGGGTGAATTATGAAAGGAGGACCATCACAGCCCGAAAAAAGAAAGTACTTTGTTCCACACTAATGGAACCTCAATTCTTGTCAGAGCAGCAAAGAAGCCAGTTCATCATTTCACTACTCTAAATGTACTTGCAGCTTGGGGCGGCCAGAGACTCAGTTTTGACCAAAGAAATATAAGTGGGGTTTCCAGTCTGACATGTCAAAGAACTTGGAAATCATCAGTCCCATCCTCACAAGAAAAATGCAGAATAAATGGAAAATCAACCTCTCTTCTTGGATCCATTAGAGAATTGAGATCGTGGGACAAGCTGCTGTGCTGGAAACTGGAGACACAACGATGCTGCTGGAGCTGATACTGTTCCAGTAGGAACACTCAAACCTCAACAGATGAATTGCTGAACCTCATGATGGATTAGCTTCAAAGTTAAAAACTTAAGAGTGCGGGGGTCAGTTTTAGGGAGGCCCCCATATTTCCTTGAGTCTTACCTCCAGGAGCCCTACCAGGTCTTACTGCGATAATCAGGAGGAAAAATCTCCTTTTGCTTCCAGCAGTGGGAGGGGAAAAGCAACTATTTTGAAATTCTTCCAAGCTCTCCTCCTTAATAGGGACTGTCCTCAAGGGAAACCATTTTATCACGACTTAATGAACCTGGGTTTTATTAAACCCTTACTGACCTAGGGAAGGGAAACAGCCAAATCTATACTCTTCTACATAGCAGAGGGAAATACCCAACTCTAGTCCCCTGTAGCCTTCCTGTTTCACTGAAAGGTAAAGGTAGCTAAGTAGTTGTTGAGAAAGTCATGTCCTAGGGACACAGGCTCACTAAAATATTAAAATCTACTCGTATGCCTATAATATGCTTCTCTTGCTCCAACAACTTGCCACTACATTAATAAGTCTCCTATATAACATCGAGGAGGTCAGCTTAAAGAACTGCAAGCCTCAGATCTTATTTAAGAAAGAGGCTACAGGGGAACCCAAATATAAGAGGAGACACAAAAACCAGGAATGAATTTTTACCTCTGAAACCACAGCTACATAAAACAAAACAAAACAAAAACAAAAACAACAAAACAAAAACAAAAACAAAAACAGCCTAAATCCTAGCCAGATAAACACAAAACCTCACATTAAAGACTTATATATCTTATTTTCTAACTTAATTGATCATGTCTGGCTCTTAACAATAACAAAAATATAAGACATGCTAAAAAGTAAAAACAAAACCAAAAAATAAAACTGTCTAAAGAGACAAAGCAAGCATCCAATCCAGACTCAGTTATGACAGAGATTTTGAAATGATCAGACTGGAAATTTAAAATAATTATGATAATTATGCTAAGGGCTCTAATGGAAAAGTGGACAAGATGCAAGAACAGTTTGATAATGTAAAGAGAAAAGGAAACTAAGAAATAATCAGAAGCAAATGCTAGTAATTCAACATTTCTATTCAACATCATCTAGAAGTCCTAGCTAATGCAATATAAAAGAAAAGAAAAAGGTATACAGATTGGGAAGGAAGAAATAAAACTATTATTCACAGATGATATATTTATTTATGTAGTCAATCCCAATGAATCAACAATAAGAAAAACAAAAAAATCTTGGAACTATTGGGCAAGGTTGCAGGATATAAGTCTACTACAGAAGAGTCATTTGACTTCCTATATACCGGTAATGAACAATTTGAATTTGAAGTTAACAACAGAATACCATTTACATTAATACCAAAAAAAGGAAATACTTAGATATAAATCTAACAAAATATGTACAGAGTCTGAATGAGGAAAACTATAAAAATTTGATGAAAAAAGTTGATGATCTAAATAAATAGGAGAAGCCCAATGTTCATTTACAGGAAGACTCAATTCTTTCCAAATGGATCTATAGATTCAACACAATTTAAATCACTCAAGCAAGTTACATTGTGGATTTTGACAAGCTGAATCTAAAATTTATATAGTAAAGCAAAAATATACAGAGTTGCTAACACAGCATTGAAGTGAAAGAACCAAATTGGAAGACTGACACTGCCAGACTTCAAGATTTACAGTAAAGTTATAGTAATCAACACAGTATAGTAATGGTGAAAGAACAGATAAATATTATATTCAATGGAATAGAATAGACAGCCTGGAAATAGACCTAAATAGTTAGTCAACAGATCTTTAACAAAGGAGCAAAGGCAATACAATAGAGAAAGGACAGTCTTTTCAACAAATGGTACTAAAACAAATGGAACAACACCATATGCCAAAAAAAAAAAAAAAAATCTAGATACCTTGTACTTTCAAAAAGTGACTCAAAATGTATCATAGACCTAAATGTAAAATGCAAAATTGTAAAGCTTCTTGATAACACAAGAGAAAAATCTATGTGACCATGGAGTTTTTAGATACGATACCAAAAGCATGATCCATGAAAGAAATAATTAATAAATTAGACTTCATTAAAGTTGAAAACTTCTACTCTGGGAAAGATACTATTAGAATAATGAAAACAGTGGGAAAAATATTTGCAAAAACACATATCTTATAAAGAACTGGTATCCAAAATATAAAAATGGCTGTTAAACTCAATAAGAAAGTGGATTCAATTAAAAAGTGGGCAGAACATTGAAATAGACATTGTGCCAGAGAAGTTATACAGATAGCAGACAAACATATGAAGATATTATCAATAGTATATGTCAACAAGGAATTGCAAATTAAAACAATGAAATATCACTACACACCTGTCAGAATGGCTAAAATCCAAAACACTGATAACATCAAATGTTGGCAAGAATGTTGTGGAACAGCAGAAACTCTCATTCATTACTGGTAGGGATGCAAAATTAACAGGTACTTTGGAAGACAATTTTCCAATTTCTTACAAAACTCAACATAGTTTTACCATATGATCCAGTAACTGTACTCCTATTTAGCCAAATGAGTTGAAAATTTATGTCTATGCAAAAATCTGCATATGAATATTTATAGCAGCTTTATTCATGATTACCCAAAATTGGAAACAACCAAGGTGTCTTTGAATAGGTGCATGACTAAACCATTGGAATCATATAAACAATGGAATATTATTCAGTGACAAAAAGAAACGGGTTGTCAAGCCATGAAAAGATATGGGGGGACCTTAAATACACATTACTGAGTGAAAGAAGCCAATCTCAGAGGCTCCATACTATAAGATTGCAACTATATGACATTCTGAAAAGGCAAAGCTATAGAGACAGTAAAAAGTTCAGTGATTGCTAGGGCCTTGAGGCAGGTGAAGGAAGAGCAAAGGGTCAAAGGTGGCGCACAGAGATTTTTAGGGCAGTGAAACTATTCTGTATGGTACTGTCATGGTGGATAAAGACATTATGCATTTGTCAAAACCCATAGAATTATACAATTCAAAGAGTGAACCCAATGTAACATATAAATATATATATTATCAGCTTTATTGAAGGAAAGTTGACATACAGTGACTTTTGCACATTTAAAGTGTGCAATTTTAAAATATTTTGGCACATGTATACCCATGAAACCATTACCACAACCAAGATTATATATATTTTATATATGTATATAAAATATATATATTTCTAAATATATAATATACATACAATATATAAAAATATATAAATTGTATATAAGTATATAAAATATAAATGTATTTTATATTTTTATTTGTATATAAATATATATTTGTATATAAATATATATATTTGTATATAATGTATATTTATATATTTATATTTATATATTTTACATTGTATATAAATATATATTTATATATAAAGGAGGCTCTTTTTCTGCTTAAAGAGGAGTTGACTCAGCTGCTGGCATATGTTTCCTGCCTTTTGTCCTATACTGTTTTCTCCTGGAATGTAAACACAATGTCTCCTATTGTAGAAGCCTATGTGAGACCATGCAAATGACAGCCACATGAAAAGTTTGAAGGATCATAGAGACAGAGAGAACCTGGAACTTCTTTAGTGATTTTTGGAACCACTATGTCAGCTATAGACTGCCTAGGTCAGGAGTTCTTCTTTGAAGAAAAACTATACTCCTATTTGGTTAAGCCACTGAAGTTGAGTTTCTCTTATTAGAACCTAAAGTTAGCAAATTACTGATTGCCATAGCTATCCATTAGCTGTGTTTATAATTTTTTTTCTAAAAGAAAACCAACAGAAAAAAAATCTTAATTCTTAGAAATATATTTTTTCCCAAATATTTTCATAATAAAATATAATTCTGATCCTGAAGATTGCCTGAATAAGTCCAGGGCTCAGTACAAAGTTGAAAAGGAATGGATGAGGAAATGGGGATTTTCACCCTGAAGAAAAGCCTGAATATGAAGGAAGGTAACAGTTTTGCTCAAATACCTGAAGGGCTTTAAAATGGAGGGCCTTTGGATTTATATTTGACTATGAGAAATAAAATTAACACTACCAGTAAAAAACTCATGGAAGCAATATGACAGGTTATGTGGAAGGACTTTTAAATCCATGTCAAAGCATATTTTCAGACCGTAATGCTTTGAAACTAGACCTCAATCACAAGAAGAAATTTGAAAGAAACTCAAACATGTAGAGGTTAAAGAGCATCCTACTAAATGATGAAAGGGTCAACCAGGAATTTAGAGAATTAAAAAGATTCATGGAAACTAATGAAAATGAAGATACAACTATTCAAAATCTTTGGGATACAGCAAAAGCAGCCCTAAGAGGGAAATACATCGCAGTACAAACATCCCTCAAAAAATTGGAAAAAACCCAAGTACACAAGCTAACCTCGTACCTAAAGGAACTGGAGAAAGAACAGCAAATAAAACCTACACCAAACAGAAGAAGAGGGTTAATAAAGATTCGAGCAGAACTCAATGAAATAGAGACCAGAAGAACTGTAGAAGACATCAACAAAATGCGTAGTTGGTTCTTTGAATGAATTAATAAGATAGATAAACCGTTAGTCACCCTTTAAAAAAGAAAAAAAAGACTCAAATTAATAAAATCATGAATGAAAGAGGAGAGATCACAACCAATACCAAGGAAATACAAACGGTTTTAAAAACGTATTATGAGCAGCTATACGTTAATAAATTAGGCAATCTAGAAGAAATGGATGCATTTCTGGAAAACCACAAACTATCAAAACTGAAACAGGAAGAAATAGAAAACCTGAACAGGCCAATAACCAGGGAGGAGATTGAAGCAGTCATCAAAAACCTCCCAAGACACAAACGTCCAGGGCCAGATGGCTTCCCTGGGGAATTCTATCAAATGTTTAAAGAAATAATACCTACTACTAAAGCTGTTCTGACAGATAGAAAGGGACAGAAAATTCCAAACTTGTTCTATGAGGCCACATTACCTTAATTCCAAAACCCAGACAAAGACCCCACCAAAAAGGAGAATTATAGACTAATATCCCTGATGAACATAGATGCAAAAATTCTCAACAAGATACTAGCCAATAGGATCCAACAATCCATTAAGAAGATTATTCACCATGACCAAGTGGGATTTATCCCCGGGATGCAAGGCTGGTTCAACACTCATAAAACAATCAACGTGATAGATCATATCAACAAGAGAAAAAAACAAGAACCATATGATCCTCTCAATAGATGCAGAGAAAGCATTTGACAAAAGACAGCATCCATTCCTGATCAAAACTCTTCAGAGTGTAAGGATAGAGGGAACATTCCTCAGCATCTTAAAAGCCATCTACGAAAAGCCCACAGCAAATATCATTCTCAGTGGGGAAACACTGGGAGCCTTTCCCCTAAGATCAGGAACACGACAGGGATGTCCACTCTCACCACTGCTATTCAACATAGTACTGGAAGTCCTCGCCTCAGCAATCAGACAACAAAAATAAAAGGCATTTAAATTGGCAAAGAAGAAGTCAAACTCTCCCTCTTCACAGATGACATGATCCTGTACATAGAAAACCCAAAAGACTCCACCCCAACATTGCTAGAACTCATACAGCAATTGAGCAATATGGCAGGATACAAAATCAAGGCCGAGAAATCAGTGGCATTTCTATACACTAACAACAAGACTGAAGAAAGAGAAATTAAGGAGTCAATCCCATTTACAATTGCACCTAAAAGCATAAGATACCTAGGAATATACCTAACCAAAGAGGTAAAGGATCTATACCCTAAAAACTACAGAACACTTCTGAAAGAAATTGAGGAAGACACAAAAAGATGGAAAAATATTCCATGTTCATGGATTAGAAGAGTTAATATTGTGAAAATGTCAATGCTACCCAGGGCAATTTACACATTTAATGCAATCCCTATCAAAATACCATGGACTTTCTTCAGAGAGTTGGAACAAATCATCTTAAGATTTGTGTGGAATCAGAAAAGACTGCTGAATAGCCAGGCGAATGTTGAAAAAGAAAACCAGAGCGGGGGCATCACAATGCCAGATTTCAGGTTGTACTACAAAGCTGTGATCATCAAGACAGTGTGGTACTGGCTCAAAAACAGACATAGATCAATGGAACAGAATAGAGAACCCAGAAATGGGCCCTCAGCTCTATGATCAAGTAATATTTGACAAAGCAGGAAAGACTATCCACTGGAAAAAGTACAGTCTCTTCAATAAATGGTGCCGGGAAAATTGGACAGCCACATGCAGAAGAATGAAACTGGACCACTCTCTTACACCAGACACCAAGATCGACTCAAAATGGATGAAAGATCTAAATGTGAGACAAGATTCCATCAAAGTCCTAGAGGAGAACACAGGCAACACCCTTTTTGAACTTGGCCACAGTGACTTCTTGCAAGATACATCCACGAAGGCAAAGGAAACAAAAGCAAAAATGAACTATTTGGACTTCATCAAGATAAAAAGCTTCTGCACAGCAAAAGAAGCAGTCAATAAAACTAAAAGACAACCTACAGATGGGAGAAGATATTTGCAAATGACACATCAGATAAAGGGCTAGTATCCAAGATCTAAAAAGAACTTATTAAACTCAACAGCAAAGAAACAAACAATCCAATCATGAAATGGGCAAAATAAATGAATAGAAATTTCACCAAAGAAGACCTACACATGGCCAACAAGCACATGAGAACATGCTCCACATCACTGGCCATCAGGGAAATACAAATCAAAACCACAATGAGATCCCACCTCACACCAGTGAGAATGGGTGAAATTAACAAGACAGGAAACCACAAATGGTGGAGAGGATGTGGAGAAAGGGGAACCCTCCTGCACTGTTGGTGGGAATGGGAGCTGGTGCAGCCACTCCTGAAAACTGTGTGGAGGCTCCTCAAGGAGTTAGAAATAGACCTGCCCTACGACCCAGCCATTGCATTGCTGGGGATTTACCCCAAAGACACAGATGCAGTGAAAGACCAAGACACCTGCACCCCAATGTTTACAGCAGCAATGTCCACAATAGCCAAACTGTGGAAGGAGCTACAGTTCACTTTGAAAAACTGGATGTTGTCACCATCTATGGCCGCTTCATTGACCTCAACTACATGGTCTGCATGTTCCAGTAGGATTCCATCCTGGCAAATTCAATGGCACAGTCAAGGCTGAGAACTGGAAACATGGCATCAATGGAAAGCCCATCTCTATCTTGAAGGAGCAAAAGCCCACCAACATCAAATGGGGTGATGTTCTTGCTCAATATGTTGTGGGGTTCACTGGTGTCTTCAGTACTATGGAGAAAGCTGGGGCTCACTAGAAGGGTGGAGTCAAGAAGGTCATTATCTCTGACCCTTTTGGTAATGCTCCATGTTTGTGATGGATGTGAACCATGAGAAGTATGGCAACTCCCTCAAGATTATCAACAGTACCTGCTGCATCACCAGCTGCACGGCCCCTGTGGCCAAGGTCATCCATGACAACTTTGGCATTATGGAGAGAATTATGACCATAGTCCCTGCTATCACTGCCCAGAAGACCGTGGGTGAGCTCTCTGGGAAGCTGTATCATGACGGCCAAGGGGCCGCCCAGAACATCATTCCTGCTTCTATTGGGGAAGACAAAGCCATCCCTGAGCTGAATAGGAAGCTCATTGGCATGGTCTTCAATGTGCCCACCCCCAATGTATTAGTTACAGATCTGACCTGCTGCCTGGAGACAGCTGCCAAACATGCTGACTTCTAGAAGATGGTGAAGCAGGCATCAGAGGGCCCCCTCAGTGGCACCGTGGGCTACACCAACCAGGTTGTCTCCTGAGACTTCAACAGTGACACTCTTCTACCTTTGATGCTGGGGCTGGCATTGCTCTCAATGACCACTTTGCCAACTTCATTTCCTGGTATGACCATGAATTGGCTACAGCATCTGGGTGGTGGACCTATGGTCCACACGCCCTCCAAAGAGTAAGAGCCCCTAAATCCAGGGAGAGTACAAGAGGAAGAGAGAAGCCCTCAGTTGCTATAGAGTCCTTGCCTCAATTCATTTGCCAATGCACTGAGAATCAATCTCCTGGCCTGGAATCCGTCTCGGACTCCCTAAAGAAGGGTTTAGAGAGCCCTACCTTGTCATGTCCCATCAGTAAAGTTTACCCAGACAAAGAGATTTAAATGATAGTTGAGACTTTGATTAGAGGAGTTTTAAAGTAATCTCTCAGACTACACCTACACTATTTCTCAAAGGAAAGAGGAAAGCCAACATTTAGAGTACTACATAAGTTAAAAATGAAGATATCTTTTGCATTTAAGGACCTGTTACTTTTAGTGAAGTCTCTATATTGTACTTACTAGGAGTCCTGGTTCTGGAAGAGGAGCAGGTCTTGAAAACCGTTTATTAAATTTCCTCTTCTCTTTCCTTATGTTTTTCATATTCTCAATACGTTTATCTCTGGACTTTAGGGAAATTAAAGGGAAGGAAGACAAATTATACTTTTTATAACATAAAAAGTTAACATGCTGGTTATATTTTTGGTTAGTGCCAATAAAAAAAGATAAACACAGTCAGTGGATATGGTTTACATAGCTACATAAAAGTAGGAACAAATCTTTTTTTTTTTCAAATACGGGGTTCATAGATGAAGAAAACCCATCGGAGCATCTCTAGAGTTTTCAAGCGAGACTATTTACTTTTGATTCCCACTTCAGCAACGGTAGGATCTAAGGCTCATGGATATATATGTTTACTTTTGTCTTAAAAGTAATGTTCGTTAAAAAAAACCCGAAGGGATTTTCTTTATAGAAATAAGAAAACAAAACTCATGCACATTCTGTAGTTCTCTTAAATGCAGCGATTTTTATGTCCCCAATTGTGTGGCCTCCATAAGTAGCAGAGATCTCAGGGTCTAACTGGAATGCTTTGAAGATAATGGAGCATCGGGGTGCAGGTTATATGAATAATAGAAACTTTTATCCATTTCCATTGGGAGTACACTTGGCATAATGGCTTTGAAAACTACGTCATATTACTTTATAACAGTGAAGAAATTGCGTTCCCTACGATCCAGCCATTCTATTCTTATTACGTTAAAAAATAAGAATATTAAGTATTTAAGTTATCCTAGTTAAGACTCATTCTCATAGTGGTCTCAAGATCCCAGAGTCCCATGAAAGGTGACACTGAAGCATCTAAATAATAGACGTTCTACCATATTGGAGACCACAAGGCATAAAGGAACATAACAAAGGTACAATTTTGAACTTATTTATTGAATTATTTATTGAAACATTACCTGCCTTGCAGTGACTTCCGAAGGATGCTGCCATCTTGGCCCTTCCTACACAAAAGGTAAAATGAAATTAAAACAAAACAAACCACACACACACACACACACACACAAAACATGAGCAAATAGAAATACTAGTTATTATAATAGGAAGCCTATGCTACTTTTTTTTTTAATTTATGTAACATATGGATATTATCTCAATGGCAAGAGGCAGGCTCAGAATAAGAACATTAGGGATCCCTGGGTGGCGCAGCGGTTTAGCACCTGCCTTTGGCCCAGGGCGCGATCCTGGAGACCCGGGATCGAATCCCACGTTGGGCTCCCGGTGCATGGAGCCTGCTTCACCCTCTGCCTATGTCTCTGCCTCTCTCTCTCTCTCTGTGTGTGACTATCATAAATAAATAAAAATTAAAAAAAATAAAAGGAATGACTTTATATAAAAAAAAGAATAAGAACATTAAGGTAAAAATCAGGGTGGAGGATGGCAATAGTGTCATGAACCACATGGAGGGAGCATGTAGAGTACTGAGATTTATCATGAAGGAAAGGGTGGACAAGAAATCAAAACATGTTTCTGCCGGTCCTTGGGGTGACCGAGGAGCCCCAGCAAGTGGTATGGTTTTCTGAGATATGGGGAGCTTGGCTGTTTAGTTTGTGGGGTTCCCACACCTTCTGCTGATTTCTAAATTGTACCTTAAATACCTCCCCCGCACCTCATTTTGATCCACTTGTTTAATCCAAAGAGCCAGAAGCAATGTCCTGCCCCCATCCTCCCCAATATTGAGAAACTTCCTGCCTCCCCCCTCTGTCAGCCCGATGCCACCTCTGGGGCAGAGCAGTGGGTCAGTCAACACCCCGCTGACTGCCTGACTTCTAGAAGGCCTTGAAGTGGGGGACTTTCCCTGTTCCTAAGTGGGTCCTGCAACCCAGGATCTCGTCTGTCTACTTCCCGGGGACCCCCAAACCTGCGCCCCAGGACCACCCGCTGTGGTCACAACCTGATGGCGGGAATCGCAGGGCCCCAGGGCAAAGGGGGGCCCTGGGCACTCACGGGGTTCACTTGGATGGCATCATCTTCTGTGCAGCACAGGCACATGCTGCTAAGGCCCAGGCCGGACACCCCCTGCAGTGACCAGGGCTCACCCTGCCCCCTGCCTGGCCTCGCTAGGGCCCCACCCGGCCCCATCACAATTCCCTTTGTCCCAGGGCCACGCCCTTGCCCTTGCCCCCAGCTCCCTGCCAGACCCATCACAATTCCCTTTGTCCCCAAGCCTCACCCTTCCCCAGCCCTCACTCCCACCCCCAGCTCCCGCCTGGCCCCGCAGGCAAGGGCCAGGGCCCAGGTTGCCACAGTTCTCCCAGCAGGCCTGCTCCCACCAGCCCGAATATGGTCGTTCCATTGTTTTCTTACTTCTCAGCCTCTGCCCTCTTCCCGGGGAGCCCCCTCGGCTTCGGGAGCCCTCTGGCTCTGGTCCCTGGCCCTGCCCCTCAGCCTGCTGTTGGGGCTCCCCATTCCCTCCCCTCACTCTTGGCCCACCACAGCATTCGCTGGCCCCATCCCCCTGCCTTCTCCCTGTGGACTGCTGGCCTGAAGGAAGGGAAGTGGGCTTTGAGAGATGCCCCAATTACAGGCTGCCCATGACCACCAACTTTTTTTCATTTGAAGATTTTATTTATTTGAGAGAGAAAGAGTGCAAAAGCAGGGGTGAGGGGCAGAGGGAGAGGGAGAAGCAGACCCCCCTGCTGAGTGGGGAGCCCAATGTAGGGGCTCCATCCCAGGGCCCTGGGGTCATGACCTGAGCAAAGGCAGACGCTTCACCAGTGGAGCCACCCAGGCACCCCCATGATCGCCAGCTGGAACCGGGTCTTCACCATTGCCTCCCACCTCTTTTATGTTTGCCTAGATCTTCCTTTTTTTGTGTTCTCTTCAAACTGTCTCTCCTCTGTTGAAACGTCTGAGCCCACACAGCTGTTGCTTCACACACGGAGCTTGGCTAACAGGACACCAGAGCTTGTGCTCAGCACTGTTGGATGAATGTACATGCATTAAGTCGTCAACTCCTTACAACAACCAGAGAGAGTAAGAGCCTGATTATTATCATCTGGGAAATAAGGCATTAGCGTTATTAGGGATTATCCTGCCTGAGGTTATGCCATTAGAAGCTCTGCTGGGACTTAGATCCACAAAGCCGCTTCCCAGGCCTGTGCTCTTCCACCTCCGTCTATGCCACCAATTGCTTCGAAAAGCCCAGACTGGAGCTACCTCACTTCCTTACCACCTTTAAGTCTATCACCTCATTTGTACCCATATTATCCTTTCCCTGTAATCCTGTGAAATTGAAAAAGTTAGTTGTCCCTCTTTTTGTCCCCAGTAAATCTGTTCATTTTTGTTCCCATCTTCTCAGAGATCCCGTGTAAGACTATTCCCTCCCCTTGTTACCCTCTCTTTATTGTCTGTTTAAACAATTAAGGGCAATACGCTCAAGTCATCCCCTATTTAAACTAATAAACCAAAGCCCTTTGAAAAGCAACTGGTTGTGACCATTGCCCATTTCTTGTATTTACAGTAAATAATCATAAGCACCCCCTGTGGTTCCCCTCTCCTCTTCTTTACATAAATCCAGTGCAATATTGCTCTGCAACCTGCTTCCACTCTTCCTACCCCCACTGGTACTTGTTTTAAAGTGGTCACTGGTGATCTTCCTACTCAATTCAACGGACACTTTTTACCTTGTGGCTTTTGCGCAGTGTCAGGAACCGCAGCCAGTTCTCTTGGGAGAGTTAGGCTACGGAAAGTGAGATAATCTTGCCCACCGATAGTGCTTGAATCCACTGACCCCTTCCTTCCTGAAGTTCTCCTGTCTGGGAAGAATACGACTTTATTTTTATTTATTTATTTTTATTTTTTTAAGACTACGACTTTAAAGAATTATGTAATCTCGCTCATGTTCACAATCCAGGAAATGACTTGAAATCCTGTGCTGTCTTCACTATCTCATGTTACCTCAAGAACATATGTTTCGGGTACTTACTATTATATATCTTGCTAGGTCCTGGGAATATAAAAATGAATAAACTGAATTACTGCCCCGAAGGCAAGTCAGATAAAATAGCAACCAAAAAATAGTAAAACAGTGTAATTGGGAACAGTAATAGGGGACACGTGTTGTGCAGAAATGCAGGAGCCTCTGATTCCGTCTAAAGATGAAGCCTTCAGGATCATGCCAACATCATTGCGACTGGGGTAGCCAGACTGGCCGCGGATAATGGTTCCATCCTTCTGAGTTCCTCATCTACCTTGGCCTTCCAGGAATGATGCGTCCACAGGTGGATTCTCCTGGTGCCGCCCCTGGGTTGGGTAATACCTTTAAAGCAGTTGCGTTGGGTTAAGGACAGAACCTGAAAGTGCCCGTGGAAGTGCCTGAGCTGTACTTTAAAGGATGTGTGGGGGTTCTAGAGCCAGAGCGCTCCTGATGGACGGAGCAGCCTGTCCAGATGGCAGGAGTAGGGCTTTGATGGGATTTGATGAACGAGTAACTACCGTCAAGGTGTTACCACTCTTCATTCATCAACTTCTCATTGCCTTTCCTCCTCCTTTCTCCTGCAGAGCAAACAAAGCAAGCCACCAGGGCTGAGGTTGAAATTTATTTGTTTGTGTGTTATTTATTTATTTATTTATTTATTTATTTATTTATTTATTTATTTCAAATGTATTTCACAGGCCTCAGGCCCTCTGAGACGGCTGCAAGGGAATGTCTCCTAGTGTGATGTCGGAGGCTTATGGGGACTCGGGTGGTGGGACTCACAGGGAGCCCACATTCTGCCCTCATCGCCTTCACTTGAAAACTCTGTAATCCTGGCCTATTAATGGTCTCGCATCAGCTTCCATTCTCCTGTCTACATTTATAAGACGGGGATGATAGTATCTAACAACACAGGTGTTGGTTCAAAAACTCGGGAATTTCCCTGGTGAAATCTGAACCTAACCCCTGTTCCTGGGAGACAAGGAGAGGCAGGCGGGAGAGGCGGCCCCTGGCCACTCCAGGTTGGCAGGTGGCAGGTTCAGTAGGTAAGAAAACTTACATGTGAGGCTCGCCTTGGGCGCTCAAAAGATGAGTAGGTCTCTGCACTTGCCCACTTGAATCTTGGAGGTTTGACTAGACGTCTTAATGGGGTTTGGGTACCTCATAAGCCTGTAGGGTCTCAAAAGCACCTTACTCTCTCTCAAGGCTGTGTCCTTGACGATGGCTTTCACCATAGAAACAGCAGCTGGAACCTACGCATTCCCAAGACAAAGGAGGGGGTGAGAAGCCTCCCGCATTTTCAAGGTCCAGCTCTCCAGTCGACTGTAGTCACATCCTTTCCACGAGCTCCTCCAACAACAGAGTTGCTTATGAGCATTAAGAATATTAGAAGTTGGGATCCAGTCCCACATCGGGTTCCCTGCATGGAGCCTGCTTCTCCCTCTGCCTGTGTCTCTGCCTCTCTGTCTGTGTTTGTCATGAATAAATAATTTTTTTAAAAGAATGTTACAAGTAAGGAATTGGGGAGTTCATTCCTTACTAACTGGGGAGTTGCTCAATAATCGTAGTTACCTTTTACTATTCAATCATCCAACTGGAAAGAACCTCGTATCTCATCCAGTGCAGTCTCCCATCTGATGCTTTCACTTCTGTCCATGTGTTGATTCTGTGGCAGAGCCTTCTTTTGGTTGAATGACTGGATTGGAAACTCAGGGCAGTTCCTTCAGTTTTTTGTTGTCTCTAATTATAGGAACCTGTTACTTCGCTGGTGCTAGGTCTGTCCTCATGGGCCTCACACAATAAACTAAATCTCCTCTGCCTGGTGATGAGGTTGGGGAAGAGGTTGAGATTGTCAGACTCCACAGCCTTGGAAGAGGGGCCCCCAGAGGGTGGGAATAGACCTCCGAGGAGGGGAATATTGCCAGGCTGAAGTGGTACCGCAGGACACCGGAGGAGGGGAATCCTTTCGGAGCTGAGGCTCAGAGATCTCTTAGGAAGGGGCACTCTCAGCTGGCAGGGGCTGTATGATTAAGGACGAGCAATCAAACCATCTCGGGGTTGTAGAAAAAATAGAAACTGGAAACAACTGCTGGTCGAGACAAATGCTAGTGCCAGGTGGAGCGTCGCCACTGGCGTGACACGGAGAGCCAGAAACCAGGCACCAGGAAGATCCTCCTCCACTCCACTCACCTTCCAGTCTTCCTCCAGCATCCTCACCTCCCCCGCCCCCCGCCACTGGCTGAACCTACCAGAACTTGAGCTGGCTAAATTCCCAACTTTTTAATTCTAAAGAGAAAAAAATATACAAAGTCCCGTAATACCGTATCATAAGGTAGGCCACCGAGGGGCAGGTCTAGAGCTGAAAGGCAACCTGTGAATGTAGCACAGCAACCAGCATGGCCCTGGATCACCTGGGATGGTTCAAATCTCCCCACTATCCAGGTCGACAGCGGTGTTGCAGGACGGTCATCACTGTGCTGCATGAGCACAGAGCTCAGAGTGTGATACGACTGAGAGTAAAGGGGCCAAAGCATTAACCTTCCCAAGTCTGGTCAGCACCTTTGCATAAAAACTGTCCTTGCAAAAATGGATAAATTTCAGCTATCAAATAAATTATGAAAACTCCTTCTGTTTGTCATGTTTAATTAGTAGAGAGCTGCTTTTCTCAAGGTCAACTCCAGAAACTATGGGCATTCCAAAATGTTTGTAGTTTTATGTGAGAAACAAAACAAATAAACAAGCACCTCTTCTCTTCATGCAAACGTGGATACCAGGTTCATAGAAGTTTGGAACCTTGTAGGTTAAACAAAGTTAAACACGTATCTCTGCTGCCAGACAACGCAGAACCTATAATAAAGGATTATGAATTTCTAGAAAGGTATATATTATACATTGTTTCTCCAACTTATTTGCTTTTGGGACCCTCTTTTCAGGGTGCCATCGATAATCTTATATAGAGAGAATTCTAGATTAAAGATAGCAGTTATTTTTGAATAGCTAAGTATTATTTTATATTACTTTAAGTACGGCCTTGGGGTTTTTAAAATGATTTTTTTCCAGTTTTAGTGAGGTATAAATGACAAAATCAAATACATTTAAAATGTACAATATATTTCGATATATGTATGCATTATGAGATATTTACACAGTTAACACAATCATCTTGCAGTTACCTTTTTTAAAAATTTAAATTCAGTTTGCCAACATATAGTATTAATTATTTTCTGATGCAGTTTTTGATAATTTGTCAGTTGGGTAAAACTCAACGCTCATCGCAGCACATCCGTGCCCTCCCTAATGCCCTTACCCCATCCTCCCACCCACCTCCCCTCCAGCACCCCTGTTTCCAGAGTTAGGCAAGCCTGGCCTTGTTATGTCGTAAACTACATTGATGATTCTGGATATCAATATGTAAATCACAATTTTGTCACATCCAATGACTTTTCTCCTTTTCTATCTAAGGAATGTTTGCTCATTTATTTATGTCTAAAATGTCTGTTGCATAATGCAAGGAAGATTACCTGTTAGGATGTTTCCAGAAGGTAGCTGGTGTTTTTATTCTCTTTCCCTGAGTATTTGATAAACAAATATAAACTGATGAAGCTGGTCAAAGCAACATGGCACCAATGAATGCTATATCTGTCCTAGGTAGATGAATAAGATAGGATTTGTGAAATTGAACAGTGACACATTTTTCCTTAGTTTAAATATTAAGTATTTCTTTCATTTTTTTGCAAATGAAATCATTTGGTCCTTCACTTTTCTTCTGCCATCCCCAGGATTTTAATAAAACTTGGTTATTAGCAACAGGGTTTATAGAAATATTTTAATATTTCATTTACACCTTAAGAAAAAACAGCTCATCCTACTTGTTTGATGTTTCCATAATTAGATTTTGTTTTCGTAAATTTGTACAAAAATAGTGCAGGTTCTTAAAGAATTAAGTTGTAGGCTTTTCTCCGTAAATGAAACAACTTGTTGCAGAAACACAAATGGAGTATCAACATTGGTTTATTTTGTACCGTTATTCACAGATTTTCTGTTTTATCTATTTTCTGAGTTCCCAGAGGGTCATGGAACCTATGCTGGGGCATTAAGAAAATTTAATTATTTGCTTTGACTTCAAAGTTTACCTTTTGTTCTGAAACTATTTTATAAGGAAAATGGGACACGTGTGACTATTTCTACATTCAGGGTTTCCCCATGACTTTATTTTTTTAAATAAAGTTCGAGGAGGAAATCCTTTTCAAGTCCTAAGAGTTCAAACACTGAAAATATTTCTTATGGTTAAAGCCTGTTCCTTTTCCACAATAAAATGCTGTTTGTCTGCTTAGAAAGTAGGACGCGGACAGATTCACCACCCTTTTGGACCATTCTTTCATTCAACTGATCTCTGTATCCACCGAGTCCTCTTTTTGTTCTAGAATCTGTGCCTTGTGCTGAGGTTTTTGTACTGAGTGGGCAGATAATGAATCTTCTGTGAATGGGACCCCTTTAAAATAATACCAGGGTGCAGCCAACTTCATGGTTGTAGGGTCTGTGCAGATACACAGGGAGTCATGCCTTGAAAGATGAATGCTCTGTTCTTGTGGTCTTAAACTTCTTAATTTTTAATAGCTCTGCGTTTTTATTTGGCACTGGGACCTGCAAATCACCTAAGTGGTCTTGAACCGACCTTCCAAAGTTCTTGAGAAATTGTCTGTCTGTCTTTCATTGCCATGTGTGAGTTTATAACAGATTTTTTTTTCTGTACTTGGGCAATTATATGGTGAAATCTAGGTTATAGACTTTAAATTTGTCTCTATAATAAGTTACATGTTTTTAGACTCAACTTAGTCCATCCTGTCAGGAGCATTTTTTGTTCTTCTTTATCGCACCACACCTCCCTGTCATATGCCATGAACCCTGCTGCCACTCAAGGAAACTTGCTCCTAGGTTGTTTTGCATTTATCTGCATTTCAGCCTCTTTACCTTTGCTGACTCTGCACCTATCATGACTGCCCCAATATAAAACTAGGTCTTTCCTCAAAATTATTCCTCAGAAGAGATTAAGTCACTTTATGCCAGAACATTTATGAAGTCTCTGTGTTTTAGAGCTATTTTTCAATTACTTGAGCTTGAAAAAGTAAAGTTTTTCAGAAAAATGTGTTAGGAATGGCCCTGGTTTCTTATCTCCATCATCCTGAAAGGCAGATCTTCACACACAAGAATAGGGTGGATCTTCAGTGTTTTCCAAATGCCATTATCAACAACACAAAAAAGACTTGTCGTGCTACTGGTGATCAACTTTCACAGCAAAATTTAAACAATCTTTTCCCTACTAAGGGTGATCTTCAGAAAGGGGCAGAAAAACCCCTAATGGCTTAATTTCTATCTGGAGAAATCTTCCAAAGGTGCCGATATTTTCATGTTTCCTCTTGGAAATGTTACAGATCGAAAGATAACCTAACAGTGGATTATTTAGCAGGATTGGCAGTTAACTGTCTTGGAAAAAAACAACCCCGAATTGAAGAATCTAACACTAATTTTCAGGAAATTATTAAAGCAAAGGTGAAATGAATGACTTATAGTCATACTTTTTAACTGTTGAGTACTTAACTTTTCATCTCAATAGGGCATGCCTTAAATGGCTGTACCGGGTGCATCTTTATTAGATAGAATCAATTTCTAAGAATTATCTATTGAAAGTAACTGGATGTGGGCAGCCGGGTGGCTCAGCGGTTTAGCCTTCCGCCCAGGGCCTGATCCTGGAGACCTGGGATCCAGTCCTGCGTCAGGCTCCCCGCAAGGAGCCTGCTTCTCCCTCTGCCTGTATTTCTGCCTCTCTCTGTGTGTGTGTCTTTCATGAAAAAAATAAGTAAAATCTTAAAAAAAAAAAAAGTAACTGGATGTGAGTGTCAGTAATGTTCGAGACTCATGGTCTCTTGTAGTAAGTCATAGCTCCTCGTTACTCTCCATTTCCTCTATGTTTACACTGTTTTATTTGAATTTACAGGGACAAAAAAATTAAAGGACTTACTTGAAGACTCTTCTTTTTTTTTTAATTGACAATATTGTATTAGCTTCAGCTATACAATATAACGATTTCTTTTTTTTTTTATTTTTTATTTATTTATGATAGTCACACACACAGAGAGAGAGAGAGAGAGAGAGGCAGAGGCATAGGCAGAGGGAGAAGCAGGCTCCATGCACCGGGACCCCGACGTGGGATTCGATCCCGGGTCTCTAGGATCGTGCCCTGGGCCAAAGGCAGGCGCTAAACCTCTGCGCCACCCAGGGATCCCTTGAAGACTCTTGTTATTCAATTCTTTTTTTTTTTTTTTTTTTTTTTTGGTCTTTGGTTTATTTAGTTTATACTTATTGGAAAAAAGTACGAGCAATTTGTTTTTAGAGCAAAGGTTAATTAAGAGTTGAGTTGTCGTAATAAAGAAAGAGTATTTAAAAAGTCTTAAAATTTCAAATGATGAGGAAAGCTGAGCACCCTAAAACTATCATCCTGCGTAAGAGGAGATGATTGTATTCAAGTTCACAAGGGCAACAAATCTCTTCTGCATATATTCTCTAGTTTTGGCTATCTTACAATTTTCTACACGAGGTTGCTATTTTGAGGACACATGAAAATACATAGTAAAGAATTGGGGGTTCAAACAGAGCACGGACCTATTTGTTAAGCAAGACAATGTAACCTTGTTGAAGTTACGCTCATCTCTACTGAAGACCATTATTTCAAGACATCTGATTCCATCTTACCTTAGATCTTTAATTAGTCTACCAAAACTTAGCATCATAGAGATAAACATGAATTGCTCTTGCAATTCTTTGTACAATCACAGGAACATTAAGAGCTGCATCAGTATTTCATGGAAGTCGTTTTCCAGGTAGCAGGAACTGAAAACTCAGCGTGGGAAATGATTCCCACTTTGTATTGATAGACATAATGACTTGACTTTTCTAGGAAAGAGAAGAAGATGTGAATGCAATGTATTTCCTTATTTTCTTTCAAGTGCCCATTGAATGACAAATACAGATGCCAGTGATTGTTACATGGATACGCAAACTTAACTTACTTTGTCACAACAGTGAGGAATAGTGTTGTATTAAATAATAAGTCCTTTGGAAAGCCCCCCATTCCTATGTTCATGTGTTAGAACTGACACAGCAAGCAGGTTAAACTTTATTGAACATATACCATATACCATATACCTTTAATACCATATTTAAGAAGCACTCTTCTGGGCACGTGGATTGATTTCTTCAATAGGATGGCAGGTTTAACCTGCCGTATATATACATATATTTTTGTATTTTTTTATTGGAGTTCAATTCAGGTTTATGTTTATATTATATTCATATAAATGATATGAAGAGATCTTGACATTTATAATACGTTTCTAAGTTTTTCAATTAGAACTCTTTCAGAGGGTGTTCATTTCACTTGAGCTTCATAAAGCTTGAGAGGAAAGTATAGTATATATGAATCCCTTTATTTTAGGATTGAATTGGCTTGTTTATTATTATTATTTTTTAGAGAGAGCGTGTGAGTGTGAGGTGGGGAGCAGGGAGAGGGAGAGAAAGAATCTTAGGCCGACTCCATGCTTGGCATGGAGGGGCTCAATCTCATCACCCTGAGATCATCACCTGAGTCAAAATCAAGAGTTGGATGCTCAACCTCCTCAGCGACCCAGGTGCCCCTATAATTGAATTTTAAAAATGGAAGCTCAGAGACCTTAGGGGAACTAATGGAGGCCATTGCATCCAACATTAATTAAGTCAATACATATTTCTGGAGTATTGTATTAGTATTCCTTTATTTGCAAGAACAGAAACAAAGTGAAAGGGATTCTTTTTCAGTCTGCCTGCTTGGGAAATACAGGAGGAGATCTCCTTCAGTCAAATAATAATTATTGGTTTCTATTAGCATTGCTTCCTTCTGTAGGTTGGCCTTTGTCTTGCTGCAAATAGGTTTTTCTGCAGTTAATGGGGACCCCTAGCACCTGCCTCCATCCTGCTAAGCTACTATCCTTTGTACAATTTGACCCACAATCTAAGAGAAAGTCCTTTTGATGAGAATTCTGATTGGCATATATATTGCCAGTTAAGAGAACATTTGAAATGCATAATTAAAAAGCTCAGGTTAAATCACATTAAATATGATTAGTGTTAGGATAGTAATAGCATTTTTTTTTTAAACTCAGAAATTTTAGCATTCTTATTTTTAGGTTCAATGTAATCAACACTTTAGAAAAAGTGACAAGCTATTCTGTCCAAATACCAATATGGAAAATTTGAATTTGTGGTTGATTTTAGAGATACCCAGGCAGAAAGAAGGCCATGGTGACAGATAGAAAATGTGGTGTTTAGCCTGTGGAAAAATTAATAAAAGGATATGAAGTGATCTTGACTGAAAGCTGGAAAGTTCCGACAAGGAAACATATTATGGAGATTAGAAGACCTTTTAATAGGCTTTAAATAATCATATTTATGGACAGTCCACATTTACCTAAACCTCATTAAGTAGCAATGAAAACAAATGGTGTAGAAAAAGCAGAGGCTTCAGTGTAAAAATGAAGTGTAAAAATTAAAATTGGTTCACAATTCTCTGTGTTCATGCGGCGCCTGGGTGACTCAGCTGGTTAAACATCTGCCTTCTGCTCAGGTCGTGATCCCAGGGTGTTGGGATAGAAACCCTGCATCAGGCTCCCTGCTCTATGGGGGGTCTGCTTCTCCTTCTGCCCCTCTCCCTGCTTATGTTTTCTCTCTCTCAAATAAAAAATAATTTAAAAAAACCCAAATTCTCTGTGTTTCACTTTAATAAAACATATTTTATTTTTAAAAAAAGATTATATTTATTTACTTGAGTGAGCACAAGCAGGGGGAGCAGCAGAGGGAGAGGGAGAAGCAGGCTCCCCACCAAGCAGGGAGCCTGGCACAGGGCTCGATCCCAGGACACCAGGACCATGACCTGAGCCAAAGGCAGACACTTAACCAACTGAGCCACCCAGGCGCCCCTGATAATAGATATTTTAGATGTGACTAAATTACATCTCTGTTTTCCAGTGGGGCTAATACCATTTCTCAGCATGATAAAATTTAAGAAATAACATATTCAGGTTTGCTCAAGTGTTATTTTATTTTCCACTTAACTAATGGGTAGGTAATTTCTCATGTGTCTAAAGATTGTGTGGGGACAGCAAAAGGAACTACCAAAGTGAGTTACCAAAGGGATATATAGCCTCTTTGTCCATAGTAGAATACATTATCATGGTTTAGAATATTAGAATATTATGTGTGGACAATTTATAATAATTCTTAGAATCAGGAGGTCTAGCTGTTTGCGTATATCTTTCTTTTCTAGGGTGAGTAGAAGTTATGCCCTTGCAGGTAATTATTTAATGCCTTGGCAACTCTTCAGGGTTATATAGTTTTTAGACAAAAAAAAATATATTTTTATATACATAAAAATGGGGATCCCTGGGTGGCGCAGCGGTTTGGCGCCTGCCCTTGGCCCAAGGCGCGATCCTGGAGACCCGGGATCGAATCCCATGTCGGGCTCCCGGTGCATGGAGCCTGCTTCTCCCTCTGCCTGTGTCTCTGCCTCTGTCTCTCTCTCTGTGACTATCATAAATAAAAAAAAAAAAAATTTATATACATAAAAATGTTTTTATGTATTTAAATGTTTTTATGTATATAAAAATATATACATATATGTACATATATATGTATATATTATATATATATATATCCAGCAGGTGGCACCACAATCATAATATTTATACAATAAGTATTTGAAGGGAGGGAGAAAACAAAAATTACATGTAGCCAGAAGATGGTGCTAGGTGACCAATCTTTAAAAAAGCATTGTCTGCTTTTGAAATAGGCAACTTCAGTTCCGATTTCCAGGGTTTATAATCAGGGTATTGTTGACACCATTGTTTGAGATTCTTTAGTATATCCAGTGGCTTCAAATTTAAACTTCCGATGTATTATTTTTACAATAAAAGGATCCTGACCAGCTCATAAAAGGAAGAATTATTTCCTGGCTCTACTTTTTATCTCCTGCAGTCTTTCCAAAGAAAGATTATCTTTAAAATATTTTATTTTATTTTTTTACCGTTCTTCTATTTTCATAAGCTTCATGATTATACCTTTTTTAAAAAATATAAGCACTTATCCATCCCTAAATTCCTTGCTGTTTTCCTTTCATTCTTCCTCTAAGATTCTTTTAAGAAGATGAAACACTAAATTAAAATCTGCAGATACACTTTCTGACGTGTCCGAATTAGAAAAAAGAAATGCTTCAAACGTTTCTTGGACTTTTAAAAACTACTGTTTAATTTTTGTATCTTTGTATATTCAGCGTTCAAGTCCGTAATCCTCCAAAATAATAGGAAATTAAAATTAAACTGCTTTGTGACTTTGTTTTAAACTTTTATCTTAGCAGAAACTTCTAAAAATTGTTACTGGTTCATTTGGCATTCTTTCAGGTCATTTCCTACGGGCTTGCTATACCGCCTTCCTCAGGCTTTGCTCCCTCCTTCTAAAAATCTGCCAAAAGTCTTCTTTCAGTTAGGAAGGCTGCTTTTCTGTGTCTCTACCCATGTGTCTCTTAAGTGTTCTTCAGATCAGAGCTCACACATCCCTTTCTCCAGAAAGCCCACGGTCACCGAGGGCTAGGTCAAGGCTCTCTACCATGTGCTCCCAACAGCACTGAACACCTCTTCTTTACAACCCTCCCCTCCGTAACTGGACATGATTTATAGCAGATACATCAGTCAATGCCTTTTTTTGCCCAAACTCTCAGGTAAGCTTCATGAAGTTTGCTTTTCTCACTGTGGTATTCACAGGGAGTAAAGTGTCATGCTTGATAAGTGGGAAGCTGTCGATCGGTACTAGTGGGTTGATAAAATGAATAAAGATCAATGATGAAGATCAGAGGCTTCTGGAAAGTGTAATTGACTTGGTGGGTTCAGAATAGTTTCCATTGGCAAGACGTTTACCCTTAAGAGAACGTCAGGAAGGAGGTGATAACTGCCCTTCAGATATCTCTAAGATTGTTGTGTCACAGGAGGGCTCCATGGTTGATCTAAAACCAAAAGTTCACAGGAGGAGCTAAATCCAGGATTTGAAAACAGGACAAGATTCTGTGGTAGGTAAGGAACGGCCTGCGGCGTCAGCTAGTAGTCCTAGTAGGGAGCAGCTAAGGGAATTCCAAGGCCAGTGCATTAGGTGGCCTTTGAGCTTTGAGGTTCCATGGAGGTCTGATCTGTCTTTCCCCCTGCTGATTGCCTTTTGAGGCCACTGCTAACTGGGGTGGGGATTAGAGTTCTCCTGAGAGTTCTCCGGATTAAGTATCATTGTGTTTAGGACTTTCAAGAATAAGTGATTTCCTAGCGTGATCTGTACCACGAAGTTCAGCTTAAACTCTTATTTTCAGCCACTTCTTGGGATATGTTTGAAACAAAATATGAGTAGAACTTGTTTCAGATGTATTTATTACTTTCTCTGATAACTGAAATCATCTATTTCAAATTACATGTTTAATTAACTTTTTACTGAATCACTGATAATATTTACTTCTTAAAATACTTTCGGATTTTGATTTTGTTCAATTTCCTTTTAGGAGGTGGATACATCCTGTATTTCAAATATATTAATCTTCTTAATTTCATTTATGAACACAAGTGGCTAATGGGATCTTTGTTCCATGAATTTATTTTCAGTTTACTGTAGGAAAGAGGTTCATGATCTTTACACTTAATACACTAACTCATAACTTTGCCTACCCAGATTTTATATCAAACTACAAATAAAAGTATTAATTTATCCTCAGGCCTCATAATATATAAATTAAATAGTTCTTAAAATTTTTCTTGGTAGATGACACATAAAACCTTCCTTTGAGTTTTTTTTTTCAATCAAGCAAACTCCAACCGCACTAAGATACAGATTGCCTCATTGTTTTCATTAATCAAAATGAGGAAATGATCTCAAAGTTGATTAATAGGATAAAGGTTAAATAAACTACATAAAGTAGGCCACATGCAGCCTTTTAAAAGAGTGAGACAGTATAATTAACACTGACACGGAAATGTGTCCATGATATATTTTTAAGAGAAAATATCAAGTAGCAAACAGTATGTACAGTGTTTCACATTAAAAAAAAAAAAAAGGTAATGTATGTAAATACATCAAAAGAGGTCACAAAAGCTTTATCCAAATTGGTGGCAGTGATTATCCCTGGGCAGAGGGATTGCCTGGGGATGGTCAGAAACTCCCTTTTTACCCATTTGACATACTTTTGGTAGCTCAGACTTTTCCCATATGCATTTACCTTTAAAAAAAAAAAAAAACTAAGAAGGACACTAAATAATACCATCTGATGTTAACTTTCTTCTATAAGAAGAAAGAGGAGGAAATGAATCATAGCCAAACAGACATCAATGATTTTCAGTTCCAGGGTGCACTGTCAAAATTCAGAGTTCTGTTGAGAGAAGAATGATAATGAAATCATACGTAGAGATGAGAATATATAAGCACATGCTTCTGAATCATCCTGGCTCTTGTTTTTATCAGCTCAAGGGGAAGCTCTAGACTTTGGAAAAAGTCTCTTAGCACCTCAACTTTTTTATGGGCTCAGAGGATTTCCAGCCACACCATCCTGCTACACCTTTGTCCTGTCATATTGAACACTACCGTTTCCCTACACAGATTGCAGTTGCTTTATTGGGCATGGGGCTGGGGGGCGGCGGGGGTGGGGGGATGTGGCAAGAATGTTAGAACCCTTTGCTGCTGCACCATGTGCTAAAGGGGAGACACAGACAACGCAAATGCATACACAGAAGAATGAACAGAGGGCATTTTTAGACCACCTTAAATAAGTTTGTGTTGGAGAGGAGTGGAATGAGATTCAGAAGAAATATTTTTGTTATACAAGATGGGTATACTAACAGTCACCATATGGTGAAATATAGGTGAATCAGGAGGGCCATATGCAGGGAAAAAAATTAGGTATTTCAAGCAGAAAGGAATTTAAAGACAAGCTATTAGGTACTTATTCGATTTTTGGAAGGGCTGACGGAAGTATTCCTGGGCCAGGCTTTCTGGACTGGTTTCCAGAATAATACAGAGTTGATCCACAAGGGGAGCTCCTATCTCTGAAGCAGCCATGATTATAGTGGAGACACTGGGACAACTGCCTCTCACAGTGGAGAAAGAGCAGCTGAAGCTGTGATCCAGGTATTAGGAAGATAGACCAGGGGGTGGCTCAGTGGGTTAAGTCTGCCTTTGGCTAGGGTCATGATCTTGGGGCCCACATGAGGCTCTCTGCTCAGCAGGAAGTCTGCTTTTTCCCTCGGTCTCTAGCTGCAAGAATATCGGGGGGATCTAGGTGATAGCTTTCTAGAACCTCCAAATTGAAGAAGAGTAGAATGGGGGTTGAGAGTCAAAGTATCCACCACATGTAGAGAATGTCCAAGAAGGAAAAAAAAATTAACTATCCAGATATGACCATCCACATAAAATAGCTATTAAAATGCGTCACATATCTATTATTTTTTCCATGTGCACGCTAGTCTGTTTATCTAACCATCTATCTGTCTGTTTCATCCATTCAGTTGGAAGTAGTTATTATTTTCCTGGCTTGTTCGGCAGAATTTCCAACCCTTCTTTAGGTAAAAACAGCATCTATTTTTCTTTTAAGAAACTCTACTTCAATCCTTCTACATTTTTCTGGACAACAAACCTTGTGGCCTCCAACCGTAGCACCCCTAAGTCCCATTTATAGGTTATAGGAAACAAAACGTTCATTTCTTTAAAGATTTAAAAAAATTATTAGAGATAGAGAGAGAGAGCTAGAGAGGACAAGTTGGGGGAGCAGCAGAGGGAGAAGTAGGCTCCTCACTGAGCAGGTTGCCCAACTCGGGGCTTGATCCCAGGACCCTGGATCATGACCTAAGCCAAAGGCAGACACTTAATGGATGGAGCCACCCAGGTACCCCAGGTTCATTTTTTTTTTCTAATCATTATTCACCTTATTTTTTATCAGTGGTATCTGATAACTCCTGATTTGTGATGTGTGTGTGTGTGTGCTTCATATATGTGATCATAGACTAGGACATACTTTGCAACCTGTGCTTTTCACATATAAATATGGAGGGAGAGAAGAAAGGAGGGAGAGAGAGAGCGTTTATTATGAACAATTGGCTCACATGACTATGGAAGCTGAGAATTTCCTACATCTGTGACCTATAAGCTGTAGACCCGAGGAGAACTGGTCATATAATTCAGTCCCCGTCTGAAGGCCCAAGCAGTAGGGGCTGATGGTTTAAACCCCAGTCTGAGGGCCGGAGAAGATAAAATGAGATATCCCAAACTCAAGCAGGCAGGAAGGAGGCAAAAAGGGGTGAATTCCTCCTTCCTCCACCTTTTGTTCTACTCAGGTCCTCAACAGATTAGATGATGCCCAACCTCACTGGGGAGGCCAATCTACTGAGTCCACTGACTCAGACGCTACTCTCATCTGAAAACACCCTCACAGACACATCCAGAAATAGCTTCGAGATATTTCTATGTTCATTGGAATGAGGAAAATCTAGAACTTCAGTGAAATGATATGAAATGCTTTATGAATATTGCCAGTGTTAAGATTCAGCAGCAAAAATATTCCGTGTTGTTTTAATTTTCTTGATTTACTCTTCCCCACTACTTATAGCAGCACTTCTTAATAGTCAGTCCTCCTATTATGGCGACTTTTTTTTTTTAAGATTTTATTGATTTATTTGACAGAGAGAGAGCACAAGCAGGGGGAGCAGCAGAGGGAGAGGGAGAAGCAGACTCCCCGCTGAGCAGGGAGCCCAGTGGGAGGCTCCATCCCAGGACTTGCTGGGATCTCTGCCAAAGTAGAAGGACCTGATGATGCTTACCCCACTGAGCCACCCAGGTGCTACTCTGAGGCCCTTTGAATCAGTCTTTTACCCCTGCCCTTTCTGTGCCTCTCACAGGATTAGATTCAGCTCCTCCTCTCTGTGGCTCTTGTCCTCTTCCCCTCTTCCTCACGTTTGGCATTTTTGATGGCCTGAAGTATCGCTGGTTTTATGAGAAATACTAGCACATATGAAATAGTGTAGGAGGAGATAGCAAATGGGCTTTAGCATCAGACAGACTTGGGTTCGAAGACCAGCCCCATCCTGCATGAGCTGTGTCATCCCGGGAAAATCTCTCTGCACCTCATTTAGTTATCTGTAAGGATTTTCACAACCAGAGATCATGCATCAAAGCAAGGCGTTCAGCACACAAGAGGTTAAGATTCAAAAGACAGACTGTGAACATGCTCAGTACCCATGTTCTGCGGTGGGATGGACACAGCACTGCTGAAAGCTTTTCCTATACCTTCCTAGAGAATTAGGGCGGGCCTCATTCTCTTTCTTAAAAGAGCAGTTGCTACTCCCAGCGCCCAGCTGGGTTTTTTCACACGAAGGCTTAGAAGATGTACTTATTCTGTTTCCAAACTTCTAACTTTTTTCCAGTTATTTTTTGGGAAAAAGGTGGAAAGAATGAGGATAGCACCCACACTGCCCTGCCTTTCTCCACCCTGCTCTGTGATGGGGGGCAGACTTTTTTGATTGCACATCCAAGTGCTTCTCTTCCTCTGTCGCTAACAGGATCCCACATGCATTTGGGTGCTGGGGTGCCCAGCATCGTGGTATTTTTTTGGTCTGGGAGTTGGAGGCCAGTGAGATGTAAGGTAAGCCTGAGGGGGATGTCCTGGGAATACTGGCCTTCCTGGGAAATCAGCTATGTAAGCAGAAACCTATTTTGTCCACACTGCTTTTTCCTTTCTTTTTATCAGGGTCAAAACACCTTTTTTTTAAAAAAAAAAAAAAAGAAATTTTGATTACAGCACAGCTGACAAGCAGTGACATATCAGTTTCAGGTGTACGATGCAGTTAATCAACAATCCCATATATTATTTAGTGTTCATTGAGTTGAGCTCACTCTTAATCCCATTTGCCTACTTCAACCATCCCCCACCCCTGCCCCATAACCCTGTTTGTTTGCTATAGTTGAGAGTCTGTTTTTTGATTTGTCTCGTTTTTCCATTGTTCATGTGTTTTGTTTCTTAAATTCCACGAAAGAGTGAAATCACATGGTATTTGTCTTTCTCTGACTGGCTTATTTTGCTTAGAATCTTACACTCTAGGTCAATCCATGCAGTTGCAAATGGCAAGATTTTTTTCCTTTCTACGGCTGAGTAATATTCCGGTGTGTGTGTGTGTGTGTGTGTGTGTTCTTTATCCATCCATCACTTGGGCTGCTTACGTAATTTGGCTGTGGTCAATCATGCTGCTACAAACACAGCGATGCACATATCCCTTCAAATTAGTATTTTGTGCTCTTCAGGTAAATACTCTAGGAGTAACTGTCCCATGATAGTTCTATTTTTAATGTTTCGAGGAGCCTGCATACCGTTTGCCATGGTGGCTGCACCAGTTTGCATCCCAAATCAGTGCGCAAGGGTTGCTTTTTCTCCACATCCTCGCTGACACTTGTTTCCTGAATTTTTTATTTTAGCCATCCTGATAAGTGTGAGGTGATTACTCACTGTACTTTTGATTTATATTTTCCTGATGATGAGTGATATTGAGCATCTTTCCATGTGTCCTTTGGCCATCTGTATTGTATGTCTTTGGAGAAATGTCTGTTGGTGTCTTCTGCCAATTTTTTATTGTATTATTTGGAGGGTTTGGGTGTTGTGTTGTATAAATTCTTTATGTATTTTTAAAGATTTTATTTATTCATGAAAGATACACAGAGAGAGAGAGAGAGAGAGAGGCAGAGACATAGGCAGAGGGAGAAGCAGGCCCCCCACGGGCGCCCCATGCAGGGCCGGATCCCGAGACCCCAGGAGCGCACCCTGAGCTGAAGGCAGACACTCAACCACTGAGCCCCTCTTTATGTATTTTGGCTACCAATCCTGTATCTGATATGTTATTTGCAAATGCGACTATCTTCTCCCACATTTCATAGGCTGTCTTTTAGTTTTCTTGGGTATATCCTTTGCTGTGCAGAAGCTTTTTTATTTTGATTTATTTTGATGTAGTTTTATTTTTGCTTTTATTTCCCTTGCCTCAGGAGACATCATCTAGAAGGATGTGGTGGCCAATGTCAGAGAAATTACTGTCTGTGTTCCCTTCTAGGATTTTTATGGTTTCAGGTCTCACACTCAGATACTTAATCCATTTTCAGTTTATTTTCAGGTATGGGTATAAGACAGTGGTCTAGTTTCATTCTTTTGCAAGTAGCTGTCCAGTTTTTCCAACACAATTTGTTGAAGGGACTGTCTTTTTCCCATTGGATATTCTTTTCTCTTTTGTTGAAGATTAATTGACCATACACTGTGGGCCTACTTCTGGGCTTTCTATCCTGTTCCATTGATCTGTGTGTCTATTTTTGTGCCTGGACCATACTCTTTTGATTAGTATAGCTTTCTAATATAACTTGAAGTCTAAATTCTGATACCTCCATTTTTATTTTTATTTTTATTTTTATTTTATTTTATTTATTTTTATTTTTTAAATTATTTATTTTTGATAGTCATACAGAGAGAGAGAGAGAGGCAGAGACACAGGCAGAGGGAGAAGCAGGCTCCATGCACCGGGAGCCCGACGTGGGATTCGATCCCGGGTCTCCAGGATCGCGCCCTGGGCCAAAGGCAGGCGCCAAACCGCTGCGCCACCCAGGGATCCCCTTATTTTTATTTTTAAAGATTGTTTTGGCTATTCAGGGTCTTTTATGGTTCCAAACAAATTTTAGGATTGTTTATTCTAGTTCTATGAAAAATGCTGTTGGTATTTTGATTTGATTGTGTTAAATGTGTGGATTACTTTGGGTAGTATAGAGATTTTAATAATATTTGTTCTTCCAATCAGTGAGTATAGAATGTCTTTCCATTCTTTTGTGTGTTGTCTTCAATTTTTTTCGTCAGTGTTTTATGGTTTTCAGAATATAGCTCTTAACTTTATTTATTCCTAGGTATTTATTAAGTTTATTCCTAGGTATTTTATTCTTTTTGGTGCAATTTTAAATGGGATTGTTCTCTTAATTTCACTTCTGGTGCTTCATTATTAGTGTATAGAAATACAACAGATTTCTGCACACTAATTTTGTATCCTGTGACGCTAGGGCATTCATTTGTCAGTTCTAGTAGTCTTGTGGTGGAGTCTTCTGGGTTTTCCAAATACAGGATCATGTCATCTGCGAATAGTGAAAGTCTTACTTCTTCCTTACCAATTTGGATGCCTCTTCCTCCTTTTTCTTCTCGGATTGCTGTGGCTAGGCCTTCCAGTGCTATGTTAAATAAAAGTGGTGAGAGTGGACATCCATGTCTTTGGGGGAAAAGCTCTCATTTTTTCCCCATTAAGTATGATGTTAGCTGTGGGTTTTTCATGAATTTCTTTATTATGTTCAGTTGTTTCTTCTAAACCTAGTTTGTTGAGTTTTTTTTTTTTTATCATGAATAACTTCAATTCTGTTGTACTTTGTCAAATGCCTTTTCTGCATCTATTGAAATGACCATGTGGTTTTTATCCTTTCTCTTATTGGGTGATGTCTCATGTTGATTAGTTTGCAAATATTGGACTACTCTCATATCCCAGGGAAAAAAATCTCGCTTGATCACTGTGAATCATTTTTTTTTTTTGGTGTATTCGGTTTACTAATATTTTGTTGAGGATGTTTTCATCTATATTTATCACAGATGTTGACTTGTAGTCCTCCTTTTTTGGGTGTCTTTATCTGATTTTGGTTAAGGGGTAATGCTGGGCTCATAGAATTTGGAAGTTTTGTTTCCTCTTCTAGTTTTCAGAAAAGTTTCAGAAGACTAGGTATTAACTCTTTAAATGCTTGATAGAATTCACCTGTAAAGCCATCTGGCTTTGAAGTTTTCTTTTTTGGGAGTTTTTGATGGGTGATTCAATTTCATTGCTGATATTCAATCTATTCAAATTTTCTATTTCTTCCTGCTTCAGTTTTGGTAGGTTATATGTTTCTAGGTACTCATACCTTTCTTCTAGGTTATCAATTTTTTTTTTTGGCATGTAATTTCTCATAATATTCTCTTAAATTATTTGTATTTCTGTGGTGTTGGTTGTTATTTCTCATCTTTCATTTCTGATTTTGTTTGTTTGAGTTCTCTCTTTTCTTTGGTGATTCTGACTACAGGTTTACCAATTTCCTTGATCTTTTCAAAGAACAAGCTCCTGGTTTCATTGATCTGTTCTACTGGTTTATTGTTGTTGTGTTTTTAGTTTCTCTATCATTTATTTCTTCTCTGATCTTCATTATATCCTTCCTTCTGCTGGCTTGGGGTTTTGTTTGTTCTTTTTTCTAGCTCCTTTAGGTAGTTTGCGTTCTTTATTTGAGATTTTTCTTGCTTCTTGATGTAGGCCTAACTTGCTATAAACTTCTCTCTTAGAACTGTTTTTGTTCTAAGTTTGTTCAAAGTTTTTGGATTGTTGTGTTTTCATTTTCAGTTGTTTCCATGTATTTTTAATTTCTTCTTTAATTTCATGGTTGACCCATTCATTGTTTAGTATCATGTTATTTAGCAGCCACCTATTTGTGCTCTTTCCAGATTTTTTTTCTTATGGTTGATTTCTAGTTTCATAGCATTGTGGTCAGAAAAAATGCATTATATGACTTTAATCTTTGAATTTGTTGAAACTTGTTCTGTGGCCTAATATGTGATCTATTCTGGAGCATGTTCCATATGCACTTGAAAAGAGTGTGTATTACGCTGTTTTAGAGTGGAATGTTCTGAACATATCTGTTGAATCCATCTGGTCCAGTATGTTATTCAAAGCCATCGTTTCCTTGTTGATTTTCAGTCAGCGTAGTTGACTTTTGCCTTTAGTCAAGTGTCTGCAGTGACTTTCTTCGCCTGTTGTGGGCAATGTTTGGTCCCTGAGGTCAGAGTGGGCCAGTCTGGTGCTGTCCTGGACTTGGTTGAGTCAGACCAGGCATTTATCAGAGATATAGTAGCAGAAAAGCTGTCTGCACCCAGGTCCACTGCTGAAGCCTCAGTCTGACAGGTGTGTGTGGTTATCTTTCCTTCTCTGCATGGCAGGAGTCCCTTTGGAGCAGTACTGGCCCTTGTTGGGGCTGCTTGCACACTGCTGGCCTTGCGGATCTACTTTGAATGAGCTCTGGCCAAGGGGGTATTGTTGGGAGGGCCGGGGGGCAGATACAATGTGCTGGGGAGAGGGGCACAGAGTCCCTGCAGGGCTTGTGTACCAGTGAGAGGGTCTGTGCCACCATTGTTGAGACCAGGGCGAGCTGGGTTGATCCACAAAGTGGGTATGGGCAGAGTGTGCAATTTTAACAAGGTGCATGCCTGTCCTATGTGGGAGGGGATCCACCACAGAGGAGCAGCAGCCAACATTGCAGAGGCTACAATGGGGTCTTGAAAAGGGTGTGGGTCGGGACTTAGGATGTTTGCAAGGTTGATGCTGGTCTTCTAAGGGATGGGACTTATAGGGCTGGGGCTGAGGCAAGTGTGAGTGGAAAAAGTGGATGGGGAAGAGGGGAGGCAGCGATGGTAGCAAGTCAGGCAGTGAGTGTCAGCCCAGGCTGGTTTTCACAGGTTGCAGTGTGTTTACACTGGTGGGTGGGGGAGGGAAACAGTGCCTGTCCACTCCTTTGTTCCTGGAACAGTCTCTCAGGGATCTCTGTCCCTCTGGGACCTGCCCTGAGATTTAGCAAAATAACTCTCCTTCCTGTGGGCCCCAGGCTGCCTCTATGCTGTATCTCCACGGACTGTTGGTGTGTTGTCTCTTCAAGGGTGGGGACTCAGGTTTGGGTGCTCTCCCTGCCGTTCCAGAAGCAAGCCTGCTGAATTTCAACATTCCAGGCTGTAAGTCACCCTGATGGTAAGGATTCTAGGACGTTGGCCCCTCCAGTTTTCAAGGCCAGATGTTATGGAGATTCATCTTGCTGTGTGGACTCCCCAGAAGGATGGTCTTTTTCTCTCTCTCCCCCAGCCTGTGAGCCCCTCCCTCCGGGTCTCATGGTCTGTTCGCTCCCCACTGTGTCTCTGCCCCTCCTAGTCTCCACGATGTGTCCTCTTCTCTAAGTCTGATTTTGACGTTCTGCTAGTTTCTGGGTTATTTTCTGGGCTGTTTACACCGATGCAAGCTTCGTCTAATTGTATCCTCGGGATGATGTAGGCTTAGGGTCCTCCTACTCTTCCATCTTCCTGGCCACCAATTCACCTCTGCTCTTCTTTTTCTGCTTTGAAAGGCTGCTGTGCCCCAGGCTGTGGCAGCAACCTCCCTGCCCCATGGGACTCATTGCCAGCACAGGGGTGGCAGAGAGAAAATCTGGAAAGACTTTGGATCGTTGACAACAATGCTGAATATCCGCTCTAAGGCTAGCTCCTCCTACCCTAGCTTTATGGTAGAAAGTGCCAGTGTTGTTTTAACTCATTTCAGTTGGAGACCGCATTCTTTCAGGGCCAGAGCATGGCATTTGATACCCTTTTTGATTTTTTGAACAAACTGGGTCATCCTTTTGATATGGGAGAACTTGGTTCTTGTCTCATGGAGTCCAAGAATGAATCTCGCAGACAAAGGAGAGTGAGTAAAGCCATAGAAGTTTTAGTAAGCAAGGCTACACAGAGAGCTCTTAAGAGTGAGAGGGGTCCCCACAGGGTTGCCACTGAGGGCTTGTAAGGTTGGTCTTTTATTGAAAGCCAACCAGGGAACCTAAATCCTTTTAACATTATCTATTGATATCACTGTTGAGTAAGGACTAGTGATAACATCTTTCATGGCTCACTTCTTCTTTGGGGTCTGGTTATTCATTGTTGATCACAGATGACTGTCATAAAAAAGACACCCTCCCACCCCACCCACACCTAGGGCAGGGTGATCTGGCCTCTTCCCTCATCTCTGGTTTCCTTACACCTCAGCATTTTGGGGGTTTCTGTGAGCCTGCTTCCATGGCCCCGTACCTAGCCCTGCCTAGCCCCATTTGTTCCTAACTCAATTCCCCTGAATTTGTGCCAGGGTACAGTAGAATAAAATTGAGTCAGAAGGAAGGGGCATCTGAAGCATCCGGATGAGGAAAAAATGTTCACATGAGTGCAAGTCAATTTCCAAGGAGCTTAGAGATTCAAAGCCAAAGAAAATCCTAACGTCCAAGTACACCCGAAGCTGAAAATAAAGCCTAAGACACAAAAGATCTGAAGTCCCTGGATGGGACAGTAGAAGCTAAGACTATGGGTCAAATGAGATAATTAAGTGTATTTTCATGAAAGAGATAAGATGCCCAAGGCTGGTAGTTATTGGATGCTCTCTTGCACCCTAAGGAGTGTGTGATTGTGGCTTAAAAGCACAACTTCAGACAGATAAATGAGTCTTCTTTCTAACATCCCAGCATCTTTTCAATTCCCCTTTCCCTGAGCTCTGAACTACAGAAGGCATCTTGTGTTAAGAAGCGGATTTGTAGGTCTCTGAATGAGAAGTTCTGGTATGTGATTTTCTACAGAATAGCTCTTATTCTAAAATCACCAGGCAAAGCAACATTCTGTTCAGAAACTGGTAAAAAAAATATGATTAGGGAATGTTCATATACTGTGCTTCATATAGTCAAATTAAGAAGCTTCTCCTAAGAGCCCTTAATGAGTTTGGCACTGGACCAGTTACCATCTTTCAGGGATTACAGCGCCATGTTGTACAGGAACCTTATAAAATTTGCACCAAAATATAGCAAAGGGCATACTTTCTTTTTCTGTCAAGCTAGCTTTTCCCTTTAAAGGCAATCCTTCTCTATCAGAACCAGTAGAATCTGTTTCTCTAATACAACATGAAATACCTATCTATGATGTTTCTGTTTCAACAAGTAGATGTCAGGAAGGGGTTGGCCAGTCTCTCTAGAGGATGGAGCAAGAACACTCACCTGAAAACAGGTTATATATATTTCATAGTCATTTGTCAGGGCTTCCTGAAACATCTGGATTTATGCATTAGCTACTGTATCAGTCAGGATTATTAAGTATAAGCAACAGTAATAACTACTCTGAAAAGAAGATTTATTGAAAGCTTATTGGCAGCTGTCAGAATCTCAGAAAATGGTACAAAACCAAGGATAGAAACTATTCCCCAAAGGACACTGAAGAATGGGTCTAGATACCCACTGACTTGGTCATAGTTACCTCAGTTTACTCTGCAGACACCACCAACACTGATCTATGGCACTATCTTAGGTCTGCAATGTAGCTTAGCAATGATGGAACCTTTCTGCTGATGGCATCCCTGCAAAATAGACTCTATGTAGTTACTGGGTTTTGCACTACTAACATATGATTCAAAATCTAGGATGGGTATACGTGATTGGAGGAGCGTGGGCTACATCCCTGAGCCTCAATTTCCAGAAAGGCCAGGACAACAAGCATTTGAAATTTTTGCTTTTTATAATAGAAAATGGGTTTTGTCTCATTAGATAAGGATTTCCTAAAGCCGTGATTTAGGGAGGCATTTAGTTATGTCTGTAGACATTTTTTTTTTTATTGTTTGTGCTCTGGCTTAGAAGGCATCTAGTATTTTTCCAGTCAATCTCTAAATCCTTATGCCAGTGAAGAGCTGAGTGTTTATCACTTTGAGAGTTCTAATAGAGAATTTGCAGCTGCTGTGGCCACACCTTGGATTTGAATCAAGTCTACCTGACTTTAAAGTTCATGACCTTTCATTGGAAGAGTTCATAGTATTTTACATGTATATAGGATGCTGGGAATATTTTTGACTACCATAGTTTGTTCCTGGAGTGCCAACTTTTAAAATCTTTCATTGCCAGTTCATATCATGTTTTTTTTAAAGATTTTATTTATTTATTCATCAGAGAGAGAGAGAGAGAGAGAGAAAGAGAGAGAGAGAGAAGCAGAGACACAGGCAGAGGGAGAAGCAGGCTCCATGCAGGGGAGCCTGACATGGGACTCGATCCCGGGTCTCCAAGATCATGCCTGGGCTGAAGGCAGCGCTAAACTGCTGAGCCACCCGGGCTGCCCCCATATCTTGTTTTGTGCAATGAAGTGAATGATATAGTTGTTCCCCTTAAAACACAGGAAGAAAGAAGCACTTGGGGTTTATAGAGAATGGCTTTACTCGGAAAGTACTGTACTTCTGAGTATAAGCCACGTTGGCGTCTGCTAATTTTGCCAGCTCTGGTGCTAGTGTCCCTGGTTTCAAATCCTGACTTTTCAGGTCATTAACTGGGTAGACTTGATCAAATTACCTATCTTCTTTGTGTCTCCTTTTGTTCATCTATAAAGTATAGATAGTTATTTCTCTCACAAAGTATGCTGTAAAAATTAATTAATGCATGGAAAGCACTCAGAATAGTGCCTAGATGTGATAACTATCAAAGCATGTTGATTATTATTATTTTCCTGAAGTCCTGTTTTCATCTTTGTGTGTGTGTGTGTGTGTGTGTGAAAAATCTCTCTTCCAATAGAATCTTCACTGAAAGCCCAAAATAGAAACTGAATAATAGTAGAGCTGAGGTAAGATGGAAGTCCTCATTTCACTGAGTCTCAGGTCTCTTCTAAGACATGTCCATTAGGTGGTAGCAGTCCAGACTTGTCAAGATTTTACTCTGTACCAGGTTTTGTGCTCAGTTTGCTTGCATTTTTTTTCATGCCTAGATAAATACAATGACCCTGTGGGGTGGATATTTTCTCCATATACAGATTTTGTTTACAGCTTTGAAACTGGGACTCTTTGAATGTCAGTAACCTGCCAAGAGACACACATACAGTAATTGTCAAAGTCAAGACTGGATTCATATCTGCCTGATGACCCTGAATCAAATGTTCTTAACTATCTCATTGCACTGCCTACCCTTGTGGTCCAGGTGCCTGACTTTAAAACCTCTATTATAGATGAATCAGGTCATTCTTGTATCTTGCAATGATGAAATATGGGTCAGACTCCTGGATTTTACCCAGGAATCAATTTGGAGAACACTTATTTTTTTTAACGTGTTTGAAATCTCTACAGTATTAAACTATGTGAGATATGAATCCAAAGAAGCTGGATCTACTGGGATGAGTATAGCTATCAGGCATGGGAGTGAAACAAACACTATGCATGATTATAAAAGATACCTAATTAACAAACAAGCAATAAAATGTTCAGTTTATAAGATTGAAGTTTTATTGAAGCTTATTTTCTTTGGGTCAATGTTTAGCATCATAAAAATCACAGGAAGCTACTAGAAACTCTTGTGTGGAGAAATTTGTACTTGTCTGAATGCAGAACCTTTCTGATATCTGGTGATGGGCAACCTCTGGCTCAGAGTAGGTGTTTTCATGGTAGTCCCCTTGATAATTATTTATCTCCTTTCTGTAATGAATCTTTCAGCAAGAAGGGACTCCCTTATTCCTAAGAGTAGCCACCTTGTATTCTCTTTCCCAATGATATCTGGAAGCTTGTCAGGGGAAGATACTGTTTTTCCTTTATTCCCCCTTCCTACTGCTACTAAGGTGGGAGAAAAGAAACTTCCAGACTTCTTGCATCATAAGGATCACAAAGTGATTTCCCATCTTCCTGGTCCATGCCTACAGGGAGAATTGGAAGAAATTGTGGGAAGGCATTGTTACAGGACCATGGACAGAGTCAAATAAGATGTTCATGGTGATCGGAGAAAGGATCTTTATTAAGAGATACAAGTTACCTGAAAGGAGATAACTACTGGAATCAGTGCCATGATTTTACTCTCCTTCGGCAACTTTACCCTTTGGGTAAATCTAAGTGGAAGCCAGAAGATACTAAGAGCTGTTGATGTAGCTTGTGCAAGTCAGCCTCTGAAGGTGTCAATTCGGAAGATGGGTAATAACTGGACCAAATGAAGGAATATGTGTGCACGGACACATACATGCTTAATGAAAATCTACTTCATGCCAGTTAGTGCAAAACTCACTCCTTGGCTACAATGAAGCAATTTTTTTTATTATCAGTGGAGCTGGCCTTGGCAAAAAGTTTCTTGTATTCCATTGCAATTAGTTATAACTCGAAATCAGCCGGGTAGAAAAATTGAAAAGTAAGCTAATTTACTTCTCAAAGTTTGCAAATAATTGTATCAGATGAAATTGCAGAACAAAAATCTCAGTAGTCTCACAGGAAACAATTTTTGTAATAACATAATTAAAGTCATAGGTACTGGAGCAAACGATCAGGAATATATTATTCCTCAGCATAATATAGTCCTTCAGCATGGATGCTTTTCAGGCCAACCCATACCTTTTGCATAGATTTGGTACATTTTTATTCTACATATTTTTTTTCATTTTTATTCTACATATTAACTTTAGTGATCTACAGTAGGTCTAGCTATAGAGTGAACCCATGAATTTTTATCATGAGGGGTAGTCCAGCTGATTTAAATGCACTTCCAAGGGAATTCAAGCACATAGTCCCTACGGCTGGGAAAAATGTGTTTCTTTCTGGATATCATGTATATATAGCTGCAAGTTTGCACTGAAGGAGAGTTTCAAGGTTCCTGCTAAAGGGACGTATGTTTCAAAAGTTACATCTTACAGTGAATTCAGATTCACTGTCCCTGAGGCTTTTAACCTTTTCCAGTTTTTAAAATGGTCATTAATGGATGTGCATATAACTTGTTAAATGTATTATGAGAGAAACTTGCCCCTGAGTTTGAGGGTGTTGAAGATAATTTGGTGACTTGTTTGTTTAGCTGACTGTATTGGAAGGTATCAGCTTCCCTGAAACCATGCCCTCCCTGGTCAACTCTTGGAGGGAGACTGAACGAACCAAGGAGAATTCTCACAGGACTTTCAGTTCGGCCTTCCAGCTCAGACTCCCAGCTCTTAGGTTATATGGACATCTCACCTGGCTCCAAAACCCTGCTCATTAAAACCAGTAGCACTATATCTGGTCAGAAACAGAAAAGGGAACTCTTTGAGCAGCTGATCTATCAGAGAAGTTCAAATAGGAAGGTATTTGTTAGAATAGCACCCCAACTTCTCAGAACCAGCTTTCTTAGTCTATTTGGGCTGTTATAACAAAATACCACAGATTCGGTAGCTCAGAAACAACAGTGAGACGTGACTGACAAAAAATGTCTTTCTCACAGTTCTAGAGTCTGGAAGTCCAAGATCAAACACCTGTTATGTTAAGTCATTATTTGTTAAGGTTTCAGTTGTTTATGGCTCAATAAATTTTAAAATTCCATGAGTCTCTTAAGATCACTTATGCTTTACTTTAAAAAGTCACATAAAGATGATCGTGCACCCAAAATGTTTACTTCTACTAATTGCAAGAAATATATCATTGATAAATATCAACGTAATGGACAATATATATTAGATATTTGTTGTTATTGTTGTTGTTGAAGGCTATCTCAACCTCTCCCGACTGATAAAAGTTGACTACAGTAAAAGTCTTATATTGGAAATTTCATTGATATGTACCTTATCATACATATCAGTGGATAAAATGGTAATAAATATAACTGCGGAATTTACCAAAACACAGTTAGAAATATCCAAGAAACAGATCCTTGTTATGGAAGTGAACAGAGACATAATCCCTAGGCATATGGGGATTGAGAGACGAAAATCTACAATGACGTCTAATTATATTGGTCATTGATTTGAGGGCTGCTCTTTTGGGTATCTGTGTGTTATGCACCTGGCCCTTGTGGTATGTCATAAAATGAGGGACTGAAACTTGATGGGCCATCTGATCATTTGAGTGCTTTGGTTTTAATTCACCAGATATGAAAGTACATAATTTAATTACAACATGTTATTGACCTGTGCTTTTAGCAAAAGCTCCATTTCCCAAACAACATACTAAGAATAAAGCAAATGATTAGAATGTTTTGATCGTTAGTGCATTTAAAATGATTTCTCCAAGCTCTATTTACACTTTTGCTTAATAATGAACAGAGTAAGGAAAGCAGATCTACGCCCCAGCTGCTCAGGAAGTCTCAATTGTGTGCAACCAGGACATGCTGTTCAGTCAGCTGCAGCTGCCAAGATAAGAGGAATATGGGGATAAGAATGATTCTCTTTGGCTTTCAGTATAGGTTATACCTTTCATTTTGCCTTCTATCTCCAAACAGGAGTAGGTTTCCCAGCTGGATATGGTTTTTCTATAGAAGACTGGGTTGTGACCCACATGCGATGGCTCCTTGCCATCCCTACTGCTCTGTTGTTTGCCAACCCTGGAACGTAAGGCCGCCTTTTTGGTTTTGCCCAGTGGAAACTCAGGTATCACATTCTGGTATTTATTGGGATTCTAGTAACACATGCCTGATGGAAGTTGAATGCTGGAATGACAATATTATTTCATTCCTTTAAATGGATTCAGTTTTTCATATCTCCATTGTTTTTATGTAAGGCAGGAGAACAAAGGGGGAGAGGGACAAAGAGAAAGAGGAAGAGAATAGTGAAATAACTAGGAGGGAGAGGGAGACAGCTAGTTTTATTCCCTTGTGAGCAAGCGGACTTGGGAAATGTAAGAACCTGAGCCTTGCTATCCTCATCTGAGAAATGGAGACTCTCATACTTACCTCAAGGTGGTTGTTTAGAAAAAATGGTATCACGTATGCGAGATAGAAAGCTCACAAGGGACACTCAGAAATTAATCACTTCCTTTCTCTCTCCTGTGAAGGGCCAAAATATACACAAGCGACAATACTTACCCTCCTTTGGTTCAGCTTCCTCAGCTACAGGGAGGTTTGTAGTCCGGGTGACCAACAGTGAGTGACTCAGCGTTCACATGTGTCACCAGGCAGTGTAGAATCAGGCTCAGACTATGAGGCTCTTCCTGTTTTAGACCTAGAATTTCTGTGAAAGTTTTCTCATTTTTGGTTTGCATGACTAATACGACTTTTGGCAATATGCATGATTAAAGCATAATCACGAGAGAGAGAGAGAGAAAGAGAGAGAGAGAGAGATTGAGTATAACTGGATATTTAGAGAGGATTCTGAGTTTCCATTGGGTTCTCATGTTCTGTCTTCATGAACACACACGTGTATTTAATTATAATCTTGTCTGCTCTATGTTTTAATCTTTTTATATCATAAAGTTTGGCTAATCTTTACTTATCACTTTCTACTTCCACATGTATAAAAAGCACTTCATAAAGCCCTGGAAACGCATGCTCTTTAATTTTTCCCTCAGTTTATAGTATATTGAGACAGATCTCGAATAAAAGTAACCAAAATTGAATTCTGTTCATTCATTCATTCGTTCATTCATTCACTCAGGCTAGCTAGCCTCTTGCTGCTATTTTCGTTTGCTGCCAGACATACTGTCGACTGTTTCCTCTCAAGGGTAAATGTTTTCTAAAGTAAGTTATGTATGAGTTACATTGCCTAAATTTATTTTCTTTTTCCTAAAAGCGACTGTTTTGCCTGCCGATCTCCTGTAAGACACTCTTTTTTAAGAATTTATTTTATTTTATTTTATTTTATTTTATTTTATTTTATTTATTATTTTAAAGATTTTATTTATTTTAATCATGAGAGACACAGAAAGAGGCAGAAATACAGGCAGCAGGAGAAGCAGGCTCCTCATGGGGAGCCCGAAGGAATTTATTTTAAAGTAAATTATTATAATCACCATAGTTTTCAAGATAGAAAATACCTTTGTGCATGCAAGTTTACGAATTAGGCAGCCAGATATACTCTAAATTGAAGTGCTTTCTGTTATCATTGGAGGTAGAAATATAGCAAATTGAATATTTTCGGAAAGAAGAAAAAAGCTTCCAGAATTTTGCTCTCCTGATGACGTTCTCTCTTTCACAGAAGTCGCTTTCCAATCCGCATACGTATGCACATTTTAAATAGTTGTCGTCATAACGTCGACAGCATTTCTGATTCTGAAGTCTTACTATACATTTCTCCTGTGTCTTCAGAGACTTCGTAACTATGAATGACTATATTACACTGTTGACTTAGCCTATCACCTTTTTTTTTTATCAGACATTCATGGGGCTTTTATTTACATTCATCCCTCCCTCATGCCCCCCTTCCTCCCGTCCATCTATTAATTAATTATTAATTTTTACAGTTGCTACTTTTAGAAGTAATCGACAAATGAAATATTTGTACTTTTTATTTATTTATTTTTATTTTTTAAAATTTATTTATGATAGTCACACAGAGAGAGAAAGAGAGAGAGAGAGAGGCAGAGACACAGGCAGAGGGAGAAGCAGGCTCCATGCACCGGGAGCCCGACGTGGGATTCGATCCCAGGTCTCCAGGATCACACCCTGGGCCAAAGGCAGGCGCCAAACCGCTGTGCCACCCAGGGATCCCTATTTGTACTTTTTAAAGATGCTTCTCGTTATTTCATTTCCATCAACGTTAGTTCAGAAGGCTGTCGCAGAGTACCGTAAACTGGGAAGCTTATAAACAACAGAAATTTATTTCTCACAGTTATGGAGGCTGGGAAGTCCAAGATCAGGGCACTGGGGAGTCAGTGTCTACTCTTCCGGTCATACAGTTCTAGAAATTCCACTATGTGTGTATATATATTTGTTTGACTACAACCACTATCAGGATACAGGAAAATGCCATCACCTCTCCAAATGGCCTTGTGCTATGGCTTTTTATTTACACCCTCCTGCCAACTTGAACTCCAGATGACGACTGCAGTTTTGTTAGCTCAAGAATATCATAAAAACGTAATCATATAAAATGTAAAAGACTGAGTTATTCAGCATTAGATTTCCTATTTCCTTCCTCTCTATATCATTGGTCTAGATCCTCTTTCATTTTCTTTCGATTTGAACATCTTTGTTATCACATTAGTATATTTGATAGGTATCAACACATTTTTTTCTTTTTTTTTTGAGAGCGAGAAAGAGATAGCAAGAGAGCATACTCCAATTGGGGGTAAGGAGGCGCAGAGGGAGAGGAAGGAAGGGAGAGAATCTTAAGCAGGCTTCACACCCAGCACAGAGCCCTGTGTAGGGCTCGATCTCACAACCCTCAGGTCGCGACCTGAGCACTTCAATTTAGAGCACTTCAGAGCAATTTAAAGCACTTCAATTTAGAGTACATTTGGCTGCCTAATTCATAACCTTGCATGCACAAAGGTATTTTCTATCTTGAAAACTATGGTAATTATAATAGTTTACTTTAAAATAAATTCCTTCGGGCTCCCCTCTTGAGCTGAAATCAAGAGTCAGATGCTTAACCAACTGAGCCATCCAGGTGCCCCTTGACGTAACTTGTTAAAAGAGCAGGTCCGCTGGGAACAATTCTTATTATTTCCTCATTTGGGAATGTCTTTATTTCATCTTCCTTTCTGGTGGATGTTTTCACTGAATGTAGGATTCTGGGTAGGCAATTCTTTGCATTTAAAATAGTTTCACTCCTTTCTGGCCTCCATGGTTTCTGATAAATTCTCAGTCATGTGAATGGGTTTCCTCCCCCTGTGAGCGAGGTTTCTCAACTCCAGCATTATTGATACTTGGGGCCCAACTGGTCTTTGTTTTGGGGAAGCTGTCCTGGGCCTACTGGAAGCTTCACAGCATCCCCTGCCCCTACCCACTAGATGGCAGTAGCACCTCTTCCCCTTGGTGACTCTTAGAACTGGCTCGGGACTTTGCCAAGTGTTCCCCTGGGTGGTTGGGGTGGGGGGAGGACGGAGCCACCCCTGTGGAGAACCACTGCCCCTAAGGAATATGTCATTTCTCTCTGGTGATTTTCAAACCTTTATTCATCGGCTTTAGCTTTTGGTCGTTTGATTGCTATGTGTCTGGATATGGATTTTTGTTTTTCTTTTTGCCCTTCCTGTTTGGATTTGCTGAATTCTTGTCTATTGCCAAATTTGGACAGTTTTCACACGTTATTTCTTAGAATATGTTTTTTTCCACTATACAGTCTCCTGGGACTCCAGTAACATGGATATTATTTTCTCACAGGCTCCTGAGTCTGCTTTATTTATTTTTTTCACTCTTTTTTTTTTCTCCCTGTTGTTCAGCTCCCATAATTTCTGTTTATCTATCTTCAAGCTCACTATTTCCTCTGTCATGTCGATTTGACTATTGAGATCACTGAGTGAGTTACTATTTCAGTTATTGTGTTTAATATTCTGAAATTCTCACTTGGCTTTTTTTGTTCTACACTCATTGCTGCTATTTTCTGTTTTCCCATTTATTTCAACGGCTTTTACCCTCAATTCTTAGAGAATTTTTATAGAAGCTACTTTAAAGTCCTTTTGTGATAATTTCAACGTTGATATCATTCAGACATTGGTGTAATTTTCCTGACTCTTGGTCTGGCAAGTGACTTGGGGGTGTATCTTGGACATTTTAAGTATGGCCTGAAACCTGGGTTTTCATTTATATCCCATGAACAATATAGATATTTTTGCTATAGCAGGTAATTAACTATCTGAGCTGAATTCAGGCTACAAGTTCTAATCAGCTTTGTTTGGGTGCCAGCTTTGTTTTTCAAAGCTCTAGTTATATTATTCAGATCTGTCTCTTGTATGCACACCCCGCCCCCAACACCCAGTTGGAATTTTGGCAGTGATCTATCCTGTACCTAAATTCTTAATATCTTTGGGAGTGACAGGCACTGAGGAGGGCATTTGATGGGATGGTGTGATACTATATGTTGTCAAATTGAACTTCAATAAAAACAAACAAAAATTCTTAATATCTTTGGTATGTTACTTAGTATCTGACCCACGCATGTGCACCTCACAACTTTATGAGGTGCTTCTTGAAGTCATCTCTCTCAGGGATCTCTCTAGTCTTTTCTGTTTCTCTGGGCTACCTTTTTCTGTCCTCTGGCTGGAAATCTGGGCTTTACCTTACTCAAGGCATTTTCCATGGCTATGCCCTTGTTCAGGGCCAAACAGGAAAATTGAGAGGAATGGGAGCTTATCCCACCTCGTTAGGACCTCCAATCAGGGAGAAAATGTCTCTTTCCTTAAAGATTTAGTCCTATGGGCACCATTGTCACCACTGTTGCTTGGGTTTTGGAGATGCTAGAGAATGAGAAAAGAAGCAAAAAAACCCAAACAAATAAGGGACTCTTACCCCCCCTTCACGCACCTCCACCTGTACAGCCCCCTTTCCTACACAGCATGAAGAAACCCTGGTCTAGCTCACAGAGTCAGACCCAGAAAGTACCTTGGGAGCTCTCACTATCCACATCATGGCCCAATTCCATGTTTCAGGTTCTGTTGGGTCTAGGATGGGGATAGATCAAAGGAGGAATATATAGCAAACTGCCTCATGGTTCCACTGGTACTTTAAATACTGATCTTCTTCCTCAATCCACCTACTACTATTTCCTTTTCAGAGTTCTCAAATATTCACACATTCGATATATATTTTATAATTACAGTCAGTGTGAGTGGTACGGTGGGGTGCGTTTACTCCATTTTACTTGGAACACAAGCACGTGTTATCTCAGTAATTTTGATGTAAATAATCTTTCTGAAATTGGTTTTTAGAGTGGACTGGTTAACCAAATTCATACCTGTCAGATAAATTGCAGTGTCTCTATCTTCCAGAGAATAAAGCCCTTGGTGGTGCTGTTCTTTATTCACATTGTAGTGATTCCAGAATGCGTGGACCCAAGGTAGCATTTTTGTAGAGATGCTTAAGACTTAATAAATGAACATAAAAATCTTCTTTATTTACATTAGTTCCTCATGAGTAGCTCATTAATCTTTATCTACATGATGGATGGCAAACAAATTTCATCTCACGTTCTACTCAGTTCACCTAGGTGTGGCTACCTGGAATGTGGGTCTGAGAACAGGGGGGCCCATATTGCTTAGCAGGAAGGTGTCCTGGGATTGAATAGTTTCTCCCATCTTCCATGGGGAGAGTTGTGGCATATATATTCCACATTCTTGACTTTTTGGATTTACATGACTTCATGGTAGTTGACATACACAAACCGGTGAGGCAGTAATAATAACGATTAATGAATCATTGATACTTTTTTTTAAAGCTTTATTTATTTATTAGAGAGAGAGTGCAGGGGGCTGGGGCAGAATGAGAGGAAGAGAGAAACTTCAGCAGACTCCATACTGAGCAAGAAGCCCAGTTCAGGCTCGATAATCTCATGATCCTGAGATCAGTCCTGAGCTGAAACCAAAAGTTGCACACTTAACCAACTGCACCCCCCAAGTGCCCCTGAATCATTGGTATTTTATAATCCCACTGAAAATGTTCTGCTTAGCCAGTAAGAAAGAAAATCATTTGAATTCTAGATCTCTGTGTGAGCTTTTGTGAAAAGTTTGGAAATGAATTTATGTGGTTTTGGCTTTTGGAATATTTCAATAGAAGAAAGTGAGAAAAATTCACTATAGTAAAAATTCATTGAGCTCAGACACCACGTCGGTTCTGAGAACACACAGAGAAATCAGATTCCTTACCCTTGTAGATCATATGATCTAGGGTCATGTATCTTAAATGTTCTGTCTAAAATAATTTTTTTTGGTAGAGAAAAATAAACGTGGTGAGCCTGGATGGTGCAGGTGGTTAGGCGTTGGACTCTTGGTTTCTGCTCAGGTCATGATCTCAGGGTCTTGGGATTAAGCCCTGTGTGAGGCTCTGCACTCAGCATGGAGTCTAGTTGAGTTTCTCTCTCCCTCTGCCCCTTCCTCCATTCTCTCTTTCTCTCTCAAAGAAGAGAGAGAGCACAAGTCAGAGGGGAGGGGCAAAGCAAGAGGGAGAAGCAGACTCCTCACTGATCAGAGAGCCCAATGTGGGGTTTGATTCCATGACCCTGAGACCATGACCTGGGCTGAAGGCAGATGCTTAACTAATTGAGCCACCCAGGCATCCCTGAATAAATAAATCTTAAAAAAGAAAGAAAGAGAAAGAAAGAAAGAGAAAAAGAAAGAAAGAAAGAAAGAAAGAAAGAAAGAAAGAAAGAAAGAAAGAAAGAAAGAAAGAAAGAAAGAAAGAAAGAAAGAAAGAAAGAAAGAAAGAAAGAAAGGAAGAAAGGTAGGTGTAACCCCAGGAGTCCTGGGAGGAGGGCCTTTTCCAAAGTGTATATATATTGGAAACTTAGGGAAACTGGGAAAAAGTTTAGAAGATATTCCTTATTTTCACTTCAATTACGTGTTAAAGGCAATGAAAATAGCATTTTTCCATTCATTTAAATATATTATCTTTCTTAAATAGGAACATTATTTTATTTTCTCTGTTAGGGGGTGAAGGGAAAGAGACATTTTGCCATTATGGAAAGATCTCCAGTCCCCCTGAGTCATTCCTCGAGGTGATAATTTTCTGGGATGAGGTTTGAGTTGCCCCACCAGTGGCACAGCTGTCCTTTGAAGTCTAGATTCTTTTCTTTAAAAGATCATATAGATTTTTCATTTTACTTTAAAATATACCTTGTTTTAATATAAAATGAACTGTTCTGAAATTTTCCAGAGAAATTTATTCTTCAGGTATATTCCATGGTTCTATTGTTGTTTCACATATTGTATATCTTGTGGGGAATGGGAGCACTAGCTCAAGAAACTCCAGCAGTGGGAATGTGGAAATATGAAGGCTATTCAAGGATGTAAGTAAATTTGAAATAATCTTTCCTTCCTTCATTAATCATATTGAAAAAGAGGCACTTTTATTAAAATTACTTTGATGTAGAAGAATCACAGAAAGTACTTGTTTCAGTGCTTTTCATTATTCATATTACACAAAATTTTGATAACCGCTCAGTGAAATACTTTTTTCAAAGAAGCATGGATATAGTCTTGCCTTATAAATTTTCTCCACTGCAGTAAAATTTTAACCAATTAGCTTCATTTTCTACCTAGACTAGTGATCTCAACTTTTGCATCTCGAGAATTATTTAAAAAAAAAAAGAAACTGACCTCTGAAGTTTTTTGACAAAATAAAGACAGAATAGAAATCATTAAAACTGACATGGATCTCCCCAAACTCATTACACCTTTATATAGTATTCATACATATTTCAAAGAATGGAGTCAAAGCTTTCATGCCAAAATAAGGTTATGCAGGCAATTCACAATATTAATTATAAAATAAGGGAAATATCTCTATCAGTGAATCTGGCTTTACTTCACTGAAAGCATATGATTATATTCATCATTTTTGTCATGATTACTTGTAAGCTTATGGTTAAATTTTTGCACACAACTACTTTATCCTAAAAAAAAAGAAATTAATACTGTTTTTCTCCACACCTCACCCCCATTTTTATACACTTTATTTTTTAAAAATTCATTGTTTAGATCTATCACACTGTGCTTTTATTTTGCACATCAATCTCTTTTGGAATTGAGCAGGTTAAAAATTACTTTATTGCTAATTAATTATCTAATTCTACATATTATTTCACACCTTAATGCTTATGACATAAAAGGCGCATGCACACAGGAAATCTGGCAGGACAGTAGGAAGCACCGTTTCAGAATTATACCCACCAAATCTGCCCCCGTTAGCATTTAAGGTTTAACTGCAGAATGGAGAAGAATTCTGCATGATTTATATGAATAAAATGATTCTTCACTTCAGGCTTTACTAATGATTGGCTCAACTCATATTCTAGACTGAGGACACTATGCTGATAACTAGAGAGTTGACTTACAAATATTCATACATTCAGAAATGTAGAATAATTTTAATTATTCTGGTAATAATTTTAATTTCCAGTCATTCTCCGCCCTGAAAAATTGATGAAATCTGTTCACTAACGTGGTGAAGAAAATTATTTTTCCTTCAGTTTCCTAGATTTTGCTGATTGTCTTGTGTGTGTGCTTTGTTATGTAGTCCTAGGGCATTTGGTGCACCTGCCTAAGATTCCCTTTAAGGAGAGAATTAACTTTTACAATTTTATTGACAAGGTTTAAGTTCTTTTCAGACTACAAATCATTACTTATTATGGGAGAAGACTTCATTTTCTTTTTACGTGCCCCTGAGATTTCCTATATCTCTTTAAGTGTTCTGTGCTTTTTGTTCAGCCAGCTAAATATTCTATCTCAAGGTGGCATGCATTCACAACCCCATATCTACAATTTTGAAATGTATCAGAAAATTAAAAGATTTCCTGGCAAAACCTGAAATGAATTGATATGAATCTGTTAATTAATGGCCTTCATTTTTCCCATTTATTGTGAATGGTCACACATCTCCCTGCAGGAATATTTGTGTGTTTGGTAGAGGATACTGCCTCAGACCCCTCTGGGGTAGAATGTACTACCCGGAACATGCACTTTACTACTTTTCTAAAATCATAAATATTCCGAACTCCAAAACAATCTACCCTCAAGAATTTTGGATAAGGGATTATGAATCCATAAAAAAAAAAGAACCTTGGTTTTCTAAATCAGATTATACTTCCTATTAAGGAACAGTAGAACTATTAAATATCTTAATGGCTATAGTTTTCCCCTTCATCTATTTCAGTGTCACTCTTAGGTGACTTATGATGACTTTAAATAACTCAGACCAGTCTTCACTAGAAACTGTTTATTATAAAACAATCTTAGCAAAACTATATTAAGAGAAAAATGTTGATTTCCTGGGTCTCTTCTTGATCTGTGACTTGCCTATAAACATGCTTTTGCTTTATAAGTTTTTTATTCAATTGGTTTCAAAAAACTACTTTGGACATTTTTTTATCCTACTGGGTACAATAAAAGGGGAGAAGGGATCTAGAGTTCAGTGCTATATTTAAGAGGATGGCTCTGAAAATGTTTTATTTTCTTAACTTTAATGTTGTTTGGACAATCTAACAATGTCTTAAGTTTCTGAAATGCAAGTTTAAATTCATATCATTTGGATTTAATGTCAAATTCATATGCAATAACATTCTAGAAAGGAATTCCTCTTGGCTCAGTTTTAGATACTTTAAGGATACAAAAGTGAGTGTCAAGCCAAATGCATCCCCTTCACCCATAGATCTTTTACAAAGGAGAAGGAGACAAGCTGTTCTATAATATGTGAAACCCTTCACCCACTTCTAAGATCGAAAAAGATCAAGAGAGGAGAGGTTACTGGTGAAGAGCTTTCTCTGGAGAGCTGTGGGTGTATTACAAGTGTCCATATGGTGGTGGGTAGGGGCGGGCTGTTTTCTGACTCCACATTTGATCAAAAGTTCCTCTTGGAGAACTTCAAAATATGTTTCCTGCAGTGGGAGTCATGGAGAATGGATGCCTGACTCACACTTGTGGAAGCCAGCGTCATCTGACTTCCACTTCTGGGAAAGCAAATCAGCACGATAGGGGACTGCCAAGAGCTTCATGTGTGCTCGGTAGAGGATGGGTCATGGAGATGACTGCTGGGATGAGATTGGCCTGAGCTGCCTGAGTGAATGGGACAAGGTCTCTCTTACTGCAACATTCGTGATGCTGAATGCTGTGCTGTGTAGTAACACTTAACTCCATGTGAAAGATTAAGTTAGATTAAGTAAAAATAAACGTAAATTATTATATAAAGTCATAGATTTTGTCTAACAGTGGGGGCATATCTATATCTGCTACTGGTAACAAGAAGTGACGGTTAGGACAAGAATACATTTATTCAAACTTGAGGGAATTAGATGCTAACAAGCTAACAGAGGAGAGTTTATTCTCAACAAGAATCTCCAAGATGAGTGTTTGGAAGACCTTTATGTGTACCTTAATTCATAAATAGTTCTTATCTTTTTCTGGAATCTATTTCTATCTCTCCTGTCTGTCCACCTCTTGTTCTCTCTCTTTTCAAGAGTTGTATTGCCAGGGAATATACTCACAAAATCAAGAATCATGAATTTTATTATGTTTATCATAAACTCCCTAAAATGTATTTTTATTTCACAAGGAAATTTATGATGAACTAGATAAGTATGGACAAAAATAATATATGAGATATGGCTGTTGGGTAGTGCACTGGACTCTCCCACTGGCTAAGTAACTGCCAGTCCCCACCCCTCTATACCTCCCACCTGCATTTTGTTTAAAATTCCATCTCATTAAAATTACATTTTTGCCAAAGGTCAAACTTTTTCTTACAAATAGCCCAAATCATTGCTACACATACTGTTTCCTCTACCTGGAGTGACAAGTACTGCCCCCCCCCCCCCACCCAAATTCTGTCCCTCACCAACACTTTTCTCCAGTTAATTAGTATTTGTCCTTCTAACTTCACGGTAAGTGCTCCTTATACAAGAATACAAGAAAGTCTTCTGAGTTGCCCCTGGTGTGATTCAGATGGCCCCCTTTTGACACTAGGAACATTCTGCATGTACCTATTGGAATTTATCTTGTGGCTGGTGGTTTCTTTGCCTCCCCCACTAGATTTTACTCTCTGTGAAAGTGTTAGCTCAGTTGCAACAGGGAGTTACTCAGATCAGAGGGCTGAAAGCTATCAGCAAAAAGGAGGAGGGGGAAGGGACAATAGCAAGGAAAGAATGGGCTTGTTTTGCAGAACTAGCAGTTCCCAGCAAGGAGAGGTATGGCCATGTGTTCCACCAGTTATGTCCTTGGGTGAGCTGGTTTGAGCCAGATTGGAGCTGAGGACCTGTGCAGAAGCCCCCTGACTTGCCCTAAAGTTACTTTTGATCATTATAATACTAAGATCTTCTCCTATGGGCAGGGTTGAATGCCATTTTTTGGACATAGGAGATATGCCCTAGCATGTTGACACCCTAATGGTGTGGGGGTTACGCTTAAATGCCTAAGTAATAGAATATGTATAGGCTTCTTAACTGTATATGCAAGCTCCGTGCCCCTGCCCCTAGTACCCTGAATAAAGGCTTTCTGTGCTAACCCTAAGGGAAGACAGTACTTCCAGAGTTATCTCCCTGTCTCCTTACTTGTAATAAGTAATACAATTCTTTGCTTTTAACACTTTCTTGGGTTGAGTTCAACTTAAGGCACCCCGAGGAGAGAAGCCCTTGAAATTGGTTATAAAAGAAGATAATGTGTATGCATATTTGTCATTGTTTCTCCTTCAGTGGTAAGTACACTGCTTTGCACACAGCAGAGGCTCAACAATTGTTTGCTGAATGAGTACATGATTGAATTAAATGTGAGGGAACCAATAAGGACAACAGAACAAAGAGCCCATCTGTAAAAATGAGGAATCCTACCTACCTCATAGGGTTCTTATAATTTAGAGTCAAAATGCTTAGGTAGTGTCTGGCACATAGCAAGATTTAGGTAAGTGCTAGCTATCACTGTTAGCGGTAAATGTAGTGGGCTGAGACATTGACAAATATTATGGCATCCAAATTCAGATACAATAGTCAAGGAGTTAGAGCTGAAGATACCACTGGGTGGCAAGAACTAAAATGAGAAAATAGAGGGATAAACATATCCTGCTTTTTACTTCTGTGATCTTTGTTTCAACCTTGGTCCAAAGTGGCTTTGGAATCCATCCGTGGGGCACAAATATTGGATACTATGATAAAGCTGTTAACTTTAATGAACGGAATAGTAAAAGCAAAATTGGAATCAGTGGGCCCAGGTCCAATGATGCTTTTCAAACTCAATAACCTGAACTTAACCCAATAGAATAAGGATGAATGATGATGTCTTGTTATAAAGACCCAGACTTAGTAGGGCAGATGTTGTTCAACATCAATGTCCCTAATGAGGCAGTTGAACTGGACCATGAAACAGCAGTCCGCCCAGAAAACAGGCTGTAAGAGAGAACACGTGGGAATCTGATTTAGCATTCCAGTTGGACCTCTCCCTATATGTTATGGAATGTTTTTAAAGAACTAGATGTGACCATCACTTCCATTTCACCTTCATAAAATAAAAATCTTCAAATAAAAAAGCTATTAAAAATGATCAAATAGAAAACTTTTTAATGGCGTACTAAAAGTTCCTGAACTTTTTCAATAATTGCTCTTTCATTTCCAAAGTGAACAGCTTTAATCTACTGGGTTGGCTAGAAGCATCGTTTTACTCATGTGTGACCAGCCCTTTCAAAGCCCATTTTTCAAAATGGAGGTATATTAACTTACAACGGAAAGACTAATTTTTTTTAATTGGGAATTCTGTCTCTAATAAGAAAGTTTGACCTTGCATAATTGTCTTTTCTTCTGTATTCTTTGTGGCTAGTCTTAGTATGTTGACTCCTTTTCTTTCAAAACCCTGAGTGAATATAATATTGATTTTTCTCTGAAGTTATATTTTGTTGCGAATTGTAAGCATTTTTCAAATCAACTTATATACTATTTCTTTACTATTACTAAGGCTTTGAATAAGATGGATTGCTATCATACTGAAATAATTAGCAAAAACTTGAGTACCTTCCAGGAAAACAGTGTCACAGAAATTTGTGGGAAGGGCATTTCAGTTGTCAGACTCCCCAAATACTACTTTGTGAAACTGTAAAAGAGGAGCAGAATGGCATAAGGATTAGAAATGTGTGTTTATTGGAATTATCTAGATAGATAGGTAGATAGATCCACCCCTAAAATTTTGGGGGCTCAGGCAAGAATTCACATGCAGGTTAGGTATTTAAGTAGGTAAATGTTACAAAATTAAGAAATTGATAAAACATGTCTTATTTTCTTACTTACAAAAATATTCCCCAGAGAATCTAGCTCCAGGGGAGAGGAGGCAAGATGGCAGAAGAGTAGTGTCCCCAAGTCACCTGTCCCCACCAAATTACCTAGATAACTTTCAAATCATCCTGAAAACATAAATATTCCCCATAATGACCTGGAAGACCATATTTTCAAATTTAGAATGCTCAAGCTCTATCAAATTTTGTGCTGAAACATGACAGCAAAACAAAAAAAAAAAAAAAAAAAAGAAAGAAAACAAAACAAAAAGAAACATGGCAGCATGGGCAGAGGAAGCTGTTAGCTTGTAGACCATGGCTCATCCCCTTTTCTTCTCATCCCTGAATGTGTTCTGAACCGCAAGATGTATCTTGTACACGTATGTGGAAGTCCTGAACATGCATGACCAAGCTGTGTCTGTATTTCTTTCACACCTGTGGGTTCACTTCTAATAGTAGAGTAAGATCTTAGGAGACACCTAAGCAGCGGTAGACATGCTTAGGCTGGAAATGACAATCTGGGAGCTGGTTGCTAGTAATATAGTTCTGAAAGGTGGGGTAGGATCAAGGTGCATGGATCAGAACCTAGTCAGTGGAGAACCAGAAAGGAAGCCCTCTAAAATACAGGACCCAGGATAGACTTCTCTTACTTGAGTCTAATGGTGATACTTTATAGTTGAACCTTGGTTTAAATCTTGTTCATCCATTATTAGCTGTACATTCTAAGACAAGTCACTGAACCACTGTTAAGTGTCTGGCATCAGAATGCTGCGGTTTAAATTAATTCTCTACCAATAACTAGCAGTATGATCTTGTGTGAAATAATTAACCTTTGATTCTCAGTTTTCTCATCTGAAAATTGAGGATAATCATAGTCCCTATCTCAGAGGGCTGATATGAGGTTTAAGAAAGTTAATATTTCTAAAGTGTTTAGTATGCTTTCCAGCTCTAATAAACACTGTGCATTTGTTGAAAAAATAAAATAAATGACTTTCTCATTTTAAAAAATAAGGATAGGTATATGCTTATGCATAGAATCATTGCAATGATTAAATAAGATAATAATCACAAAGTACTTACTTAGTGTCTGGAATCTCATTATAATACATGTTTCAAAGTGTTAAATAAGAAGAAGATGTAAAGAGAATGGGACAATTGGATATCCACATACAAAACCAAAATGAAACTAGACACAGACCTAGACCAAAAATAATAGCTCAAACTGGATCACAGAACTAACTTTATAAAAAGCAAAACTATAAAACTTCTAGCAGATGATATAGAAGAAAAATCTTAGCTTCACCATGGATGTGGCAATAACTTTTTAGACACAACACAAAAATGATAAATAAAAGAAAGAATTGGTAAGCTGGATTTTAAAATTAAAAACTTCTTCTCTGTGAAAAGACATCTTCAAGATAATGAGAAGAAAACCCACAGACTGGGAGAAAATATTTGCAAAAGATATGTGTGATTAAGGACTTCTATCCAAAATATAAAAATAACTCTTAAAACACAGCAATAAGAGAACGAGCAACCTCAAGAAACAAATGTTGGCAAGGATGTGGAGAAAAGGAACCGTGTTATAATGTTGGGGGGATGCAAAATGGTGCAGCCCCTGTGGAAAACAGTATGGATGTAACTCAACATATTAAAAAATAGAATACCCTATGATCCAGCAATTGCATTACTGGGTATTAACCCTAAAAATACAAAAACACCAATTTAAAGAGATACATGAACTCCTGTATTTATTGCAGCATTATTTACAATAGTCTAACTATGGAAGGAGCCCATCTATACATTGACAGATGAATGGATAAAGAAGGGGTGAGATATATATATATATATAGAGAGAGAGATCATATATATGTGTGAATATATATATATATATATATATATATTTTTTTTTTTTAATTCAGCCGAGAGCAGAGAATGAAATCTTGTCATTTGCAACAACATGGATGGATCTAGAGGGTACAATGCAAAGTGAAATAGTCAGAGAAAGACAAATGCCATATGACCTCACTCATAGGTGGAATTTAAGAAATAAAGAAAAGGGAAAAAGAGAGACACCCACACACACGAGAGAGAGAGAGAGAGAGAGAGAGAGAGAAACCAAGAAACAAACTCTTAACTATAGAGAACAAAGGGATGGTTACCAGAGGGCGGGTGGGTGAGGGGATTGGGGAAATAGGAGTTGGAGACTAAAGAACACACTTATCATGATGAAAAAAATAAAATAAACAAGTGAAAACAAACAACCTGATTAAAAAATGGGCCAAACATATCTTAAGATAGTGTGACAGATACCTCACCAAAGAAAATATAAAAATAAGCATGTGAAGAGATAATCCACATCAATGGCATGAGGGAAATGCAAATTAAAACAAAAACAAAAACAAAAACAATGAGATACCACTGCATACCTATTGGATTGGCCAAAATCTTGAATACTGACAATACCCAATGCTGGTGAGGATGCGGAGCAACAAAAAATGTCATTTATTTCCGGTAGAAATGCAAAATGGTACTGCCAATTTGGAAGATGGTTTAGTGGTTTCTTATAAAATTAAACATACCCTTACCATACATCCAGCAATTACATTTTTCATATTTACTCAAGGGAGTGGAAAACTTATATCTGCACAAATAACTTCACACAGATGTTTATAGTAGCTTTCTTCATAATTTCCAAAACTTGGAAGCAATTAAGGTGCCCTTGAAATAAATAAACTGTGGTACATAAAAATAATAGAGTATTATTTAACACTAATAAAACCCAGCCAAAACCAAAAAAATGAGCTATCAAGCCATGAAAAGACGTGGCAGAAATTTAAGTGCATGTTATTACTGAGTAAAAGAAACCAATTCTAAAAAGTTATATACTGTATGATTCTAACTATGTGATATTCTGGAAAAGGCAAAACTATAGAGACAGTAAAGATGGTCAGCAGTTGCTATAGGTAAATGGGGAGGAAGGAATAAGTGGGTGGAGCATGAAGAATTCTTAGGGCAGTGACTACTCTGATCCTATAATGTGGGTACATATCACTACACATCTGTCCATGCCCATAGAACGTATAATGGCAACAGTGAACCCTGATGTGAACTATGGGCTTTGAGTGGTAGTGATGTGTTCTTGTAGGTTTACAATTTTAACAAATGCACCAGTCTTGCAAGATACTGGGGGATGCTAGGCATGAGTTGGGCTAGAGTTTGATGGGAAATCTCTATCTTCTATTCATTTTTTTCCAGGAACTTGAAACTGTTCTAAAAAATGTCCATTATACTTGATGTGAATGTAGCTCCAGACACATATATCAAGATATCAAAATGATAATATATTCAGATTTTCACTCTGTTTTACATGTGTATATGTAGCCTTTTCACTGACCAGCAATACTATTGCTGGCAAGTTTGTTCGATTTTGTTTAAAAGTTTAAAAATGGAATTTCCTTATTTAAGGTTTATATGATTTTTTCATCAACAACAACCTTAGTAACTGTAAAATCTCATTTTATTCCTGTCATTGGGAACGAAGCCATCTAAGTAGCCCATGGTTGCTTACTATATGTCCAGCATACTGAGGAAATGCTGGGCATGTTGCTTTATAGCAGAATGCAATGAGCTACTAAAATATATGAACTCACGTTAATTCTCTCCAAAACGGTCTTTTACCCAGTAGGACAAATATCCTAAGACATTAATTTTATCCTAGAAAAAGGAGTTAGTTGATTAAAAGAGAGAGAAAACATATTTTCTCTATTCTTCTGGAAGCTGTTTTACAGAAGAACTCGAAAACTGAGCATTTTCTCGACTCCACTAAATATTTTCATAAAATAATTTTTAGAAAGACAGAACTTCACAAGTTCTTAATGCCCAGAAATGACAGATGTGATTCCTGATTTTAGACAATGAAAATTGACAATCTGTCTTTCTCAAGTTTCTAACATTGTCCATGTCTTTAAATCAGGCACATGTATGTGGTAATTCATAAAGTTATTTGAGCCTTGAAAATACTCTTTGTATATTATTGACAAATTTAAATTAAAATACCATTCATAATTTATTAGATGGAGTTAGAACTGTTATGGAATCTTCTAAATGCTATTTTTTTTTTGAGAAAAGTCCAACTGTGGAAGTGGATTATTCAGATTTGAAATATATGCTGACATGTTTAAATGATTCAAGGCTTCAGCCTTCAAAACTATTCGTGGGGTTATTTTAAATAATACTTACATGTATCTTTAAGCACTCAATTTTTATGAGTCCTCTGAACTTAATACTCTTGCGGGCATCTATGATCTAAAGATTGTTACCTCTCTGTCCTCAAAACAGAGAACGTCTATATATTTCAAACTAGACTCCAGTTTTTTATGAAATGCTTTCAACTAAAGATCACGTATAGAGCTCAATGGGATACAAAGATTGATAAAGTCAAGATCGATAACGTCTGGGACAAAGGATCTTTCACACCAAGAGTTGACTTCAATCTAAAGCCTATAGTATATGAAAAGTTAATCTTTCAAAGATTCATAAGACATTTCGACATGAACTTTTCAGGTTTAAACTTCTTGGCATCTTGAAATTTAAAGTAGCTTCCAAATTTTCAGTTTTGTGTTGCACAACACTTCTGACGAGAATGGAACCGGTCACATCTGACATTGACCAATTTAAAAAAAAATAGCATTGCTTTCATACGTAATAACATGTACCCCAAAAGATGAGGACAGAATATAATAATTTAAAGCACCTAAACATAATATAGTGCCTGGCAAAATATTAATCCAGTTTTCCTACTCCCACATTACGTGCATCCAAGGGCTTGTTTTCTCTCTCTCACTCTGTGTCTCTGTCTCTGTGTCTCTGTGTCTCTCTCACACAAAGACACACACACGGACACATTCCACTGTCTTCTCTTTTTTGGTCTTTGTTTTGTTTAACCAAAACCTTCTGGTCATATTAAATATTGAGTTCATTTATAGCATCATTTATTTTCAAATACCTTGGGTCTTAATCTTTTAAAACACCCAAATTCAGTCCCTGAAGGAAATTTACTTTTCTTGGCCAGAGGAATATTTAAAATTTGTTTTGTAATCTTTCTGAAAGTTTAAGAGGCTCATTTATTTATTTCCTTTAATATAAACTATTTGAAGCATGAATCTTATCAGAAATATGACATAAACTTGTAAAATTGGAAATACGGAGTTAGCGTATGCATCAGTTGACTCCTACGATTAAAAGACATATGAGTGGTTTAGTCATGCAATCTTTAAACAATTTTTATTCAAGTCCAGAGACATTCCTTTTTTTTTTTTTTAATCTGAATGAATCTACTAATATCCATTGTCTTGATGACTTCAGGAAATCAAAGCTAGACTGTTGGGTGTCTGGGTGACTCAGCGGTTGAACATCTGTTTGCAGCTGAAGTCGTGATCCTGGGGTCTTGGGATCGAGTCCTGCATCTGGCTCCTTGCAGGGAGCCTGCTTCTCCCTCTGCCTGTGTCTTTGCCTCTCTCTCTCTCTCTCTGTGTCTCTCATGAATAAATAAATACAATCTTAAAAAAAAGCTAGACCTGATGCCTTCTATTTTTTTTTTCTGATGCCTTCTAAATTCAAATCTCTGGTATGAATAGATAAAAACAAAAATATATTCAATAATTTTGTTTGTTCTTCTTTAACTGAAAAAAATAACATGTCAAGAACAGCATTGGCATATTGGAATTGGCAAATATTTGAGACATTTGGGACATACTAGTAGTATAAAAATTATTTGTTTTTTATCTGAAATTCAAATTTAACCAGGCACCATTTATTTTACTTGTTGAATCTGACAACCCTAGTCAAAAAGAACTTGTGATCTTGAAATTATGAAAGACTACAGAGTGAAGTAAGCATTACTAAGAGAGTTATTCAAAATAAGGCTGGAGGATATTAAGGAAGAAGGGGCATGTCTCCCCTGGACTTTGACTTGCCAATAGCAACATGTCAATGGCACCTTGACCGCCTTCTGGAACACATCTTTCCACTTTGGACTGAAATAAGATAATGTAACATCTATGAGCTAAACACCTATTTGTGTATTGGATGGTAGAACTGACTATCTAAGGAATCAGAATTCCTTTAAAACAAGTTATATAACAGTGTTTTGGTTTTTTTTTTTTTTTTTTTTTTTTTTTTTTTTTTTTTTTTTTTTTTTTTTTGCCTTTGTAAGCCTGCACTTCCCACTTGCAATTCTGAGCACACTTTCAATTTCTGTCCATTCTGTGTCTCCCAGATTGCAAACTCCAAGACCCCAGATCCACACTTTGAATTGCTTGACAGGCTCTTCTTCTTGGTCAACAAAATCAATGAATGAACAATCGCTTTTAATAAACTTCAGGTATTTGAAATTTAAGCACACAAATGAAACCAGCCATCCTGTATTTAATTATAATTGTAATTTCTTAGAATTCTTTTTTTTCCTCCCCTGCCCCATCGCTCAAAGAGTTAAAAAAAAAAGGATTGTATTCAAGAACAGCAGTTTTTCTCTAAGAGTATTTAATAGTTGATAAAAGGCAAACATTTTGAAACCATATAACATTTGCAATGTAAAAATTAAACATCTGTCACAGTCCATTGAATAGCAAGTCATAGAACGTATCTCTAAAAACATAAAAATAGGGGCCGCTGGGTGGCTCAGTTGGTTAAGCGTCTGACTCTTGGTTTAGGCTCACATCTTGATGTCAGGGCTGTGAGATCAGGCTCCATGTCGGGCTCCACACTTGGTGGGGCAGTCTGCTTGAGATTCTCTCTTTTCCTCTCTGTCATCCCTCTCCCCGCACACATGCTCTTTTTCTCTCAAAAATGAAAAGAAATCTTTAAAAAATACAAACATGAAAATACTTTTTTTCACAACTTTATTAAATATGTGCATATTCTCAAATCAATATCTTGACTTCATCTTTAATTTTTTCATGTTATTTTGTACATATCAATTATCTGTAGACTTCCTTTGAAGTGTATCTTTTCATAATTATCTTTTTGTCCCCGTCATTGTTCCATTCATGAAAAATTGCCTTTATTTGATTGGCTGCCCTTCTGATTTTTAGGCTTTTGGCCTCTTCCTTCTCAAATACATTCTATTAAACCACTGTACTTAAACTTCCTTTGGATTTATATTTATTGTTCTGCTTCTCCAACTGCTGGTCATCAGTGGCTTCCCAGTTCCTTTCTAGCTCCTCTTCCAAACCATAGCACCTTCCAACAATTTAGACATTTTGTATTTGACTAATATTCTTTCCAGTTGCTCTATGACACATACTATTCTCTTACTTCCTGCAATGCTGATTTTAACTTCGGTTCAGTTCTGTCTCTAGTGCAGGCATTATAGGCCAGGGTCCCCTCGCTGAAGGGCTGCTTGACTCCCACAGCATCTGCTAAGCAACACTAATAAATAACATCACAAGTCTAGGGAGGAAGCTATGAGAACTGAATCTATTTCTGTTTCTAATCTTGTCTGTCTTCATCCAGGCTTTTGTTCGTTTCTTCCATGACCACTCTCCTCACCTTTCTTGGATTCTACTGCTATTCTGTTCGAGCAAAGTTCAAGATTTCAGTTTTCCTTTCGGAGAGCTCTTTCCTCTTCAACAACAGGGCTTGCAGTTTTTACCACTGGACTCAACATTTCACAGGGTCATATACCTCTCTCTCTCTCTCTCTCCCCTCCCACCCACTCTATATTTTGACAGTGTCCCTTGTCCTTAGCTTTAGCCCTTACCACTTTTCTTGCTGTCCTCCCAAACAGACTAAGCTTTCTGTTTTCACTTTGTGTGGAATCACTCTACAAAACTTAAAAATATTATGGTTATATGACACTCTCAATACATGGACTTGTGCCATGGTCCCTGATGCATTGTTTTAAAATCTGCCTGAGATGGTAACTAGATAGTAACTAAGTAACTGAACCTCTGGTGACAAACACTTTTACTTATTCTTTAAGAAATACTTATCAGTGCACCTGGGTGGCTCAGCGGTTGAGCATCTGTCTTTGGCTCAGGTCATGATCCCGGGGTCCTGAGTCTCTGCCTCTCTCTCTGTGTCTCTCATGAATAAATGAATAAAATATTTAAAAAAGTTATTAATCATCTAGTGTTGTCAGGCTTTTGAATTCATCAATGAAGAAAATAGACAATGATCTGTGCCTATTGGAGATTAGAGGTGGTGCGGCTCTCCAGCCACCTGTGACTCTCCCTGGAGCACTCTGTCTCCATAATAACAACATTTCTTACTTTCCTAGAGAATACAATAGGAGCTCTATTGATCTAAATAGGAGATTTGTGTATCTGAAGGTCACAAGACAAGGTTATATACCAATTTCACAGTCTTGGTGCCCAATGCTTTGATGTTCTATGGGTGTTTCAAGATAGAGTTCAATAGGGTTTGTAGGAATAACCTGAGCTTCCTTGTATCAGAGAGGATGCCATGTACTCAGAGTGGTTCATGAACCCAAGTTCAGTTCAGTTCACCTTTGATGTTATATTGGGCATTTAGACCTAGGTCTTCTTCTTTTTTTTTTTCTTCTTCTTCTTTTTTTTTAAAGATTTTATTTATTTATTCATGAGAGACACAGAGAGAGAGGCAGAGACACAGGCAGAGGGAGAAGCAGGCTCCCGATGGGGAACCCAATGTGGGACTCGATCCCAGGACCCAGGGATCACGACCTGAGCCAAAGGCAGACGCTCAACTGCTGAGCCACCCAAGTATCCCTAGACCCAGCTCTTCTAAGTCAAAATTCCCTATCCTTTGTCCTCAATCATCTTTTGAACATTTTTAAAATTTAGCTATTCAGTTTTATTTTTCTAAATAATATAAACTCAGTGAGAGTAGGGGTTATTCCTTATATTTCTGCACTATTCATGTACACTTTCTTGAGGAATCAGAATGTAGTAGCTGCTCATGAATGCATATGATTATCCTTTTACTATTTTTTAAACAGAGAGCACTTTTAGGGCATAGGAATTATACTTAGGTAGCAGTGAAAGTTTGCATATTGTGTAGTAAGTATGGAAGGTAAACCTTGGAGAGACAGATGTTACCATTTCCCTGCTATCTCCCTTTCCATTAACCAGCTCGTTTGGATCTGCAAACTGAACAAAATATCTGCTTACATGCACAATGACCAATTCTGTATGCACCAAAGAATGCTGAAACTTTAGAAAAAGCTGGCTAAATATGTTCGATTTCACTGAACTGTATTTTCTATAAGGGACTAGAAGTCTTGATCTTGCTTTCTCATCTATTAAGTAGGTAAATTGATTCCAATTTGTCTCTTGGATTGTAAGTATCTGTTGGAATAGGGGATAGATGTGCTGAAGACCCTAGGGCATATATTCACTGTCTCTCATAGTTAAAGACACCAAATTTTCTCTCCATACTAGGAGGAGAGTACAGTTGCAGCCAGGAATAATTTCATATGCACATTTTACCTACTACGGTGGTTTCCCCCAATGAAGAGAACAGTCTTAGGATACCAGAGGAAGAACTGAAAGCATCAGTTCACCCATCCATTCTGATTCTCTTAACCTACCCAAAGAGTCATTGAAAACAATCAGGCCTTGGCAATCATTTCATAGCAATTGCGTAAGACTAAATTTTAATATAAATTATAATTTTTAATCATCCTTCCAGAATTTTTCATCTTGACAATTTAGAGACAACCTAGTTAAAACAATGCACATGAGCGGGCTTTAGGGAAGAACTGAACGTAGCATCAATAGTTGTAAAAGTTGGATTCTTGTGGATGGAACTGGAAGGTATTATACTGAACGAAATAAGTCAGAGAAAGACATTTATCATATGGTTTCATTCAGAAGAGCAGAGGCTCATAGAGGAAGGGAGGGAAAACTAAATGGGAATCATCAGAGGGGAGAAAATCTATTAAAGACTCTTAAATAGGGGGGGAGGGGCAAGACGGCGGAAGAGTAGGGTCCCCAAGTCACCTGTCCTCAACAAATTACCTAGAAAACCATCCAATCATCCTGAAAATCTACGAATTCGGCCTGAGATTTAAAGAGAGACCAGCTGGAACGCTACAGTGAGGAGAGTTCGCGCTTCTATCAAGGTAGGAAGACGGGGAAAAAGGAATAAAGACACAAAAGGCCTCCGAGGGGGAGGGGCCGCGAGGAGCCGGGCTGAGGCCGGGGCGAGTGTCCCCAGGACAGGAGAGCCCCGTCCCGGAGGAGCAGGAGCTGCACCGACCTTCCCCGTGGAAAGGGGCTCCCCGGGAATTGGAGCAGGATCCCCAGAAAGGCGGGGACGCCCTCGGGCTCCCTGGGACAGTAACAGAGGAACTGCGCCCGGGAGAGTGCGCCGAGCTCCCTAAGGGCTGCAGCGCTCGGCGGGACCCGGAGCAGCTCGGAGGCGCTCGGGCGGCGGCTCCGCGGAGGGGGCTGCGGGGCTCCGGGAACAGCTCAGAGGGGCTCGGGCGGCGGCTCCGCGGAGGGGGCGGCGCGGCTCCGGGAACAGCTCGGAGGCGCTCGGGCGGCGGCTCCGCGGAGGGGGCTGCGCGGCTCCGGGAACAGCTCGGAGGGGCTCGGGCGGCGGCTCCGCGGAGGGGGCGGCGCGGCTCCGGGAACAGCTCGGAGGGGCTCGGGCGGCGGCTCCGCGGAGGGGGCGGCGCGGCTCCGGGAACAGCTCGGAGGGGCTCGGGCGGCGGCTCCGCGGAGGGGGCTGCGGGGCGGGAGCGCGAATCCAACAGCGCAGGCCCCGGAGCACAGGGCGCCAGGACACAGCCCAGGCTCCGGCCTCCCCCGGGACAGGCAGAGGCCGGGAGGGCCCAGGACAGCGAGGACGCTCCTGCCTGGAGCTGAGCAGATCAGCGGCCCCGCCCCGGAGCCCCCAGGCCCTGCAGACGGAGAGCCCCGGAGCTACTGCGGGGGCTGGATCCAGGGTCCCAGAGCTGCCCCCGCCACTGTGGCTTCCTCCCGGGGCCTCACGGGGTGAACAACCCCCACCGAGCCCTGCACCAGGCAGGGGCAGAGCAGCTCCCCCAAGTGCCAACACCTGAGAATCAGCACAGCAGGCCCCTCCCCCAGAAGACCAGCGAGACGGACCAGTTCCAGGGGAAGTCAAGGGACTTAAACTACACAGAATCGGAAGATACTCCCCCGTGGTTTTTTTTGTTTTTGTTTTTGGTTTTTTTTGTTTTTGGTTTTTTTTGTTTTGTTCTGTGCTTTTTTTTTTTCTCTCTTTCTTCTTGATTTCTGATTGCTTCCCCCACCCCCACCCCTTTTTTTTCTTTTTTCTCCTTTCTTTCTTTTTCTTCTCTTTTTCCCCTTTTTTTCTTCTTTCTCTTTTTTCTTTTTCTCTTTTCTTTCCTTCTCTCTCTTTTTCTCCTTTTCCCAATACAACTTGTTTTTGGCCACTCTGCACTGAGCAAAATGACTAGAAGGAAAACCTCACCTCAAAAAAAAGAATCAGAAACAGCCCTCTCTCCCACAGAGTTACAAAATATGGATTACAATTCAATGTCAGAAAGCCAATTCAGAAGCACTATTTTACAGCTACTGGTGGCTCTAGAAAAAACCATAAAGGACTCAAGAGACTTCATGACTGCAGAATTTAGATCCAATCAGGCAGAAATTAAAAATCAATTAAATGAGATGCAATCCAAGCTAGAAGTCCTAACGACGAGGCTTGACGAGGTGGAAGAACGAGTGAGTGACATAGAAGACAAGTTGATGGCAAAGAGGGAAACTGAGGAAAAAAGAGACAAGCAATTAAAAGATCATGAGGATAGATTAAGGGAAATAAATGACAGCCTGAGGAAGAAAAACCTACGTTTAATTGGGGTTCCTGAGGGCGCGGAAAGGGACAGAGGGCCAGAATATGTATTTGAACAAATCCTAGCTGAAAACTTTCCGAATCTGGGAAGGGAAACAGGCATTCAGATCCAGGAAATAGAGAGATCCCCCCCTAAAATCAACAAAAACCGTTCAACACCTCGACATTTAATAGTGAAGCTTGAAAATTCCAAAGATAAGGAGAAGATCCTTAAAGCAGCAAGAGAAAAAAAGTCCCTGACTTTTATGGGGAGGAATATTAGGGTAACAGCAGACCTCTCCACAGAGACCTGGCAGGCCAGAAAGGGCTGGCAGGATATATTCAGGGTCCTAAATGAGAAGAACATGCAACCAAGAATACTTTATCCAGCAAGGCTTTCATTCAAAATGGAAGGAGAGATAAAGAGCTTCCAAGACAGGCAGGAACTGAAAGAATATGTAACCTCCAAACCAGCTCTGCAAGAAATTTTAAGGGGGACTCTTAAAATTCCCCTTTAAGAAGAAGTTCAGTGGAACAATCCACAAAAACAAGGACTGAATAGATATGATGACACTAAACTCATATCTATCAATAGTAACTCTGAACGTGAATGGGCTTAATGACCCCATCAAAAGGCGCAGGGTTTCAGACTGGATAAAAAAGCAGGACCCATCTATTTGCTGTCTACAAGAGACTCATTTTAGACAGAAGGACACCTACAACCTGAAAATAAAAGGTTGGAGAACCATTTACCATTCAAATGGTCCTCAAAAGAAAGCAGGGGTTGCCATCCTTATATCAGATAAGTTAAAATTTACCCCGAAGACTATAGTGAGAGATGAAGAGGGACACTATCTCATACTCAAAGGATCTATCCAACAAGAGGACTTAACAATCCTCAATATATATGCCCCGAATGTGGGAGCTGCCAAATATTTAAACCAATTAATAACCAAACTCAAGAAATACCTTGATAATAATACACTTATACTTGGTGACTTCAATCTAGCTCTTTCTATCCTGGATAGGTCTTCTAAGCACAACATCTCCAAAGAAACGAGAGCTTTAAATGATACACTGGACCAGATGGATTTCACAGATATCTACAGAACTTTACATCCAAACTCAACTGAATACACATTCTTCTCAAGTGCACATGGAACTTTCTCCAGAATAGACCACATACTGGGTCACAAATCAGGGTCTGAACCGATACCAAAAGATCGGGATAGTCCCCTGTATATTCTCAGACCATAATGCCTTGAAATTAGAACTTAATCACAACAAGAAGTATGGAAGGACCACAAACACGTGGAGGTTAAGGACCATCCTGCTAAAAGATGAAAAGGTCAACCAGGAAATTAAGGAAGAATTAAAAAGATTCATGGAAACTAAAGAGAATGAAGATACAACCGTTCAAAATCTTTGGGATGCAGCAAAAGCAGTCCTGAGGGGGAAATACATCGCAATACAAGCATCCATTCAAAAACTGGAAAGATCTCAAATTCAAAAGCTCACCTTACACATAAAGGAGCTAGAGAAAAAGCAACAAATAGACCCCACCCCCAGCAGAAGAAGACAGTTAATTAAAATTCGAGCAGAACTAAATGATATCGAGACCAAAAGAACTGTGGAACAGATCAACAGAACCAGGAGTTGGTTCTTTGAAAGAATTAATAAGATAGATAAACCATTAGCCAACCTTATTAAAAAGAAGAGAGAGAAGACTCAAATTAATAAAATCATGAATGAGAAAGGGGACATCACTACCAACACCAAGGAAATACAAACGATTTTAAAAACATATTATGAACAGCTGTACGCCAATAAATTAGGAAATCTAGAAGAAATGGACGCATTCCTGGAAAGCCACAAACTACCAAAACTGGAGCAGGAAGAAATAGAAAACCTGAACAGGCCAATAACCAGGGAGGAAATTGAAGCAGTCATCAAAAACCTCCCAAGGCACAAGAGTCCAGGGCCAGATGGCTTCCCAGGGGAATTCTATCAAACGTTTAAAGAAGAAATCATACCTATTCTACTAAAGCTGTTTGGAAAGATAGAAAGAGATGGAGTACTTCCAAATTCGTTCTATGAGGCCAGCATCACCTTAATTCCGAAACCAGACAAAGACCCCACCAAAAAGGAGAATTACAGACCAATATCCCTGATGAACATGGATGCAAAAATTCTCAACAAGATACTAGCCAATAGGATCCAACAACACATTAAGAAAATTATTCACCATGATCAAGTAGGATTTATCCCCGGGACACAAGGCTGGTTCAACACTCGTAAAACCATCAATGTGATTCATCATATCAGCAAGAGAAAAACCAAGAACCATATGATCCTCTCATTAGATGCAGAGAAAGCATTTGACAAAATACAGCATCCATTCCTGATCAAAACCCTTCAGAGTGTTGGGATAGAGGGAACTTTCCTCGACATCTTAAAAGCCATCTACGAAAAGCCCACAGCAAATATTGTTCTTAATGGGGAAGCACTAGGAGCCTTTCCCCTAAGATCAGGAACAAGACAGGGATGTCCACTCTCACCACTGCTGTTCAACATAGTTCTGGAAGTCCTCGCCTCAGCAATCAGACAACAAAAAGACATTAAAGGCATTCAAATTGGCAAAGAAGAAGTCAAACTCTCCCTCTTCGCCGATGACATGATACTCTACATAGAAAACCCAAAAGCCTCCACCCCAAGATTGCTAGAACTCATACAGCAATTTGGTAGCGTGGCAGGATACAAAATCAATGCCCAGAAATCAATGGCATTTCTATACACTAACAATGAGACTGAAGAAAGAGAAATTAAGGAGTCAATCCCATTTACAATTGCACCCAAAAGCATAAGATACCTAGGAATAAACCTAACCAAAGAGGTAAAAGATCTATACCCTAAAAACTATAGAACACCTCTGAAAGAAATTGAGGAAGACACAAAGAGATGGAAAAATATTCCATGCTCATGGAATGCAGAATTAATATTGTAAAAATGTCAATGTTACCCAGGGCAATCTATACGTTTAATGCAATCCCTATCAAAATACCATGGACTTTCTTCAGAGAGTTAGAACAAATTATTTTAAGATTTGTGTGGAATCAGAAAAGACCCCGAATAGCCAGGGGAATTTTAAAAAAGAAAACCATAGCTGGGGGCATCACAATGCCAGATTTCAGGTTGTACTACAAAGCTGTGGTCATCAAGACAGTGTGGTACTGGCACAAAAACAGACACATAGATCAATGGAACAGAATAGAGAACCCAGAAGTGGACCCTGAAATGTACGGTCATCTAATATTCGATAAAGGAGGGAAGACTATCCATTGGAAGAAAGACAGTCTCTTCAATAAATGGTGCTGGGAAAATTGGACATCCACATGCAGAAGAATGAAACTGGACCACTCTCTTTCACCATACACAAAGATAAACTCAAAATGGATGAGAGATCTAAATGTGAGACAAGATTCCATCAAAATCCTAGAGGAGAACACAGGCAACACCCTTTTTGAACTTGGCCACAGTAACTTCTTGCAAGATACATCCACGAAGGCAAAAGAAACAAAAGCAAAAATGAACTATTGGGACTTCATCAAGATAAGAAGCTTTTGCACAGCAAAGGATACAGTCAACAAAACTAAAAGACAACCTACAGAATGGGAGAAGATATTTGCAAATGACATATCAGATAAAGGGCTAGTTTCCAAAATCTATAAAGAACTTATTAAACTCAACACCAAAGAAACAAACAATCCAATCATGAAATGGGCAAAAGACATGAAGAGAAATCTCACAGAGGAAGACATGGACATGGCCAACATGCACATGAGAAAATGCTCTGCATCACTTGCCATCAGGGAAATACAAATCCAAACCACAATGAGATACCACCTCACACCAGTGAGAATGGGGAAAATTAACAAGGCAGGAAACCACAAATGTTGGAGAGGATGCGGAGAAAAGGGAACCCTCTTACACTGTTGGTGGGAATGTGACCTGGTGCAGCCACTCTGGAAAACTGTGTGGAGGTTCCTCAAAGAGTTAAAAATAGACCTTCCCTACGACCCAGGAATTGCACTGTTGGGGATTTACCCCAAAGATTCAGATGCAATGAAACGTCGGGACACCTGCACCCCGATGTTTCTATCAGCAATGGCCACAATAGCCAAACTGTGGAAGGAGCCTCGGTGTCCATCGAAAGATGAATGGATAAAGAAGATGTGGTTTATGTATACAATGGAATATTACTCAGCAATTAGAAACGACAAATACCCACCATTTGCTTCAACGTGGATGGAACTGGAGGGTATTATGCTGAGTGAAATAAGTCAATCGGAGAAGGACAAACAGTGTATGTTCTCATTTATTTGGGGAATATGAATAATAGTGAAAGGGAATATAAAGGAAGGGAAAAGAAATGTTGGGAAATATCAGGAAGGGAGACAGAACATAAAGACTCCTAACTCGGGGAAACGAACTAGGGGTGGTGGAAGTGGGGGGAGGGCGGGTGTTGGAGGGGAATGGGTGACGGGCACTGAGGTGGACACTTGACGGGATGAGCACTGGGTGTTTTTCTGTATGTTGGTAAATTGAACACCAATAAAAGTTAATTAAAAAAAAGGAATTAAACATAAAAAAAAGACTCTTAAATATTAGAAACAAACTGGGGGTTGATGGAGGGGTGGCGGGTGGGGGGCCGGGGTGATTTGGTGATGGGCAGTAAGGAGGGCACGTGATGTGATGAGCACTGGGTGTTATGCACAAGTGACAAATCATTGCACAATATGTCTGAGACTAAGTATGTACTTTATGTTGGCTAATTGAACTTAAATAAAATAAATAAATATATAAAATATTGATAGGTAAGAAAAAAAAAAACCACAAAAAAGCAAAACTACTCCTAACCTCAGAGTAAAATCTAATTCACTGGAAATAATTAAAAATTGGACTCTTATGTTTGTTGGTGTTAAGTTAGCTTATATTTAACTATTCTTTCAAAAATATAGAAGAGTTTATTTCTCATGAGCTGACTTGTAGAGACACCCACTCACACACACAAAAACCTTTCAAAACACCTGGATTGAAAACAGAGCTGAACATAGATAAATTTTTGGAGTCAGTTTTGATTTTGACTTGGTATTTTTGAACCAGTTTGCATAAGAAGGTGTGCTACAACATTTATAATCTCTTCAGAAAGCAAAAGAAGGCAATTCGGTCAATGAACTAATGAATTTGCCAATTGTAATAATTACAAAGCTATTACCTAAGCGTAGCCAATTACTGTAAGCTCTCAGAAAATATTCAGCTCTGGTTATATTTTAGATTGATAACCAATATACAATCCAGTTGGTAAATAAGATCTAGAGAAAAAATTGATGGGTGTTCTGATTAAGAGATCGGTCAATAGCACCCAGGGCTGCTTTAAATAGAACCTCTGATAGAAGAGAATAGTGGTACCAGTTTCTGGGGGTGGGAAAGAGAAAGGGGGAGATGCTAGTTAAAGAGCACATCTTTCAGTTAGAAGACATAAGTTCTGGGGATCGAATGTATGGCATGGTATTGGAGTCAATGATACCATAGTACGTACTTGAAAGTTGCTATGAGAGTAGATCTTAAATATTCTCACTACAAAGAAGAAGTGATAATTATGTGAAGTGATAGAGGTGTTAACTAATGCTATGGTGGTAATCACTTCATGATATATAAATGTATCAAATCAATATATTGTTTACATTAAACTTATTTAGTAAATAAATAAATAAAATGACTGATAAAGATATCTTTTTCTCTTCGAAATGATAGCACTAACAACTTAAGTTTAATATAAATTCAAAATAAATAGGAAGTCGTCACTTTGTTTGGAAGTATAGATTTGACGACTTAATTTAAAAAAATAAACTTTATTTTAGAAAAGAATTACAGAAGAATTACAAAGATAGTACAGAGAATTGTCATATATACCACACCCAGTTTCTCCTATTACTCACACTTTACATGTGGTACATACTAAGTACCATAGTCTGGTACGTTTGCCAAAATTAATGAACCAATACTAATATATTGTTATTAATTAAAATTATATATTATTTACATTTCTTTAGTTTTTTCCTATGTCCCTCTTATGTCTCAGGATGCTGTCCAGGCTGTCACGTTACATTTGTCTTCATGTCTTCATAGGTTCCTCTTGACTATGACAGTTTTTCAAACTTTCCTTGTTTTTAATGACTTGGATAGTTTTGTGGAGTACTGGCTAGGTATGTTGTAGAATGCCCACATTTGGAATTTATTTGCTGTTTTTCTCTTGGTTAGACTGAGGTTATGTGTTTGGGGGAGGGTGGAGATCCGAAGGGCAAAGTGCCATCCTCATTATATCATATCAAAGGTAGATGGTCCCAAAATGATGTATCACTTTTGATGGCATCCTTGGTCACCTGGCTAATGTAGATTTATCAGGTTTCTTCCCTGTTCTTTCTATTTTAGAAGGAAGTCTTTATGTACAGGCCACAGTCAAAGAGTGAGGAATTATGTTCCACCTGTTTGAAAGTAGAGGATATACATAAATTACTTGGGATTTTTTTGTACAGAAGATTATATCTATATCTATATCTATCTATCTATATCATCTATATCTATCATTTATTTATGCCAAGTGTCAGGATGGACAATTGGGTATTTTAGATTTTGTGTTACAACCCATGTATCAATTCTCCAAAGAAATAAAATCAGTAAGATGTGTGTATATTGAGAGATTTATTTTAAGGAATTAGTTCACGTAGTTGTTTAGGATTGGCAACTTCAAAATCCACAGGGCTGGCTGGCAGGCTGGAGACCAGAGAAGTGTCAATGTTACTGCTTGACTCTAAAAGCAGTCTGGAGGCTGAAGGACCTTCCTCAGAGGAGTTCAGTCTTTTTCTCTTGAGATCTTCAACTGGTTGGAAGATGTCTACCCACATTTTGGAGGGTGATCTGCTCTACTTAGTCTATTGGTTTTTTAAAAAGATTTTATTTATTTTATTTTAGAGAAAGGGAGTACAAGCAAGGGGAGAGGCAGAAGGAGAGGGAGAGAATCCCAAGCAGACTCCATGCTGAGCACGGAGCCTAGTACAGGGCTTGATCTCACAATCCTGAGGTCATGACCTGAGCTGAAACCAAGAGTAGGGCACGTAATCGACTGAGCCAACCTGGTGCCCTTCAATCTTTTTATTTATTTATTTATTTATTTATTTATTTATTTATTTATTTATTTTTAAAGATTTTATTTATTTATTCATAGAGATGCAGAGAAAGAGAGAGAGAGAGAGAGAGAGAGAGAGAGGCAGAGACACAGGCAGAGGGAGAAGCAGGCTTCATGCTGGCAGCCTGACGTGGGACTAGATCCAGGGTCTCCAGGATCACGCCCTGGGCTTCAGGCGGCGCTAAACTGCTGCACCACTGGGGCTGCCCCAATCTTTTGATTTATTTATTTATTTATTTATTTATTTTTATTTATTTATTTATTTTTCAATCTTTTGATTTAAATAGTAATCTCAAGTAAAAAATATCTTCACAGTGTCATCTATGCCAAACATTTAACAAATACATGGGTACCATGGCCTAACTGAATTGACCCGTAAAAGTAACCATCACAACCCACTACTGGTTTATTTATTTTTTTGATCAAAGTATTCTAGTTTTAGTCATTAGTAGCTTTTTCTGATGGCATCCATGCCCCTGTGACATACTCATGTTTTTGTTTTGTTTTGTTTCATTTTAATGTTCCTTATTTTCTGCCGCACATGGTGTTCCAGGTTCATCATGCATATTTCCTTCTCCAGTCTTAGAATCAGCTTCCATTTCTCCAAGGAGCTCTTTTTCCTTTAATTGGGAAATAGTGTTAGAAATGAATCTGAGAACTAGATATGTTTGGTTTTAGTAGAGTCATTGTTTCTTGGTCCTCTTGGCTAACAGAGCAAGAAATATATCTGTCTATATAAATATATGTATGCATATCTATAAAATAGATATATACACATATCTATCTATAGGCTTGCTTGCCTGTAACCTCGCACAATGAGAAATTTGTTCCCATCACTGACCATTCATTGAGTTACTGTTCAGTTCCCATTTACATGTGTAGTAATTTCAGAATGTTTAACCTACACCTAAGTTTGAAGCATCTTCATCAATTAAAGTAGTGCCATATGTGTTGGTTTTTTGTTTCGTTTTGCTGTTTTTTTTTCTGTTTTTTTTTTTGCTTTTACTCTCACAGACTTTACACATTTCCAACCTTATTTAGGTGAGAACCTTTTCCCCACCCCCTCCTTGAATAATGTTACTTCAAGTGTTTATAATACATTTAGAGTATTTTTTTCTCAAAATGCATCCCAGCCAAGGCTCTCTTTATCTCCCATATGATTTTTTAAATTTGTATACATTAAGATTCACTTTTAAGCTGTAAAGTTGGATGGGTTTTGGTAAATGTATAATGTCACATAACCACCATTACATTTATCATACAGAATAGTTTCACCACCCTAAAATATCCTCCGTGCTTCCTCTATTCAACACAGCACCCAACCTCTTGGTAGTAACTAAAGTGTTTTTCATATCTATGGTTTTTCTTTTTGTATTAAAAAATGCATATAAATGGAATCATATAATATGTAGCATTTTCAAACTGGCTCTTTTCATTTGAAAATATGAAGTGAAGGTTCTTCTATGTCTTTTCATGGTTTAATAGCTTAAGTATTATCATGAAAAATATTCCAATTTATGAATGTTAATATATTTTATCTATTCATATATTGAAGGTTATCTTTGGTCTTTCCAGTTTTTTTGTGATTATGGATAAAGCTGCTGTAAATGATTCATGTGTTGGTTTTGTGTGAACGTTAATTTTCTTATCAGTTGGCTAAATATCTAGGAGCACAGTTGTTGAGTCTTACTAGAAGACTATTTAGCACTGTAAGAAGCTGCCAAACTGTTTTCCAAAGTTGCTGTACAAGTTCACATTCCCACCAGCAATGAATGAGACTTCCTGTTGCTTTGCATTCCTGCTAGCAGTTGGTAACATCACTTTTGGAGAATTTAGCCATTAATAGATTGGTTGTGGTCTTTCGTTTTAATTTGGATTCCTCTAATGACAAATGATGTGGAACATCTTTTTATATGCTTATTTGCTATCTGTATATCTTTTGAGGATAGATTTCTTTTCAGATCTTTTGCCTGTTCTTTTTTTTAATTGAGTTGTTTGATTTCAAATGATAGTTGTTTTTTTTTTAATATTGGGTTTTAAATGGTCTTTTTTTTGTTTGTTTGTTTTGGATTCAAGTCCTTTATTATATGTTTTGCAAATATTTTCTCCCAGTCCATTTGGGGTCCTTTTATTCTTTTAACAGTTATTTTTTTTTAATGAACCAAATGTCTTAAATTTTAATAGATTCCAGTTTATCAGTTTTTTTTCTTTCAGGGATCATGCTTTTGGTGTTACAAACAAAAACTCATTCCCAAACCTAAGTTCATATAGATTTTCTTTCATATTTTCTTCTAGAAGTTTTATAGTTTTACATTCTATATTTAAACCTAGAATCCATTTTGAATTCATTTTTTGTCATTGGTGTCAGTTGTGTCTAGGTTCATATTTTGATATATGGATGTCCATTGTACCAGCATCATTTTTTTTTAAAGATGACTCTTTCTCCATTGAAGTGACTTTATATCTTTGTCAAAAAGCATTGAATACATCCATGTTGCTCTATCTGTGGGCTCTTTATTCAGTTCCATTTATCTGTGTGTCTATTTTGTCAATATCATTCTATCTTGATTACTGAAGCTCTGCATAAGTCTAAAAATATGAGGCCTCTAAATTTGTTGTTCTTCTTTAGTATTGTTAGGGTATTCTAGAGTCTCTTACCTTCGAGATAAATTTTAGAATAACTTTGTTGATGTCTACAATAGCTTGCTGGGGTTTTGACTAAGATTGTTTTGAATCTATAGATTAGGTTAGGAAGAATTTACATCCCCTGGGATGCCAAGGTACTAATTCTACTGACTGAGGTCAGTTTATGGATGATTTTGCTATTTTAAAGATATTTTGGCTGTTCCACTTGCATTATCTTCACTAGGTATCATCTTAATCTCACTATTCATCAGGTCACTTACAACGTTAATTAAGTAGGACAAGGTTTGCTGCATTAACAAGTACACCCTGAAATTTCTGGTTTAAGACAATGAAGTCTTAAGTTTTGCTCAAGCAAAGACAGTGGTCGTTCAGGTAGCTCTCCTCTTTCCTGTGGCAATGCTCTCTAGAACATGACCTTGGACATGGGACATCCACGTTCATCCTCACTGCTACCAGCATCTTTGTCTCCTCTCTTCTCTCTTCATCCAGGTTTCCTGATATCCTTCCTCTTCTCCAAACAGCCAATGACTCTTACATCCCTTTTTCTTTGTTTAATTTACACTTCTGTCTTACTGACTATCCCTTGACGTTTGTGTATATGTTTTGCTTCAAAGTGGAAACTATCTATATTATGAAGAATATATACCATTGATTTCAGAAGCAGAAGGAGGTGCAATCAGATTGATTTTTTTTCTTCTAAAAATGCACTAATACTTTGGAGCTTCCTTATTTCATTGATGTAAACTGAAGTCATTTATTACTTTGATAAATCTAGTTTCAACTATAATTTTTTTCAGGAATATTATGCAATTCAAGATATGCTAAATAGGGACTCTAAAAGCAAAATACAATCATTGTTACATTTGAGGTTACTCCTGCTTTATTCAGTAGCAAAAATTCATATATTTTACCCACTGTAAAATTAAGACTACTCACAGCTTTATTAACTAAGCTAATTTTGAATGTGTTAAAATACCTATAACTGAATGGAAATGAAGTAATTAAAATGTAAAGTAAAAAAGCAAGAAGCAATTCTGAAATATAATTATGTTAATGTTCATATGTTATACATTGGTATCTAAAATCTACATATATTTTGTGCTTCCCCTTCCTGTATATCCCCTACTACTTTCTCAGAAGAAAGCTTACATAGCAAAGAAAAGAAAAGAAAAGAAAAGAAAAGAAAAGAAAAGAAAAGAACGAACTACTTTTTAGAGACGTTTTAGGTTCGCAGCAAAATTGAAATACAGAAATTTCTTATATACTCCCTGCTCATATATGCATAGCTTTCTCCGTTATCAACCCTCACCAAAAGTAGTACATTTGTTACAATTGATGAACCTACATTGACACACTATCATCACTCAAAGGCCATAGTTTACATTAGGGTTCACTCTTGGTGTTATGTATTCTGAGTTTGGACAAATATGCAGTGATGTATATTCATCATTATGATATTCACTGCCCTAAAAGTCCTTTGTGCTCTATTCATCTCTGCACTCCCAAGTGCAAACCCTGGAAATCACTGTTTATTTTACAGTCTCCATAGTTGTACCTTTTTCAGAATCAAAGTTGGAATCACACAGTAGTCTGTAAACTTTTCAGACTAGCTTCTATCTCTTAGTAATAAGCATTTAAGTTCCCTCCATGCCTTTCATGGATTGATAGCTCATTTCTTTTTAGTGCTGAATAATATTCCATTGTCTAGATGTGCTATAGTTTATTTATCCACTAACCTATTGTGAACATCTTGGTTGCTTCCAAGTTTTGGCAATTATCGATAAGGCTGCTCTAAACATCTGTGTGCCGGTTTTTATGTGGACCTAGTTTTTGGTTCCCCTAGGTAAGTATCAAGGAACACAACAGCTGGGTCATATGTGAGAGTATGTTTAGTTTTGTAACAGACTACCAAACTATATTCCAAATTAGGTGTATTGTTTTGCATTAGGTATGATAATTGAGAATGCTTATTGTTCCATATCCTTGTCAGTGTTTGATGTTGTCAATGTTTTGGATTTTGTAGTGGTTTGGGATTTTTTTGCATTGCACTGATAGCATATGATGTGGATCATCTTTTTATATGCTTACTTGTCATCTCTATATCTTTTTTGGTGAGGTGTCTATTAAGGTCTTTGTCTTATTTTATAATCAGGTTGTTTGTTTCTTATTTTTGAGTTATAAGAGTTCTTTGTATATCTTATATAATAGTCCTTTTTCAGATTATTTTCTCCTAATCTGTGGCCTATGTTCTCATTTTTTTTTTTAACGTTCTCATTCTTTGACAATGCCTTTCACACAACAGAAAAACAAAACAAAACAAAAAGATAACAAATGTTGATGAGGATGTAGAGAAACTATAACTGTTCTACACTGTTGGGAATGTAAAATGGTTCATCCACTGTAGGAAACAAGAAATTAAAGATAGAATTACCATATTATCCATTAATCCCACTTCTGGGTATATACTCAAAAGAATTGAAGTTAGGATCCCTAAAATATTCTTTGTGCTTTCATGTTCACTGCAGCACTATGCCCAATAGCCAAGTTATAGAAACATCGCATATATCCATTGACATATGAACAGATAAGGAAAATGTCGGGCATATCAAACAATGGGATATTATTCTGCCTTTAAAAAGAAGGAAATTCTGTCATTTGCAACAACATGATGAACGTGGAGAACATCATGCTAAACAAAATAAGCAACATAAAGATTATATGAGTCCACTTATGTGAGTTATCTAAAGTAGTCAAGATCGAAGAAGCAGGGATCCCTGGGTGGTGCAGCGGTTTAGCGCCTGCCTTTGGCCCAGGGCGCGATCCTGGAGACCCGGGATCGAGTCCCACATCGGGCTCCCGGTGCATGGAGACTGCTTCTCCCTCTGCCTGTGTCTCTGCCTCTCTCTCTCCCTCTCTCTGTGACTATCATAAATAAATTTAAAAAAAAAAAAACTTAAAAAAAAAAAAAAAGATCGAAGAAGCAGAGAATACAATAGTGGTTACCAGGGGTTGGGGTGGGAGGTGGAGATGGGCAGTTGCTCAGTAGGTATACAGCTTCAGTTATGCAAGATGACTTCATTCCAGAGATCTACTATACAACCAAGGGCCTATAGTCAACAATACTATGTTGTGTACTTAAAAATAAGTTAAGTTTGTTAAGAGAGTAAATGTGTTAAATGTTCTTATCAGAAAACAAAACAAACAAAAATAGATATAAGGAAACTTTTGAGGGTGATGGATGGATATGTCTGCTATCTTGATTGTGGTGATGTTATCGTATGTCCAGACTTATCAAATTGTATTTATTAAATATGTATAGTTTTTCATATATCAATCATATCTCAATAAAGCTATTAAAAAAAGAAAATCCAAGAAAAAGATAGATATTTGATGCAATAAGCAACATTCTTAATCTAGGAGTTCAGGTGTCCGATGTGTCTCATGAGGACTTCTCCCTCTCTGAGGCCATAGTTCTTATTGTTTTTACCATTCATTTTGTTTTGCAGTTACAGATTCTCTTGCTATTGTTGATTGCATTCATTGTTGGGTGACATTTAGAATTTAATAAATTTATATCTTGGGTTCTTCAAGCTACATATATTCTTTGTAGTTACATGGTCATGTATTTCTATTGCAGAGAGTAAAAAGAAGTGATTACTATTTACTTAAAGAGTTTTTTTGGATTGGACTTAGTGTTATCTAATCTGTTCTCAATTTATTGGTTTTTTAAAATTCAAATCGAGGTAAAAAATTTGTTTTACAATGAAAATTGTTAGATTGTTTCACAGTAACTAAATGTTAATGAGATTTTTTTTTTCTGGATATAGAACAAACTCAAAACAGTGACTTCAACTCTTTCATAGCATCTAGATTACTTAAAGAAAAATTTCATAAAATGCCAATAGAAAGGAACATTACCGATGACATTCCACAGTCCTTTCTTTTATGGAGAGATGTTATCTTTCTAACACATTATTTATTTTAAAACAATCATAAATATGCTTTATTGTGTTGCTTTCAAATTATTTATTATAGCATTGCAAGTGTAACCTCTATTTTACCCTTATTTATTTTGATACTTAAAGCAAACAAATTTATTTATTTGGTGTAAGTAGGGATTTATCGATTTACAGAGGAGGATTTTATGTTAATCTTTAAGACTGATTAGAAAGAAACCAACATTTTTCATCAGTGGCTATGACTCTGTCTAGAAGGGCTTTGTTTTAGTTCCATAAGAAATCCATCAAAATTTCTAAAGGTTCTGGTATGAAAAATGAAATCAACAAAGCTGACATAGATAGGTGGTGAGTGAATGTCCAAGCTGTAACACACCCAATATTGTGTCCTTGGCAGGACAACATGAGGAGACATTACATTTACAGCTACTATTGCTGTTTTGGACTGGAGAAATGGGTAAATTTCCAAGGTAAACACAGAACAAAGTAGCAGAATCTCCTTGCTCATAAGCCAAGGAGAATAGATCTGACTCAAAACATGAGAAGGTATCTTTAAAATCCACACTGTTGATGGGAAAAGAAATGATAAAAATGGCTGAGTGGGGTTGAAAAGTGGGAGAATGGATGAAGAGTCTGTCATTGCTCCCAACACACAAACTTACATAAATAGTGACAAACATGTGTTGATAAAACAAATGCTTATTGCTTCTTCACAAACATATTTTTTTCATAAACTCATCTGGATTCATGCATCCAATTATTTGATGCCTCAAAAAGACCATCAACAGCATCTGGAAAAAATGACACTGAGAAACATGGCCCGCTCATTCAGTAGCTGAACCTGAAACAACAGTGGATTGCAAATAATTATATACCTGTGGGCATATAATTACTGGATTGGAGGTGCAGACAGGGATCAATGTTAGATTCGCATACTGGAGTTGTAAGGCTCCCTTTACTGTGCTTCAATGTCAGAAGAAAGACTCCAAAGTCTTCTATAAATGTACTGTCAAAAAGAGGCTGCAGTGTGTGCAAAGCAGTGTAGAAATCATTTTCCCAAGAGAGAATGCAGCCGTAACCAAAAAGAACACATTTTCTTCCTGTGGAAACAGAACTACTCCTCTGGGAAATTTAGACTGTTTGGTTAACGATTTACTATAGAATATTTTTATCAAAATACTGTGATTAGCAACAATTCATTCCAGTAAATAAAGGCCTTACATAGATGGAGGATTCCAAATTACATAGTGGTAACTACATTGCCTATAAATGAAGCTGGAGAGAGAGAAAAAGGGACAGAGAAAGACAGAATTTAGGGAAGCTCCTGATTGAGTAATGGAGGGAATCAGTGCTACAACCTTGTCCTTGGGAATCCTGGGAAACTTAAAATAATACATGAAGCTCAGGATTCTGAGGTTTCGTTGCTTAACTAGTGCTGTTTTCTGTTGTTTGGGTGAATATTACCTTTATCTTCCATACTGCTTGCCAGTTAGGGTTGAGAATAAGAATGGTACAAATATTTATATCTTTGCTTGATATTGTTATATGCACATAATGCAAGTGAGGACATCAAACCTGATGGAACTCTGTCCCTAAGGGAGAATTCGTGTCGGTGGCGTCAGTAGTATGTGTCTGTGTGGGGGCCCACATCACCCTTTCCTTTCAGGGCAGTACACAGGTATTTAGCAGGGCTAGATGTCATGGTCTAGGAAGAAACCTTGACCCTTTGAGCTCTGTGGCTTTTCAAGTGTATGATTAGACAAAGTCCAGACCCTTCCCTGTGAAATTAGAATGAGGATTAAGTAGCAGTTATACTGGTAGGGCATTGTCTCCAGCTCTATCTTAGCAGCTCATGTTCATAATTGTTCTTGGAACTAGCTGTTCCTTTGGAGTCAGGACTTATAGTTGACCAAGATCACGGGTGCCTTCAACACTGATCTCCATGGAACTCTGCACAAGGTAATTTCTCTTCTGAGAGGCCAGCATCCAGCGAATCAGTCCTGGTAAGTTAAATCTACCTCTCAGCTTGCAAATTGTATTTAAATGTTTATGTAGATTGGGTACATCTCTTCACCCACTCATAATATTATTAAGGCACATGATCTAGACGTAGGATTTTATTAATATAAAACACATTTTTTAGCAGCATTAATTCAATGGTTTCTAGATAAAACTGGCAAGACTTCTTCCTTGGGCTACCATATTTCTTAAAGATGACCATCCACTTTCTTTGTCATTGGGGTCAAGGCCTCCTTATTACTAATGTTCCAATCAAAGGGTCAAAAAATTGTATTCTCTTCCTCCTCCCATTCATGATTTGAACATTGCTTATTTTTCAATTTTCCTTTATTTTCTTTCTAATCCTTAAAGGCATAGAGAACATGCACAAATCTTATGAATTTACCTATGTAAAGTTTTTTCTCTGATTGTGATTATTTTCTTTCTTCTCTTTCAAATGTCCTCTCAACTGTAGCTGGTAGAAAGCCAGGGAGTAACTTCCTACCTCCTGACAGTTTGGCTTCCACTGTGCTCCTTGACATTTCCCAGAGTGACCCAGTTCACTCATGGATATGCTGGGCTGTGTCTGCATGAAAATATGGTAGGCATGAGTTTTGGGGTAGGGCTAGAGAGAAACTTGAAATCTGTTAGTTATGTGGTCTTGAACAAATCCCTTCACTGGTTTGTAACATATTTTCCTTTCATATCAAATAGAGATAATCATGTGAATTTCTAGGGATTTTTGTGAGAATTATATGAGATACATAATACATGGAATTTTTCTACCTCAGTGCCTGGCCCTCAGTAGATACTAAGAAAATGTGAATCCCTTCTTTATGTTCATCTTATAAATGTACCATAATGATTATCTTTAAATTTTCTGCAAAGTACACAGCAAAGACATAGGGAATGAAATTTTAAAATGTAGGAACATGAAGAGCAGCAGTGGAATTCCAAAATGGGAATTTTTAATCTCATGCTTATCAGAACTTCCTAGCTAGTCTTTATCATATAATAGTCCACATTCAAGATGTCCATTAAATCACAGTGCTAGAAGAGTATTTTAAAAAATGCATTTGTAACATGAATTTCAAACACATAAAAAGAAAATAAGTATATTCTGATTTTTCCTAAAAAAAATTAAAGACAAAAAAAAGACATATATACATATCAAAGTTTAAACTCTTCAAGAGCAGGAACTATATCATATTCACCTTTGTTCCCTGAGTTAATATTTCTGGAAGAATATATGACTCCCTACTGATGTCTTTTATGTTCAGAAACTACTAGAGATAGAAAGTAAATGGCCCCTAGTCTCTAACACTGACATTCTTGAGAATCATTATAACATCCCTGTTCTTTTTCAGTTTAAATAAAATCAGAGCTCTGAAACCTAAGTTTTAAAAAATTGCCTTTTTAAAAAATCTTTTTTAGAATGTTCATGCCATCAATAAACTAGAGAGTACATCATTGGGAAGAAGTCAAGGAGGTTTAAATGATAATTTCTTTATCAAATCTTCACATTTTAGTCAATAACATTTTATCGAGCAATAATAATTGCTATTAAAAATACTACTCTAAGTTGTGATCCTTTGATCATCTTCTGTAACACTTGTATAAGTAATAAGCGTTGAGTCAAGAGTTAAAATTCCATTTTATACTTACTTTCTCCTGCTAGATCTTAGAGAAACAGAACATATTGGAGACACTGTATGGTTTTGTTATGGGGGGTAAGGGTGGTCCGAATAGTATTGTGCAGAAAATTAGTCATTTTTCTCTTTTACAGCAAAAGGCTTTATTTGAGAAATATTTAAGCCACACTGTGATAAAACGATATGTGAAAATAGTTGCCAACAGAGATGGTAGTAGGCTGAGGCCAGTGAGACTCACCTCAGACACAAGATTTGAGGGGCACCCCAAAACTCAGTAATTGAGATAATCCTTTAATGCCCAATTTTTAAAAATCAAAATGAATGCAAAACTCCATGGTCTACATGAGCATTTCTGATTTGTTCTTTTGTCTTAAGCCCTAACGTAGCACTTATTGATCTTGTCTTTAGTTAAAATATTTATATTTTTGTTCATCACAGAATTTTTGCATTCATTTTGATTTTTAAAAATTGGGCATTAAAACTCAATTTGTCCTGAGTGAGCTTTTTGGTGCTCCCTTACATTTATGCCTGAGGTGAGTGCTTCACATGCCTCACCTGTTTCCAGAAGCCTTTCTGCTTTCTACAACACACAGAACACTCTGAATGTGAATGCCAATGGAATAAAAATTGAGTGAAGCATGAAGGAAACAAACCCAGAGTTGCACCCATCAAGCAGCACAAACCTATAATAGTAGCAGGAAATTGTAAAAGATTACCCAGCTTAAAAAAGAAATTAAAATAACTTAATTTGAAGCAATACTTGTAAATGCCTAGAACAATGCCATACTCTGTACTTTGTACGTTGCAAGCTCTTGTTAGCTGACATTAGCATACTTATTAGTGGTTATATGGCTAATTTATAAATTCTTGTGCTTTATTACTATACCTGCCCTCTTTCCAACATGTCCAATATTATCTTTGCTGGGCTAAGTTATAGAATTCAGTGTTTTTGGTTAACAGAATTGCCTTCATAATTTATTTTATGCTAGTAATTGCTGCATTAGTTACTTTAGAGAGAATTGTGTCAAGATAGTTTTCTCTCCTTCTCCCCTATTTAGTGTTCACTTTATCCTTTGGAGAATGGCTGATAATCACACTTTTCAGTAAATTCCATAAAATTTTAGAATTATCAAAACTACCAGGAATAATATAAAGTGATATAGCTTATTTTTCTTCTTCTAATTTTTTAAGATACAAAGTTAATATTTTGGAAAATGAAATGGGCATTTTCATGCTTTTGATAAAAGTGTTTTGGATTTAAACTAGAGCAAGGGCTAAATTAAGTTAAATTTAAGTATCTAACACTAAGAATTACTAGGATTTGTATTTAATAATTAAAAGGATGCATTTTTAACTTCCAGAACTTTTTTCCTGTTGTACAAGATAATACTTATTCTAGTACTATCACATTTTCTGAAATTCACCTTTAAACTAATGTTATCTACAAAATTGAGATCCTGGTCCAGAGAAAGGTGACTGTGACACAAAATCTATAAGAGAAGAGAATTCATCCAACCTTGCCAGCCTTTGAGCAGGTTTTTTTCTTAGATGACTAAATTTCAGCCAGAAAAAGTAGAAACTAAATTGTCTATTATTTAAACTCAGATTGTAAGCCTAGAGTGGCTCAATAAACCAATTGCTTTTCTTCTTCAGTACTGTCTCCTTTCAAAAGTATGTACCTTATGGAAGGCCCAACACAATATCCAATTTCCATGAAGAAAGGAAAAAATATTTTTCTGATACTGGACACTGTGCTAGGTACCCCTTGCCAGGCAAAGGGCTGAGTACTTTCAAGGCAGGACACTAAAGTGGGTGGTGTATCCCCAGATACACTTTTATCAGATCTCTGGGAATCAAAAATGCTACATGTCTTACCCAAGTTAGTAAATAATAGAGGAGAAATTCAGAACTAGTTATCGGAGGCTCATGTTTTCTTCTGTCAGGATCATGACCCAAGCTGAACTTCATTAATTCTAATTATTTGTTCTTAAAACATTGCTTTGTTTAAACCTTCTTTATATCAAAGCCAGTAATTTGCAAACAATAGAACTTGACACAGGACTGTGTAACCGTACCCTGATAATACTATTTACACTATATATTTCATAATGTCCTCTGGGTGCTAAGTTCACAATAAATAACACATTTTTAAAATAAATCTTTAGGGAGAGAATTTTATTGCATAGGTACCTTTAGAAGTTTTTTCTGTTGGTAACTGGCATTTTCATAGAGAATGGATTCGCTCTTGGGTCCAAAGGATATCTCAGGTTCTCTCTGCATTGGATAAAATTGCATAAACTCAACCTATGATGACTTCATATCAACACTGAAAACAATAGCAGTGGATTCTGGACTCTCTTCACCATTAGTCCTTCCCTTACTACACTGCAAAATTACTTTCTTGAACTTATGTTCACTTTTTGTGAGTACATTTCAAAAATACATATTCCTGCTATGTCATCTTCATCCTTTTCCTACTTTTCTTCCCAAATTCCCATTATTTCTCTTCCACCTCTCCACACATACCCAGTTCATCTGAGAAAACCTACGTCGTATGCAGAGGGTATAAGTCTATATTTAAATACATTATCTGCTTGAAATGTCTTTATTTATAGTATTATCAAAAGGATAAATATTTTTATTTATTTTTTTAAAGATGTTATTTATCCATGAGAGAGAGGCAGAGACATAGGCAGAGAGAGAAGCAGGTTCCCATCATGTCCTGAGCCCAAGGCAGATGCTCAACCACCCAGGAATCCCAAGGATAAATATTTTAAGTGACTGAAAATTTTCAATTGCCAAACTAATATTTTGGAGTTGCCCAAATCAGCAAGAGCTTATAAGTTGAACCAGAATTTCTTACTCAGCTGTTTAGAATTCTTCCAGTAGGGCAACTTCTCTCTGGTGTGGTGCATAATCTTCATAGAGGAAACTGCCTGCTTATTCAAAATATTACATGCATTTTTATAGTTAGACAAAAAACTGAATCCCAGACAAAATAACACATAATTAAGATGTAAAAAAAAAAGAAACTTTGATTCTGAAAGATAAGGACTTTTTAAAAATCCTTAAAGTACTTAAAGAGTACTTCTAAAAACAATTCAGGCTTTTAAGGATATTTATTATTTTCTATATCTTGAATTCTTTTGTACTTGAGACCTTTTGATCTTACATAAGCCATAATGCACATTGGAATGAATATAGGCCTTTGAAAGATGAAAACAGAAGCAAAAATCCTTGGTCATAGATTGGTACAAATGCAATGCATTATTATTTTCAAAATATTAGCTATTTCTGAGTATGAAGCAGGTAAAGTAGTGGGTAAAAGCAAGGACTTTCAGTCAAGTGAACCTTATTTCAAATCTCAGCTCCTCCAATTTACCTAAACTTGTAATCTTGGGAAAGTTATTTAGTTTTCCTATGCCTCTGTGTCTGTGCCATAAAACATACCTATCAGCAGTAAAGATTGAGAGACGACATATACAAATGGACAATGACCAGACCATCTTTGTGTGGCATTAGGACTCTGACCAACAACCTCTGTAGCAGTCAGCCCAGGATGAGCAGGACTTGGTCCATAATTCCCAGTTGTCCTATTTTTTTGTTGTTGTTGTTTGCCTCTTTTTCCAACTCAGGATCAACTTTAGAAAGCCGAACACGCTCCTTAAACCATTCTCTGCTTCTAGTTAGCCCACTTCCTGCTCCCCCATGCCAGTGACCTCCAATCAGAGCATACCAGAAACCTTCCTTTTTTTTTTTTTTAACTCTAAAGTTTTTTCATTCCTCTACTACCTTTGAGTGTCTGCCAAATGCAGTTGACATGGCTTGCTAATAGCAAGCGCTGCCTACATAGCCTCTGTTCTCATTTGGGTGGTCTGCATTTAGTTCCACAGGATTCAATGAAAAATGAATGTAAAGATCCCAGTTTCACATTTACTACGGGATTGTCAGTAAATGGACAGGAACGCCTGTTGCGTAATTGAGTCTATATTCTTTTTAATTCTGCTAATGATGATGTTTCAAACATGTTTAACATTTTATATTATATTTGAAGTATTTTAACTCACAAATATTCTTGTCCTCTGTCAGCATGCTGTACATACTATCAGGAGCTGGTGAAACAAATATTTCAATCAAAAAAATTCATTATTTTGCAGTAGTAAGTCGCCTGCCATAAGAATCAGGCACATGGGGGTACCTGGGTGGTTCAGTCAGTTAAGCGTCTGACTCTTAATTTCGGCTCAGGTCATGATCTCAGGGTCCTGGGATGGAGCCCCCCATTGGGCTCTGTGCTGTGTGTGGAGTCTGCTTGAGGATTCTCTCTCGTTCCTCCTCAGCCCCTCTCATGCTATCTCTCTCTCTCTCTCTCTCTCTCTCAAATAAATAAATCTTTCAAAAAATAATCAAGCACATGATGGCAAACACCCTCTTTAGGAATAGGGTGGAAGGTTGCGCAAAAAGAGGCACATTAGAATTCAACTAGTAAGCATTTAAAGAATACAGATCACTTGTCCCAATTATATTCTCAGCATAACCGTAGAACAGTCTTTATTTTTCTTCTTTCATAAACAGAAATTAAAGTGCTTATATTTATACATAAAAGTGTCCCTTTCATCATACCATTTGTTAATTCCTAGAGATAATCACAAATATTTTCTAGACCTATCTGAATTCTTTCTATAAATTTGTAAATGTCCATTTTTGTAGGCCACATGGAAATGTGAAGAAAAGAAATTCTGGTTCAATTTAGAAGCTCATATTGATTTCAGCAATTCAAAAAAAGTTTGGTGATTGGATATTTTCCATCATTTAAAAATATTTATCGTTTTGATAATACTATAAGTAAAAGGATTTTGAGCAGATAATATATTTAGTAAATGAATATAATTAATATAATATAATGAATCTGAATACATAGTGGGTGGGATCTAGGATTAGGATCATGAAAAATCCTTCCAGATGAGTTCAATGAGATTGATCTATAAACAACATTGGTGGACACTAAATTAGATGATTTTTCTACTTTTTAAAGTTAAAATTACAAAAAAATACCTGTATTTCTGTTAAGGAAAATAGAGTGGCACCTGGGTGGCTCAGTGGTTGAGCATCTGCCTTTGGCTCAGGTCGTGATTTCGGGGTCCCAGGATCAGAGTCCTGCATCGGGCTCCCTGCAGGGAGCCTGCTTCTCCCCCTGGCTGTTTCTGCCTCTCATGAATAAATAAATAAAATCTTTAAAAAAAGAAAACAGAAACTAAAATTTCAGTTACATCATTTCGAGAATTCTGTATATTAAGATTTACATCAAGATGTAGTTTCTCTGTTCCAGTCTTGCATCCTCTGGACTAGAGAGGTGATCTGGATTCCAGCCATCAGGAAGACAAGACTTTTAATTTGAGTTCAGACTGCAGCTATGTTTTCCTTCACACATGCAATAAAAAGTATGGGAAACCTATCAGGAGCAAGGAAGTATTCTCTTCTGTTCCCTCACACCTTAGAGCCCTTACTCTATAAATTTTGCCTTTTGCTCCTAGAATCTCCTAAACTCTTTTCTTTCCCTGGCGCTCAGCCTAGGGAAGAGGAGATTACTGCAAAAAAACTCCTATGACACAAAAACTCTATTTCCTATGACAATAAAATATATGGGTGAGGAGGACAACCTGCACACAGGCAGGAACTCTACCTCTCGGGCTACATCTCTGAACTCCACATGGAGCCTGGTCCCTGTGGGCCACTGCATAGTTGACAGGAAATGGAGACGGTAGGCACTCTTAGCCCTGAATCAGTAAAGGTATTTACCTTTTTAAAATGAATTTGCAAAAATGATTTCCAGATACCTTACTGTAAGAATATCTGGGGTGGGGGTGCCTTGGTGGCTCAGTCAATTGAGCATTTGACTCTTGATTTTGGCTCCAAGTATGATCTCAGGGTCCTGGGAGGCAGTCCTGCATCAGTCTCTGCACTCAGGGAGTCTGCTTGAAGATTCTCTCCCTCTGCCCCTACCCCACTCTCACATGCTCACACTTTCTCTCTCTCAAATAAATAAATCTTAAAAAAAAAGAGTATCTGTGAGGGAAATTCAGAATCTGTGTGCCAAACACACAGAGATGCTAAATGGAGGGGAAGGCATTGCCAATGGCTTGGCATAGCTTCTAAGAGAAAAAAAATAAGGATGTGGGTAATGTAAAATAACAGATGCCTCACTGAAAATTTAGCAAGTAACTTCTCATTTAGCCATCTGTGCCCCAACTTGCTTAGCAGGAAACTGGCATTTACAGAAGGATTTACATAATTTCCTAAGGACTGGCCTCAAGGTGCTTGCATTTATGCTGTCATATGTGTCTCAGCCTTCTACCTGTTATTCACTGAGCTAGCACAGATCAAAATCACTTGGTTTGAAATAGGTTACTTCAATAAGATCACAGAGCATCTGTGCCTCCCAAGTCTCTCCATTCATGCCATCAGAAGCTCCTATTAATTGTATGTAACCTCAGTTTTCATGCCAGCTCCAAATGATGTAGAAGAGCAGCTTGGGCCACAGTGTTGAGAAAGCTTGTGAGACCAGGTCTTGACTGAAAAAAAGATTCCCAGGAAAGAATGATGTCTTCTGTGGGCCTGGGATCAGCATGGTCACATCTTAAATCATCTGTTTACATGTCTCTCACCCCCCAAGTACGAGCTTCTGTGACAGAACATGCCGGATATTCACAAACACAGTGTCTGGCCTCTAGTTCCTAGGAAATACATGGTGAACGACTCTTGTTTACTACCTAGTGTGAAGCATCACAGAGTGGCAAGAACTAGAAGTGGCAATTAGAGTGTACTTCTGTTCCTTCAGAAGGTGAGGTCACCTGTGATGACTGAAAGACCACTCCTGTCACTGCCATGTTCCATCTCTGCCCAACATTCTGCCTCTGACTGGAAACAATGGCTATTCTCTTTTTTCTTTTTAATATTTTATTTATTTATTCATGAGAGAGACAGAGAGAGGCAGAGACACAGGCAGAGGGAGAAGTAGGCTCCTCATGGGGAACCTGACGTGGGACTCTATCCCAGGACCCCAGGATCACGCCCTGAGCCGAAGGCAGATGCTCAACTACTGAGCTACCCAGGTGTCCCCCAAGGGCTATTCTAAGTTTCTTCATCAGCTCCATATTTTTGTAAATGATCTGTTATGAATTCCTATAAATAATTAATATACCCAGGAATGCCTGGGTGGCTCAGTTGGTAGAGCTCCCGGCTCTTGTTCTCAGCTCATACCTTGATCTCTGGGTCATGAGTTCAAGCCCTGCACTGAGCTCCATGCTGGGCCTGGAACCTACTAAAACAAAAACAAGCAAAAGACTTGATATACCCATCCAGCCATAAAAAAGAATGACATCTTGCCAAATGAAACAACATAGATGGGTCTAAAGAGTATGATGCTAAGCAAACTAAGCCAGTTGGAGAAAGACAAATACCATATGATTTCACTCATACTGGAATTTAAGAAACAAAGCAAACAAGTAGAGAAAAGAAAAGAGACCAAAAAACAGACTCTCAACTACAGAGAACAAATAAGGTTAACACAAGGAAGGTTGGGGGTGGTGTATGGGTGAAATAGATGAAGGGGATTAAGAGTACACTTATTGTGATGAGCATTGAGTAATACATGGAATTGCTGAATCACTACGTTGTATACCTGAAACTAATGTAACTGTGTAAACTACACTGAAATTTAAAAAAAATTTTATATTATGTACACCTGAAAAAAATATACCTATATTTCCAGTCTTTTGGCTTCTCCCAGAATAACACGTTATACAAAGTAAAATAATTCTAGTACTTGAAGCATGCCTTCAAACCTCAAATAGATCATATAAGTTTGAACATAATTAGTAACTTAAATACTATACAGTATTAATAAACAAGGAAAACTGGTAGTTTAAATAATGTACATGTATTTATTTTATATGTGTGTGCATACATTTATGTATAGGAATTAAAACTCCCTCTTAAATGGCCATTTGTTTATAGTTTGTCATAAAATGTTAGTAAATTTAGGATATGGTTTTCCCTTATGGATACCCTTTCTTGGGATTTTCCTCTTCCTCATACCTGTATACATTTTGATTTTTTTTTTTCAGTTTGCTACTGTTAAGAAAACAAACAAACAAAAAAAGCAAGTCAGACATTTTTGCTTTCTAACAACTCCTGGAGATGGAATTTAAATGACTAACATATGACGTGTGAATCTTTCAGTTTGTTGAAAGTAGCTCTATTCACCATAGAAATGAGTACTTAAGTCTTGGTATCATTTCACGTGGTTGAATTGATCAGCTAATAGCAAGGAAAGGCACTGATCCCTGGCAGACCCCACTCACCCCCCAATTGCCCTCTTCTCTACAAACATTTACTCCATTAATCATTCCTTGAGTGTCTGTTTCATATCCGGAGCACTTTGTTGGATTTAAGCAATTCTCTGCCATGACATTGTGAGTTTAAGAAACTTCTAATCCATTCAAGGGAAGGGCTCCTCTAACAGAGAAAGGGAGATATTACAAAAAAAAAAAAAAAAAAAAAAAAAGATAGAGAGAGAGAGAAAGAGAAGACTCACCTTCTAGCCACTGATTTGATCTATAAACCCTGGGATTTTCCTTTTTTTTAAATGTATATATATTTTTTGGGGGGGGATTTCCTTTACTCTGTCCTCTCCTTAACTATCCTCATGCCTCCATTCAATCAGCAAGTCTTGTTGACTCAAACAACTATATATTTCATAAATCCTTCCACACCTCCTTCTGTAGGTTTCCATCGCCCTGTCCTTATGTTCTTTACACTGAACTCTTTGAGGACAGTAACACTGTTAGTTTTGTGTATCTCTCAGAGACATCAAGAGTATACATAGTGCACAGTAGAAGTTCAGGAAAAATATATAATATACATATATATAAATATATAATATAAAATATAAATTATATTATATATAAATATATAATATATATTATATATTTTTAAAGATGAGGCAAAACAGGGGAAAGGCTTGAAGATAAAGCCAAGGAAATGCAAGAAACATTTATCTTGCACCTACTGTTTCCCAGGAACTGGGCACATGCTAAATTAACTCTCTCAGTACCTTTGAAAGGATAGTCAACTTTGTCAACAAAGGAAAAGACTTGTAATAGCCTTCAAAGCATAAAATTGCAAAGTAACAGAATAGAGATCCAAATTTGTGTCTCTATAAATTATCTTCCATTAAATATTGCCTAAGTTATTTTACTTTTATCCTAAAGGAAACGAGGAGCCAGTAAAGATTTTTAAGCCAAGTATTAAGCCAGGTAATAGTTGTATTTTAGAAAACTTAGTATGATAACATCGTGCACTATTTTGAAAAGAGGCACTGAATGCAGGAGCTACGAGACTAAGGGGATTGTAAATAGTGTCCAGGTTAGAATAGAGCCAGTAGAAATGAAGGAAGGAATAACTTTTGCCATAAATTGTATTATAGCTTATGATATATTTATGAGGAACTACTGGTTCTTTTTCCACTGCAGAGGAAGAAAATATGTTTTAAAGAAAAGAATCACCTTCTAGAAAACCCAGGTCAAATACAAACTTGAGGGCATTTCAAAAAATTCATGGTGTTTTTTTTTTTCTAGTTTAGGAAATGTGCTGCTGTGCCAAGCCAATTTTTAATACTGCTGTAGCTCTTCTCCTGCATGTTGGAGTAATCCATCAAAGTAACTGTAGGCAAAGGAACTTAAAGGTTTGGTGTGTGTAATCTCATCAGCTGACAACAAACCCCACAGCAAACAATAAGAAAATACAAGTTAAAAAATCAAAAGATACGGCTCCTTGAGAAGATGCTCCATAGGTATCTGTGAAGAACTACTGAGTAGGGCACAGCTAGGAGGTAGTTGTTGCAAGGTATTGAAAAACATGTCAAATAGAAGGTTTAGAAAGTGTTGTTTGGAGCCAGTCATTTTCTCTTGAGTTGGGAGGGTGCTCATTGCTAGACTATCGATGGTCTTTATAAGAATGATAGACAAAAAGCTAAGAATGAGATGATGTCAAGCTAAGAATGAGATGATGTCATAAAACAGGAGCCAAAAATTCCAGACAGGGGAGATACAGTCATCAATATAATCAAGCAACTATGGAAAGAAGAAACACCTTTTCTAATGTTGCATGGCCAGAGTAGAGTGAATGCTATGATTTACCACTTTTGGTATACAAGAATCATTAAAATCAAATGATGAAATTTTGCCCCTATTTTACATTACTAGAAGCTCTTTTGATATAAAAGTATAACTTTGTAAATATACTAAAAGCCATTGAGATGTATATTTTAAGGGCCTAAACTTTATGGCATATAACATATTTCAATAAAGCTATTAAAATGACAACAATTGATATAGACCAAAAAATATGTAAAAATATGTAAAGACATATAACAATGAAAGCCAAAGAAAAACAGCTGAAAATTGGTGAGAAAACTTGTGTTACAATAAGATAAATTTTCATGTGAGAATTTGTTTCATGAGAAATAAGAGAGAGATTCATAGCTAAGAAGAGACAAATTTTGCATACTGGAATATTTATTTCAGGATTACCTCTAATAGCAGAAAATTAGTAACAACTTAAATGTTCAAAGGCTAAAGATTAAGTGAGGATATTACTGTATGTATACCAAGTGACTTCTTGGAGTTAGTCCCAAGACTATCCTTGCTTCTGATACCAACTGTAAATTCAGAGTGTGCCCAGGACTACCCATTCACTCAATCATTGGTTAGACAGACTCAGAACTCACTGTGAAAGCTGTGATCTTTGGGGCTCCTGGGTGGCTCCATCTGCTGTCAGGCCAGGTCATGATCTCAGGGCCATGATCTCAGGGCCCTGGCATGGGGCCCCACATCCGGCTCCCTCTCTCTCTGCTGCTCCCCTTCTTGTGCGCTCTCTCTCTCTCTCTCTCAAATAAGTAAATAAAATCTTTAAAAACATTAAGAAGAACAAGAAACCTGTTATCCTCATAGTTATGGCTTGTTACAGGGCAAACAGCCAAAAAAAAAAGATACTTAGAGCAGGGTCTTGAAGGTTACAAATACAAGGGTTTTGTTGCGTCAACCTCCTGGTATTGATCTGTGACAATATACGTGCAATATTGCCACCCAGGGAAGCTCATCTGAGCATCAGAGTCCACAGTTTTTATTTGGGTTTAACGTATAAACATCATTGATTGATTGCCCAAATGCTTGATCTCAGTATACAGGTCAAATGATACTGCTTGACCCACTGCCAAGACCCTAAGTCACATGATTGGTGTTTCTTGTGTGGCCAGTACCCATTCTGTGATGATGGGATGTGGCCAGCCCCATTCAAAGATCTAGTATGATCAGCCCCCACACCAAACAGAGACACTCTTATTGTGGCTGATACCAATTACTTTCCAGAAGCTGAGAGCAAAGACCTGACTGATTTCTCTTTGCTAAGGCCAATTCTTTACTACATGATGACGAATTAGGAATCTGGGGTGAGATATATCTAGTGTGAAATAACTACAAACAATTTCTGAAAGCCTTAAAAACAACAACACAAAATAGTGGCTATGTGGATGTTGCCAATATTTATGAGGAAAGGCAGTAGTTTGCTTCATCCTACATGAAATCAAGGTCATTAAACTTTCATCTTCAGGTCAAATAAAAACACAAAGAGAATGATTCTCTTTTCCAGATGGTCAACTCAAAAGACTGAATTTATAGAAGCAGAAGAAAGAAGCACACAATTGAGATCCCCTGTAGTAAATCCACCTTGACTCCTTTGGCTGTGAGAAGGTATTATTATTATTATTTGTGGTGGCAGGATTTGTAGCTTTGATCCCCCTAGGATATTCCATAAATGAAAGACAATTTGGTACATCCCTTTTGGGGCCTGCAATGGAAATGAAGTAGAAAAAAATAAATTTTTGCTCTCTTGCTGCCTAATTCAGTTTTGACACAAAAACCTGGGACTATGTTAACTCATTATATGCATTTTCAAGAAGTTCAGAAATAGTGAGCTAAGTGATATGGATTTTTTACATTCAGTAGAATTATATTGAAAGAGAAATAATAGCTATTCAAATGTACAGTGATTACATTTCCTCAAAACATATTTTTTCCACCAGAAAATTAAAAATCTAAATAACTTTTGCAGGGGATGACGAACACAGAGTAAAGTGTCAATATGAGCTTTGTTCTCCAATCACTTTCAAATTATATTATCTGAATTTTCTAATGTCATTTGCAATTTCAGCATCAAGGCTTTTTCTTCTCACTCCATTCATCAAATTTAGGTTTATGTAGAAAATGTGACCTATCTCAAAATGTGATAGATCTATCTTAGGTAGAAAATGTAATCCAGTTAAAAATGGGCAGAAGACAAGAATAGACATTTTTCCAAAGAACACATGCAGATGGCTAACAGACACATGAAAAGATGCTCAACATCACTCATCATCAGGGAAATGCAAATCAAAACCACGATGAGACACCACCTGACACCAGTCAGATTGGCAAAAATTAACAACACTGGAAACCACAAGTGTTGTCGAGGATGCAGAGAAAGGGGAACCCATTAATAATGTTGGTGGGAATGCAAGCTGGGACAGCCACTCTAGAAAACAGTATGGACATTTCTCCCAAAAAAAGTACTACCCTATGACCCAGTTATTGCACTAGTAGGTATTTACCCAAAGGATACAAAAATACTGACTTGAAGGGGCACATGCACCCTGATGTTTATAGCGACATTATCAACAATAGCCAGATTATGGGAAGAGCCCGAATGTCCGTCAACTACTGAGTGGATAAAGAAGATGTGGTAAATATACACGATGGACTATTACTTAGCCATGAAGAAGAAGGAAGTCTTGCCATTTGCAATGACATGGGCGGAGCTAGAGTGTATTATGCTAAGTAAACCAAGTCAGAGAAAGACTAATACCATACGATTCCACTCCTGTGTGGAATTTAAGAAACAAAACAGATGGGCATAGGGGAAGGGGGGAAAAGGAGAGGGAAGCAAACCATAAAAGACTCAACTCTAGAGAACAAACTGAGGGTTGCTGGAGGGGAGGTGGGCAGGGGATGGGTTCAGTGGGTAATAGGTATTAAGGAGGGCACTTGTTGTGATGAGTACTGGGTGTTTTATGTAAGTGATACATCACTAAATTCTATTCCAGAAACCAATATTACACTATAAGTTAACCAACTAGAATTTAAATGAAAACTTGAAAAAAAAAAAAAAAGAAAATGTAATCTTTCTCAGAGGGAAAGAACTTTGTGTGTGTCCTATTAAAACTTCTAAAATTTCACTTCAAGCTAAAATTTCAAATGTGGCATTGTTCCTCATCGATATTTGATTTTATCTATCTGCGTGAATCAGGCTAAAATTACTATTTTATATTCTTCTCCTTACTCTGTTCCTTCTAATTGCCTAGCATCAGAGAAAAGAAGTCTAATATATTTTTATTTTAAAATTTACTTTTCAAGTACTAATATAAATATCTGTACTTAACTTTGCCAACACCGGCTTTCTTCTGGATGAATCTTTAAATAGCATCTCTTAAACATGAACTTTCTTAGATAATCTTCATATGCTCTCACTTACTCACTTATATGTGGAACGTAAGATACAAAACAGAGGATCATAGGGGAAGAGAGGAAAAAATAAAACAAGATGAAATCAGAGAGGGAGAGAGACTCTTAATCATAGAAAAGTAATTGAGGGTCGCTGGAGTGGGGGAGGGATGGGGGATGGGGTAACCCGGTGACGGGCATTAAGGAGGGCACGGGATGTAATGAGCGCTGGGTGTTGTATACAACTGATGAGTCACTGACCTCTACTTCTGAAACTAATAATACATTATATGTTAATTGAATTTAAATTTAAAAACAAAACAAAACATGAGCCATTTCTTCTCATAATCATCACAGCTAACATTTATTGGACATTTAAGTGGCAAACGTTGAGTAAATATAGTACATGAAATATCTTGTTTCATTGTCACCAAAAACAAATGAGTTAGCGTGATAATCTTCTTTTTTCTAAGGAACAAAGGCATGGAGGTTTATATTTGAAACCCAGGCAATCTGAATCAAGAGTTATGCTCTTTACCACGTTATGCCCACCCACATAGCATAATGGTATATACAGAAAGGGCTCTTGCTAGAAGCACAGTGAGATTAAATTGGCATTCAAGATTAGTGAAGCCCTCTTTTATTTTGGAAACTCAGTTCTTCACAGGAAAACAAGAAAAAATAAACTTGGTTTTTGTCATTTTAATCATAAACATGAGTCATTTCTCCAAGGAAGACTAGGATTTACCCAGATAGTTATTTACTGAATATCTAACCAGGTGAAAATTATATAGTGTTGGGGAATATTTAATTCTTGTGATTACGGGAGGGAAGAGGCCCAGTAATTTCAGAACTTTCCTAAATTTGCCTGCAAAAATTTGGCTTTAAGTATATATGCGGACTTCTCTGAGTAAGATGCTAAGAGCTGTCATCAGAGTGTCCAAGAATTAATGACATTTACCAAAGGATTAATAACCACTGTCCTGGGGACTATGGGCCAAAAGAAGACTGGTTTTGGACCAGGCCACTTATTTCTCAGTGAGAAGTCACCTCTTAATATACACGTCCGGAGCCAGCCCAGTAAAAACCGGGCCCACATGGGAGGGGGTTTCAAACTCCGCAGTGTTGTAACATGTGCTTTTTGCCCAGAGCCCCCTTGGACAAATGAGGATTCCAGAGACTGAACCCATCCATCTCTCTTAACTCCTTCCACTAAGACGACACATGTAGTGTTGAGTATAACTACAACCCTAGGAATGATCAAATGACAGGAAAACCATAGGCATTAGCATGGTTTGCACTGATGATAACATGGTTTTATTTTATATTTTTACTTTTTGCAGAAACTTGTTTGGCATGTTGGAGAAAACTTAACAAAACCCCTTGTCGTCCTAGAAAATCCTTTGCTGAAATGTAAATAAGAAAGAAAACATTAAATCAGACCGAGATGTATGCCCAGGTCATGTGCTACTGATACTATAAAGACAGTAAAAATCAGTAAAAATCCCCATCCTTTGTATATTGACACACAGATCTGATCCCTTATACGCATGTCCTCATAATTATTTTGTCAACTTAGAAGAAGACCTGACACCATTTCTGGCTGCCACATTCTTTCCCCATTCATCCCAGATTCACCTGCTGATTAGGGTAGCTGGCTGGACTAGCTAATTGCTTTTATCTGAGAAAACAATAAAATTTCTGTATCTCTACAACAAGCAGGTGGTTGCTGCTTGGAGAGGCCTCCAGGCTAAGATTCTGATGACAAGGAGATAAGGTGATAAGGTCCAGCTTCCTTGGTGTTTATGTTTCAAAGAAATAGATCCTAGACCTTTAAGGAAAACTTTTCCAGATCCTAACACTAGTTTACTTATCCTTTAAAAATATTTACATACAAATCAATGGGACACAGAAAGGATTTACAAATACCAGGTTTCTCAAGGAAATGTTTTAAGATGGGGAATGGAGAACATGTCTTTCTGACTGGTGGCATCAGGGAAACATGTAAAAAAAAATAATTTACCCTTACAATATTAAAATAATTTCTTTCCAGAATTACAATGTGAGGAAAAGGTGGGACATTAATAGCTCCACATGTGATCTTTAAAATGAAATGTTTCCCGTATCCCTTGATATAACAGTTTTAAAAGCTAGTGAGTTCAATATATATTTCCAGTCCTGTTCTACAGAAAGCAGATTTTGAGAGGGAAATTCATGGTTGGGGTATTTAATAGGGAATTTTTAGGCTCAACACTTGTGAAGGAATGATGGGAGCAGGATCCAGCAGAGGGAGAGAGTGAACAGAAGTCAGTGCTGTTGCTGAAAAGGCCCTGCATAGTGGGCAGGCCTTGAGGTGGGAGGATGGGCCTTTGTAAGGGGACATGTATGAACTAATCATATGTTGACTGCCCCCGGGAAGGAGGTGTAACTCTGGCTGAGATGGGTCTCTTCTGAAAAGGATAATTCTTAGAGGATCCAGCCACCAAGCATTTGGAGAAATGGATGCTTCTGTTCCAAAGAGGGAGGGGACCAGGGTGGCACACCATATCCACTACAGTGTCTGCATTTTTTTAAATTACTTTATTAATTAATTTTTCAATTTATTTATTTATTTGAGAGAGAGAGAGAGAGAGAGAGAGAGAGAAAGAGAGAAGAGGGAGGAGAGGCAAAGGGAGCGAGGGAGAAAGAATCTCAAGCAGGGTACCCAATGAACACAGAGCCCTATGTGGGGCTTGATTCCATGACCCTGAGATCATGACCTGAGCCAAAATCAAGAGTTCGACACCTAACTGAGCCACCCAGGCCCCCCATATGTTTTTTTTTTAACCTAAACTCTAGTATATTTCAAAAACATTCTTATAAATAGTGTGAGTCATTGTGTGGGCAAACAATTTTAGAGCAAAGAATTACCAGAGGATTTGTGAATAGCCTCTGCGTACTTAAGGAATAAATGCAGAAAAAATAGGGTTTAGGCTGTTTGAAAACCAAACTCCCTAGATTTAGCTGCCGAGTGTGCATCTTGCAGACTCGGTCTCTCTCCTTTCTGCTTCCCTCCTAAGGAGGTTGTGAGGCCTACCTGGACATTTACAAATCTCCTTTCTGGAAAAATATATTACTCTCAGTGCTCTGAGTGAACATTATCAGGATTAAATCCCCAGTTTGGCATGGGTGTTTCAGGGCTTTTTTAAAAATAATAAAGCATCCCATGTGATAAAGAGCAATATATACTTTAATTAGGTAGTTGCTGATTCTCTACATTGTGGAGCAACTTAATAAATGGGTTCCCTCAAAGAAGGTTATAATATGTGGATAGCATTACTGTATCATGAAAAGAAAACTTTCCTGCCTGTGACCTTCACTAATTTGTAGTCATGCAAATAGGAAAGATGTTATCTAAGACATTGACTACTGAAAAGCCTTCAGTGGCTCTCCTTAGGCTGCAAAAAAAGCCCAGGCTCTTCTGTGTATCCAATAAGGCTGCCAGGGTTAGCCCCAATCCAGGGGAACCCCTGCCTGTGCTCCTGAGCTTTAGAGGATATCATGTGGCCCCGCTCTGCTCCCCGATGGAAGGCAGTCTTTGGGGCCAGGAGATAGGCCCACCTGCAGTCCTTGTGCCTGCATTTCCTACCTTTCAGATCTTGCTTTAGAACTTCTTGCTCAGTGATGATGTTTTCAGGGACTAGGCAAGGCCTGACCGGGGTCAACTCTTCCCAGCAGGCAGCACCACAGGTGTGTGCCCCTATGCACACCTTTCTGTATGTAAGCTTTTTAAAAGCCTGACTTACAACTTCCAAAATTTTTAATATATGATCATCATTTACATTCTTTCCTCATGTTTCACAAATACTGAAAGCAGGTCTGTGTCATGACCTAACCCCTAATTTTCTCTTTAGCCCCATATTTTTTGGACTCAGTCTCTTCCCTTATAAAATGTGTACCTGGAACATCCTTAATGTTAGTACTTGACTATTGACAATTTCCTGAACAAATAATTCTGTTTCTTATCCCTCTATGTTTGCATTTGCCTCTGTGAGTGATTTTCACTCCATTGAATAACTGCCCCATACCCCAAACTCTATTCTGCTTTGTCCCCTGGGTCCATTTTCACAGAAGAGACAGTTTAAATATGGCTTCTTGGTGAACGTTTTCCTTGTGTCGCTGTCCTCTGGCTCTCCCTCATCCGGCTGCACTTACATACTTTTTTCTCTCTACTCTAGATTAAAAATATTGGTATCAATGAAACTATATTCTACTTGTTAGTTGAGGACAGGTACTATTGCTTCAACGTCATTCTAACAGCAGAGTCTATCATAGTATTTCATGAAAAGTGAATACATCAAGAATATCTGTTGACTGAACAAATCTATAAACTATTCAGTAATAGGATGTTAGCATTTTAGAGATGAGCAAAAATAGGTCATAGGAGTACTATCTTGTGAATTTGAATATTACATAGTCTCTCTCTCTCTCTCTCTCTCATTTTAATAGTCCTAGGTTGATGAGTATCTAGATTTTATATAGACAGATGCATGAGTAACTGTTGAGGGATAGAAAATAAGTCTAAAGATCCTAAGATTTTTATGGAACCAGAAAAGACCCCAAATAGCCTGAGGAATGTTGAAAAAGAAAACCAAAGCTGGGAGCATCACAATGCCTGACTTCAAGCTGTACTACAAGGCTGTGATCATCAAGACAGTGTGGTCCTGGCACACAAACAGACACATAGATCAATGGAACAGAATAGAGAACCCAGAAATGGGGTCTCAACTCTATGGTCAACTAATATTCAACAAATCAGGAAAGAATATCCCCTGGAAATAAAGAACAGTCTCTTCAATAAATTGTGCTGGGAAAATTGGAATCCACATGCAGAAGAATGAAACTGGACCACTCTCTTTCACCATACACAAAGATAAACTCAAAATGGATGAAAGATCTAAATGTGAGACAGGAATCCATCAAAATCCTAGAGGAGAACACAGGCAACACCCTTTTTGAACTTGGCCACAGTAACTTCTTGCAAGATACATCCATGAAGGCAAGGGAAACAAAAGCAAGAATAAATTATTGGGACTTCATCAGGATAAAAAGCTTTTGCACAGCAAAGGATACAGTCAACAAAACTAAAAGACAACCTACAGAGTGGGAGAAGGTATTTGCAAGTGACCCATCAGATAAAGGGCTAGTGTCCAAGATCTATAAAGAACTTAGTAAACTCAACAGCAAAGAAACAGACAATCCAGTCATGAAATGGGCAAAAGACATGAAGAGAAATCTCACAGAGGAAGACATGGACATGGCCAACATGCACATGAGAAGATGCTCCGCATCACTTGCCATCAGGGAAATACAAATCAAAACCACAATAAGATCCCACCTCACACCAGTGGGAATGGGGAAAATTAACAAGGCAGGAAACATCAAATATTGGACAGGATGCAGAGAAAGGGGAACCCTCCTGCACTGTTGGTGGGAATGTGAACTGGTGCAGCCACTCTGGAAAACTGTGTGGAGGTTCCTCAAAGAGCTAAAAATAGACCTGCCCTACGACCCAGCCATTGCACTGCTGAGGATTTACCCCAAAGATACAGATGCAGTGAAATGGCAGGACACCTGCACCCCGATGTTTATAGCAGCAATGTCCACAGTAGCCAAACTGTGGAAGGAGCCTCAGTGTCCATTGACAGATGATGGATAAAGAAGATGTGGTCTATGTATACAATGGAATATTCCTCAGTCTTAGAAGCGACAAATACCCACCATTTGCTTTGACGTGGATGGAACTGGAGGGTCTTATGCTGAGTGAAGTAAGTCAATCGGAGAAGGACAAACATCATATGGTTTCAGTCATATGGGGAATATAAGAAACAGTGAAAGGAACCATAAGGGAAGGAGGGAAAACTGAGTGGGGGAAAAATTAGAGAGGAAGACAAACCATGAGAAACTTCTGACTCTGGGAAACAAACAAAGGGTTGCAGAAGGGGAGGAGGGTGAGGGGATGGGGTAACTGGGTGAAGGGCATTAAGGAGGGCATGTGATGTGATAAGCACTGGGTGTTATATGTTGGCAAATAAGAAGAAAATAAGTCTAAAGAGATAAAATTTATAGCAATCAATCCAGGAAAGGGTTGGTGTTTATTTCATTCTATGAACAGAGCCTAGTGACTAAGAGGGTTTTTTTTTTTTATGAAGTTAAAAATACATGTTCTTCATTTTATGAGGGTGTGAGGGATTCAGGATGCAGTGAGTACAAAAGGAGGTTGGGGGTATACAGTGTGAATGAAATTGGATGATATCTATTTCACGGCTGCTAAAGATAATGCTTAAAACCTCACAAAATTAGAGAGTGTCGTCTACATTTATTCCACCACCTTATGTCATCTCCTTAGAGGAATTGCAAGCTTATTGCCTCAGAGTCCCCTCTTACTAAGTACACAGAGCTCGATCAATACAGACAATTCACATGCTCAGCTAGTTACATCCCTGGGAATAAATGGTGCCACCGTAAAAATGGTGTCAGTATGTCTCTTATAATAGTGATAATAATAATCAGTAAGGATATAATGCCAAAGTTTTTATAGACCTATAATTAAATCTCCTCTAAACTATAACTTATATGAAAGTCTTCTCAATTATGTTTAGATTTAAGAAGCAAGACCACATAGTCACAATCACCAGTCACACGCACACCTCGTCCATCTACCTATCTAGGTGCTCATTGATCATTAGCTTTGGATATAACAAAAATATCCTCTTCATTAGTCCTATTTCCATTTCACAATACAAAATGTGGAGTAATAAAAAAAATTCATTAAAATCGCAAATTTCAGAAAGGCTTCATTTTTTACTATCTTCACTGACACGTTTGAAAAATCAACCTTTCGTGAAACAGTAGATAGTGACTATTTTTGAAATAGGAAAAATAATTGTTTTGCTGCCTTCCTTTATTTTCTATCATTTTATATTTTTTTAGATTTAAAAAAAAAAACTATGACTCGAAGAGACTAGTAACTTACCCAGGTTCTCCAGAAACTGAACCTAGCAGGCTGGCTCTGAACTTGCCCTCTCGACGGCAATGATCTATACATGCTGCAGAGTTCATGCTTAAAGTCGTTAAAAATGCAGAAAGATGCTCTCTAGAAATGGTTCACAATCCAATACCTTAAAACTGAGCACATGCGTTAGAGGTGAAGAGATGTTCTGATGTTAAGGGAGCACAGATTACGTAAATTTTGGGTCCCAGGTCCCTTGATTTGCTCCCTATGTAAGTCCAAGTCTGTAGGTAAGACAGGGATCATCACTGCATCCACCTCAAAAGGAGTTGTGTCAGATTAGCTAATTCATTTAAAGTGCTTAAAACTGTGTCAGCCTCATGAACACTCAGAAAATGAAGGTGTGGTTGTCATTATTATCACTAGTGCTTTGTAGTGGTGCCCATTTTTAGGAGGTAATGCAGTTAAGTGATAACACAAAAGACTGGGGTTTCTGCGTTCTGTCCCTACTTGTGGAATTTTGAATAACTCTTAGTTTCTTTAAGCCTCGGTTTTCTGACCAGTCAAATTGGGATAATAAAAGCAATCCTTTTATTGCAAATGGATTTTAAAAAGCAAACAAGAATATTACACATTGTTGAAGAAATAGGTGACATTAATATGAAGACAATTATATCCAAAATACAATTGCAACCTGTAAAAATAGAAACTGTAGAGAAAATTATTAACACTGTATTTTATATTCTTTTTTCATACCAAGTCTCAAAAATCCAGTGTATATCTTACAATTGCAGCATGCCTCAGGTTGGACGAGCCACATTTTCAGTGCTCGATGACCACAAGTAGTTGGTGGCTACCATCGCAGACAGTCAGCATCATACCTATAATCCTCATTATAGCCAATGAAGTAGATATCAATTTTATTCTTCTCCTCATGTTTAACTTTAGTGGGAATCCTGCTACCACCAGGGGATGCAGGACTTCAGAGGAAAAATGGAGGGTGTGACCAGGCTGATTTTTGTAGCCTTATGAAGCACATCACAAACATGCACTCAAACACATAATCCCATTCCCTTCTTTGAATCATAATTACAAATATTTTCATAGAAGTCGCACTCATGTCACAAGAGTACGTTGGTTCTCATGGAGGAAAAGCAATAAATAGTAATTATAATCAAGAGTTATTCAAAATTCCACAAGTAGGGACAGAACTAATAAATTATAATTTATTATAACTAATAAAGCCAAATTACCTGCTGCAAATAGGGAGCTAAATTTCCTTAAACTCTCATGGTTTTTCTTTCCTATTTTTTTTTTTTTTTTTAGGGAGGAGAGGTTATGCTAATTGTGTATACTGCTTATTGCCACGTTTGACATTAGAACTAATATTTAAAATGACTCAACATTGTGGGGAGCCTGGGTAGCTCAGTCAGTTGAGCGTCCAACTCTTGGTTCTGGCTCAGGTCATGATCTCAGGGTCTTGAGATCGAGCCCTCAGTGGGGCTCCACGCTCAGTGAGGAGTCTGCTTGGGATTCTTTCTCTCTGGCCCTCCTCCTGCTCACATTCTCTTTCTCTCCCAAATAAATAAATAAATTCATAAATAAATCTTTTAAAAAGTAAATAAAATGACTCAACATTGAGTGAAGTGGGATGTTGAGAGGCACCTGGGTTGGCTCAGTGGTTGAGCATCTGCCTTTGGCTCAGAGCATGACCCCGGGTCCTGGGATCAAGTTCCCCATTGAGCTCCCCTCAGGGAGCCTGCTTCTCCCTCTGCCTGTGTCTCTGCCTCTCTCTCTCTCTCTCTCTCTGTGACTCTTGTGAATAAATAAATAAAAATTTTTAAAAAGATGGGATTTTGAATACCCCTACCTACACACTTCCGCATATCTCTGGTATATTCTTAATACAATTTGGGAAGCATTCTATCCAGATGGTCTAAATTTTATCTGTGAAACATTCAGATTACCAAAAAGCTGCCAATGCAGAATGACTGTTTGTGGTACCTCCAAAAATTACATTAGTTGAATTGTTCATTCATACCAAATAGCCATGGGAACATCACTGATACATTTATTATATTGCATTCCACTACAAACATGATACCTTCTTTTACAGAGACAAAGGGACAATTTTTTCAGGCCTCATCATTAGGAACATGTCCTGATCTCATTTAATACTGTGATATTGTTATCAATTTCCTCTCTGCTCCTGTCAGAAGCCATATTTTTGGCTCATTTTTAGAAACTGGATAGGCCTTTATGGTTTGGGGATACTGGAAATCCTATTTTCCTTATTCTTTAAAAAATTTTTTAAACACATTTTATTTTTTAGCTAGATTTTAAGGTCATAACAAAATTGAATGACAAATACAGATCTTTCCTGTGTGTTCTCCCCTCCCACATACATACAACCTCCCCCACTATGGAAATCTCCCAGTACTGTGCTATATTTATTGTAATCAATGAACCTGCATTGACACATCATCCTTAGCAAATGTCCATAGTTTACATTAGGACTCACCCTTGGTGTGTACGTTCTGTTTGGGCAAATGTCTAGTGATACGAATCTACCAATAAGGTGTCATGTAGAGTAGCTGCCTCTGTGCTCTGCATATTACTTTTTTACAGTAGAAATTCTTTACCTTATTTCTGTTGTATCATACATACCATACTTAAAGTCATATTTAAATGGGACAAGATAGAAATAAGAGAGAAGAAATAATTTCAGTTTGCTCTAGTCTTCATAATAGTCATCTAATCTTTATAATATACTCAGTTCCTTTTCTATATTATAAATTCTTTGGTGCCAACACCGACGCTGTTTTCACTTTGACATCCAGCCTGTGCCTTTCAAGAAGACATGATATAGTCAGTGCTCAATAGATATTTTCAAAATGTGTGCAATTTACCACTATCCGCAACTTACAGGAAGAGTGTGATTTCCTGCTTTGTGGCCTTCACAGTGCCATGTACCCACAATAAACACTCCATAGAAGAGTCATTAAATTAAATCTGGGACCTGCCAATAATATATTTATTAGTTTTATTCACACTTCTATTAACTAGGATGTTAAGTATATCAGTATTTAAAGGATCTTGTGTATATGCACTGCAATCATGTCTTCCAATTCATGTCTAAATTGAATTATAATAACTCCTGTAACTCCTAAGCTACACAGAAAATGACTATAAACATACTCTGTATTAATTTTTATAGTAAGAGGATTTTATGATTTTATTAGAGGTTGAAAATCAAGCTTAGGCTGACAAAAAAGCATCTATCTAAAAACTTTGATAGCTTACATAATCACCACTCATCTGAAAGATTGTCAAGGATTCATTACATATTTTCAAAAGGCTTTAAAAGTAGAGGTGATTATGATGTACTTTGTGATTCTAAAAAAAAAAAGCCTTTGAACATTCAGAACATTTTATTATCTTCCCTAGAAGCAAAGGGTTATTAATTTCCCTCCTAATTTTTACTTCCTTTTTTTTATGGATAAAGGCAAAACATGCTAACTATAAATTGTCAGCCTCTTGATATGCTCTTATCCTGTTTACAAATTTTGAAATCTCATTAATTTAAGATCCGATAGCAAAAACTGAAGCAAATTTACATGGCACATGCCAAAATCGATGTTAAATTTATGTTCTTTAAAAAGCTCTTTGACTTACTTTTTAAAAAAGTTAAACTAATAGACTTGTTACTGGACAATATTTCTGTGATAAGAGAATATCACTGAGTTGAGCTTATTCTCATCTTCTTCTAAGTTGTCATTATTTTGAATAACAATGTGAAGGGGAAATTCAAGAGCAAATACATTTTACATATCTGTATCTCTCTATTTACATGTCACTTGTAAGTAACACGTAGATAATACTGGCCAGTCTTTCATAGAAAAGGGAATAAGTGAATATGGTGCTATACAGTAATTAGATTCATTGAACCTTTTGAATGTCTCTTCCTAAGGGAAGCCTACACTGAGCCCACGTCTACATTAGATGCCCCTACTGTGTGTTTTTATACTCAACTCTACTGTTCTTTCTCATAGCAATTATGGTTTCTGTAATTATGGGCTTATCTGCACAATAACTTTTCATTAACATCTGCTGTCTTCACTACTTTATAAATTCCAAGAGAGACAAAGCTGGCTTCCTTCCCCCCCCCCCCCCCCACTGAATCCCCAGCACCTGTGAGGAGGTTTCCAGTAAATGTTTGTAAAATTAATCATCAGTAAGTGATCCAAATGATGCATCTACATATAGCTGGGGAAATCAGGCATAACACTTGAGCATTCTTTCTCTTAACTTTTTCAATAAATACCTAATTAATATATGTTTATACAGTATTAGAAATTTAACATATTAGAGCAGATTATGGCTGAAACTTTAAAAAATCTTTCTCTTTTCCCCTTTCATTGGCAATCAAGCTAATCAATTATAGATGTGCAAACTGGGAGGCAAAGGACTTATCTGTTCTTTTCCTTCCTTTCTCAAGTTTCAAAGACCCATCAAGTGCAGGATGGTAGGTTACTGTATAACTCTAAAAAATTTCATACTCTGTATGAATAAAATACATGAATATTTTATTCTGTATAAAATATTTTTAAAAATATTTATTTATCGATTTATTTTAGAGAGGGAATGAATGTGGGGGAGGAAGAGAGGGAGAGAATTTCAAGCAGACTCCCTGATGAGTGTGGAGCCCACCTTGGGGCTTGATCCCAGGCCCCTGAAATCACGACCTGAGGTGAAATCAAGAGTTGGATGCTCAACCAACTGAGCTACCCAAGGTGCCCCTCATGTAATATATTTTTAAAGGATTACAATCAAGTAATGTTATTGAAAAGGAGGTTTTCATTCATATGTATACCAGGTGAATAACTTAAAGGCTTTGACAGACTTGGAAGATGCTTTATGATAATTAACAAGCTTGAGAACTATAGTCTTATAAATCGCTTTCACCATTGGTTAATTCTATTTTCCCACTTTATCTGTTTAAAGAGAAAATAATTTTGTAAAACACTATATTTTCATTTTAAAATAAGTTACTGAATCTTAATTCAATGCTCGTATTATTCATTGCTTATTGGGACGCCTGTGTGGCTCAGCAATTGAGCATCTGCCTTCGGTTCAGGGTGTGACCTTGGGGTCCTGGGATCTAGTCCCCCGTCGGGCTCCCTGCATGGAGCCTGCTTCTCCCTCTGCCTGTGTCTCTGCCTCTCTCTGTGTCTCTCATGAATAAATAAAATCTTAAAAAAAATAATTTTCTATGCATGTAAGAAAAGTCATGACACTGAAAAACATAAAGAATAATTGGTTTTTAAATATATGATAAAATAACTAAATTGAATAGACAAAAAATTTCAACCTGAGTTTCCTATACATTCCCCCATTTTACAGTGAAACCAAATCCATACACACACACACACACACACACACACACACACACACTCTCACACACCAAAATTGCCATATTGCAAAGTTAAGGTATGATCAGTTTAAATATGTCTTTAATCCAAAATAACAAGACTAGAGCAACAATGCAACAGATACACAGTCTCCTTCTTGAAAATTCACAATGCACATAGGTATATTAAAGAATATATATTTTCTTTTACTAAAGAATAAAAAAACTGCAAAGCTTTTTGAAAAGTGTTTTGGTAGCATCTAGTAATTTTAGTGATGTTAATAACAAAATCATTTCTGTGTCAATCATTAACACTCTTATTTCATGAAATGTGCTTTGGGAGATATTCCTCTGGGTATCTCTTTTTAATTAATTAATCAATTCATGTTTATTGAGCATCACTATGTTCAAGAATAAGAAAATCAGGATGTCTATCCTCCTAGGCTTTTCTTTTTAGGGGAGACAGAAAATAAATAATCCGGTAAAATAGCTAGGTATGATGTAAGTGCTTTGAAGAAATTTGACAGGGCAATATAACAAAAATAATGGGGTCTGATTTCTGGCAGGAATGTTGGGGAAGATCACTCTGAACAGAGGATATTAAAGCTGAAATATGAAGTAGAGAAGAATCTAGCTCTGGAAAGAGCCAGGAAAGACCAGGACAGACACAGAGAATCAAAGGCATAGAGTTCTTTAGACAAGAACAATATTATATTTGAGGAGCTAGAAATTCTGTGTGTCTGTACTCTGTTTTGAATGCCATCAGAACACTAGATGCCATTGAAGAGATACTTCATGCAGAGCCCTATAGATCCATTGTGAGTGATTTGTCCTTAATTCTGTGGGAATTCACTAAAGGGTTTTAAGCTTCATAATAATGTAATCCGGTTTACATTTACAAAGAATGTTCTGGCCTATTGCTGTCAGGAGAGTGGAAGGGAGAAATACAACAATAGAAAGAGAGATGGCTTTCAAGGTTATTGAAACAGTCAACTAAGAGACAAAAAATGGTGGAAACAAAGGTGATGTCAATGGAGCGGGACAAGGGTGGGGAAATCAAAATGCAGTTTGGAGGTAAAGCTGACAGATTTGCTAATGGATTTCATGAGGAGACTGATGGAATAAAGAGTCTAGTATGACTTCTTTTAAGTTTCTGGGTTTGTGTCATTGGCCAGATAATTATGTCATTTCCTGTGTTAGTGAAAATTTGAAGAGGAATAGGTTCAGTGGCAAAAAATCACTAATTTTTTATATGTCAGGTTTAAGATGCCTTACAGACATTCAAGTGGGGATGTCAATTAGGTGGCAAGTAAATCAGCATATGGAAAAAATGTTGACTGGCGATATGCATTTCTAAGTCACTGGAGTATAATTTTTATGACACCAATGATCAATGGCATATATAGTATCAGGAAAAAATGTGAGAGGTTTTAAAAATGGATGGATCAAGAAGAGGACTGGGTGTAATCAGTGAAAAACTGTGTCTTGTTTACAGCACACCCTTCTTGATTATTTGATTTTGGAGGAATTGTGCCTTTCCTTGTCCTTAAGCGATTTTGCAATTATTGACACTGCAGGTAACTGATGAATGAAAAATATTCTTATCTGGAGATATGCAAATAAATTGTATCTCGTAGAGGGACAGCTGAATCTCCCATACCCAAGGCCAGTTTTGCAGGCATTTGTGAATTTTGGTTTGCCTCCAATTACTCCCACCAAATAACCTTTTATCTTCTTCATGGTTCATATTTCCTCTTTGAAATGAACTTGCTTATTGAATGGTTTAAGTACATATTCTCTGCTTTGTCTAACCAGAAAGTGAGGTCCAGAGGAGCAGAGTTGTTACCCATCTTTAGTTTACCACTGTATCCCAGGCAGCTAGCAAATGCCTACTAGTAAAAAATAAATAAGAATAAAAAAATAATGAAGTTTCTCTATACAAGTGAATAATGGCATATTTTTAAATATCTTATGCATTTATTTGAGAGAGAAAGAGAGAGCATGAGGAGAGGGAAGGTCAGAGGGAGAGGGAGAGGGGGATGCAAACTCCCTGCTGACATAGGGCTCAATCCCAGGACCCCGGGATCATGACTTGAGCAGAAGGCAGACACTTAACCAACTGAACCACCCAGGAGCCCCACAAATAATGACATTTTTGATAACTTTTGGGAGATAATCTGCAAAGAAAGAGAAGAGGACATAGTGTAATTGTTATGCAGGGGGACCCTGCCCCTGCCTGCAATAACAGATGGGATTTTCTGCATGATACTTAATATACTTTAACTTTCTCAAATGTAAAATGATGGTAATAACTATGCCCACCTCTTAAGATTATTATAAGCATTACATGTTAGAAATGTTCATTGTTTTGCATAGAAAATTACCTCGTATCTAGTCAGCATTGCACGTGTTCCTCTGACAAATAACCACAGAGTAGATGACTCATGGTATTTTGAAGCTTTCCTTTAGAGTCTTAATTGTTCCCTACTTAGGACAAATTCTTTCAATCAAGGAGTATACAACTGGGTCAAATCACTTAGTCAATTCTTTTTATATGTTCAGTTTGTTTCTTATATGCTCACAGGTAAGGCTATTTTCAGTGACGTGTGGCTTTTTATAGATGGAGTGATTGATTAATAAGTGGAAAGGGATTTTTTTTTTTTTTTGGAATTTTATTGTGCCTTGTCATTCTTTGAAGGGTATTTTAAATCCTTTCTCAGCACATGGCATTTTCATAAAGAATTTTGCACTGGAATAATTTAGGTTTTTGTGGTGATGTGAACACATTTGTTTGAATTCTTTGTCATGACATTTCAAATCTTGGGAAGCTGTGTTCGAAAACACATCCAACATTTGAGAAGATGTGAACATTTTTAAATAAATTGATGACTTTGTCCTATTTTTCCCATAGTTCTGTTGTCTCTTCTAGATTAAAAAAAAAAAAAAAAAGCTTAGGGCAGACTCGGAGCAAAAAAATTAAATTTGAAACCTCAGCTTGCCTTTAAAAACTCTTCATACTGTGTCCCCTTTCACCTTTTTAGCCTCATCTCTGATTATATTCCCACGCACCTATTTTTTCAGTCTTGTTGACTTATGAACTATCTTCTACATCTTTAATTCCTTTCCTTGACTCTGGCTCTTCGCTGAACTGTTCCCTCTGCCTAGAATATTCTTTGCCACCATGTAAACTCAGTACAAATATTTTTTGAAGCTCACTCAAATTTCAAATGGTCCAAGATGCCTCCCTAGATATACCCAGGATTTTTCTATGCTGTTGTTTCTCCTCTAGCAACTCCATCAGAGCATTTATTATGGTCTACCTTGAACCAAAATGTCTGCATTTGTTTCTTTGTGATTGTTTACTTAATTAAAAGCTTCTGAGGCTCATTTTAATTTTTAGTCATTATGGACTACGGTGTCCTGTAGAATGTGTTGCCAGGATAGGTTTCATGTGCAGGTGTGCTGCTGAAAGGGATCATTCCGCATCGGCCATGGACTCTATAGAGTTGAAGTTGTGTTCAGGTCTTGTATATACTCCCATCATGAGCAAACCAACCTCTAGTGTTCATTTCCTTCATCGGCTAAAAGGAAAATAAAACAAATTTTTTAAAGTACTGTTGTGGATCTCCACAAGTTCCAGGTGCATGTGTTCACTCTTCTGAAGATAGCTTGTAAACCATAAAGAGCAATATAAACATTGATTTCTGGATCTCCTTTCTTCTTTCTTTTCAAGCATTTTCTCTTTTTCCTGTACCTTCTTTCCTTTTTCCCCTTCATATGCCCCGTTGAGCAACTTTGCCTCTGTTCTTAATTTGTTAATGTGTGTCTTCATTTTTAATTTATGTATCTTACTTAACATTTAAAAATCCATGATAGTACTACTCATACTTGCTTTTTTTCTATCAATATGTAACACCAATGGGATGATGAGGGTAATGTGATGGTTACACATGATAGTGATCAGAAGAGTGGAGAGGTGCTCAAAGGGCAGTGGGTGGATCCTGGTAATAGCTAGAGAAAGTTGAATTTTTCTCAAGTCCGTCATGAAGGTATAGGCTGTAATGTTAAGAAGAGAAGACTATTTGTTTTAGAAGAGAAAACCATTAAGTATGCATAAATATTGATGCAATTAGAATACCTAAATATTAGTGCATTGCTCATTTTAAATTTTAGCACTGCTCCAGAAAGAAATAGATGGATGCAGAAAAATAAAAGGAAATGGGAAAATGTAGACCAGCCTATTTGGCTGCTTATTATATAATTTAGTTAAAAAAAAAAGAAGGGCAACGAGGAGATTGGAAATAGATTGCTTGGAAGGAATTAAGGGTAGATTAAAATTCTCTAGATTAGGTTTGTGTTCTTTTGAGTTCTCTTTCCACTGAGACCAAAAGCATCTGGTTTGCTGAACACCACTGAATACTTGTGGTGCCTCACAGATCATAGTTCTGTATGATTCCCTCTACTCCATTACTCTGGACTTTTGTTTTTGTTTTTGTTTTTGTTTTTGTTTTGTTTTTGTTTTTGTGGAAACCCAAAACCTGATTTTACCCTGGTCAGGATTATTTTCCAGAGAAGTTCTCATGTTCCTCAGTTGTTGGAAATAAACTGCCCCACTCTTGCTCAATACTGCCAAAAGCCCCACCTCCTTTTCCTTGTCCTGGGTGCTAGTTCGCTTCACTCTGTCTGAGGTGATGTGAAGATGAGAACAGAAGATGTGAACAGCCTGTAGCCGCTGCCCAGATCTTAATTGTGCATATGCAGATATCCAAGAGGAATATTAGCATTCATAATTCTGTAGAATCTTTGATTCGGTTGGTTTCATCTTCTCTGGCAGAAATGCATTGGGGTTTAGAATCTGCATTTTTAGCAGATTTTGCAAATTAAATAAATTCTCCTTTTTAAATTTACCCAACTATACTTCCATGACCATATCCTGGTCCTTATGTGGGTTATGAATATTCAGTATATTGTCTCACTATACAGGCTATTAGCAAAGTGAAATTAAGACTACTTTGCTGAAGCAATAAGACATAGCAATAAAGGAGCCCCAGGAGTTTACTTTAGTGCTGACAAAGTGCTGTTCAAGCAGTGGCCTCAAGCAGCACTTATATATTTTTGAAAAGTAACACTCACTGAACCATGTAAGAACTTGCTAAATTGAAGATCTGCAGCAAATCCGGGTAGCAAACTCTCTGTTTCTGAACATACAGTCTCCCCGCCGACCCCAAGATATCGCTAACAGGAAAGGGAATAAACAGCTTTTCATTTTTGCCTTTTAGAATTGTTAATAAGTGCATCAAAAATCAGATATTGAGGCAATTACCAAGTGTTTGGTGCTCTAGGGTATATGTCCTTAGAAACTGATTGAATTCAAGAAGTCGATTGATAAAAGTAAAATCTAATTAAGTTTATGAAATCTGTGCTATTGAGCAGAGAGGACTAAAACTATCACTTAGCATCAAGTGATCTCGCTCCTTCAAAGGTCTTGCAGAGAGTAAAGAGAATGAATCAAGACATAAAATGCTTCTAGAGAAGAAGTAAGTTCTACCAAATGAGAACAAAAAATGTGTTGTCAGGCAATACTAAAGGATCCCGGTCTCTATCATCCGAGAGCATGTTGTCTCGAATACCTGTTACTTTCTTGAGGATATAGCTTCCACAGTAAACAGGGCGTCAGCTAGGATTGAGAAATTTCCAAAGGGATGGATTCTTTTGCAAAACCCTTGAATGCTCTTTGATATAACTATGAAAAATCTTGGACTTTTCTCTTATAAATCTTACAGGAGGTGAAGGGATACCTTGTAGACACTACAGAATTAATCCCAAGAAGGAAACTATTGGGGTAGGCAATCTTGCGCCTACCCTCTCTGCACCCCCACTCCACCCAGTGGAGGAGTTCTTGAATAGGGTGCCATGCTTCTTTACCTGGAGATAACGAGCCTGCACAACCTGCGAAGCTTGGTTCGCTTGTGCCAAGCTTATCCCATAAATATGTGTTTAATGTGGGTGGGTTATATGGCACCTGCACAGCCCTACTGTGGGTGTGGGAGGGATGAGGTCTCTCTACTGTGGCACAAGACAGGTTACATTTTAGCCCCTGGAGAGAGAACCATTGGCCACCACAGGAGCACACCAACTAATGAAGCTGATCCTACTCTGTCTCCTTTCTGTTTAAGTAAAGCCTTATTCCATCCAGTGCTTGAGCACCTTGTATTCTTCTTGGCGACTCTGACACCACGATGGCAGAAGTGTTTGGAGCTCTATTCCTGGCATTGATGGGATTTCTTGGCCTCCAGGTCCCAATCCCCTGGGACCGGTAACTGTGATACCAGTGCATGATGATCCGCTCTCACAAAAGCCACCATGATTTTGCAAGAATGTATGTTTTGTGGAGGGGAAGGAAAAATTGGACTCTGTTTACCTATTTTCAAAAATGATGCATGTTATTGAGGTAAACTGGACGTGACCCCTGGAAATGAAAAAAACAAGAAAAAGAAAAAGGGATCTTCTTTCTTTTAATGAAGTCTCATACTGACTTTTTTTTTTTACCCCCAATTCTGTTCTTCTCCTTATGTCTAAGGATGGACCTGATAGTCCATAAAATAAAACATGAAAAGGTTTTCTCATTCTATAGTCATAACTGGTAAAATATCTTCTCTGAGATAGGCATTTACCCAACTAAAGTTTATTGCTTTATTTGCGGCAAATTGTGTATCATTCACTCATTTTGGCCTAATGTTCCTTTAGGCAAAGAAATCATTGCATAACTGCATAACTTTTTTTTAACACTGTGGTTTTTATACACCTAAGTTTACCATCTACGAGCATATTTTGTGACAAATACTTAGTGTTTACTATTTTTGACTTTCTATGGAACTTGAAATGTTTCCAGCTTCAATAATTCAGCCCCTTATCATCTTCTTTCGAAATATTTTCTTCAATAAATTTTGAAAACATTATAACATAATTATCAACAGTTCAAGCTCTGAAATTAAGTTTTATTTTTGATTCTGTCACTTGCTACAGAGGTTACGAACTTTTATAAGAATTTCTTTCACTCATATATAAAATTAGAGGATTTTTGCTGCTTCTCTCTTTCATTAGATTTCCTGGTAGTTGGATTTCATGTTCCATGTTGGTTTCATCAGCTATAACATATGTATTTCACATCTGTAATTTTATTTCCATTATATTCTAAAAAAATATTATAGAAATCATTAGGTAATTTGAAACTTGAAATATTATAATAATAAAAAATGTGAGTACTTTGTGCTTATGATCCCATTCATGCTAAAATATAACAAAATTAATGATTTTGTGACAGAGTGGAGAGCATGATAGCCTATTTACATCAAATAAAAAATGTTGACAAATGATTTAAAAATTCAAAATACATATAAGCATATCCACACATACGAAACACAGTCAAGCTTTGAGATCTTGCACTAGCTATTTAAGGACTCTCTACTTCAGTTTCACTAATTATGAAATGTATTGTTAACAGAACCGACCACATACTTCTCTCTTGTGAGTTAAATGAATGAATGCAAGTAGAATGTTCAAAAAATAAATAACATATAGTGAGAAAACATTATTTATTATTATTTGTGAGTTTTTCTGTTTCTGATTCTCGGGGTGGAGTTCAATATGCTTCCGTGCTAACCTTATCTGTAAGGAAAAAGAGAACTATATTATGTTGTGAAATGTAACCTTCCTGAAACAAGCTTGAACAACTTTGTGGAAGGATTTTAAATATGATATCATTTCTTCAAACTTATTACAGCCAGCTTACCCTGAATTATTTATTATTATTATTCTCAAACTAGAGATACAGTTTTGTTTTTAGGTTTGATCTTTCAACTATTAAACCAAGAGAAGATTGCTGACTTAGTAACGTCAAGTTGGAAGTTGTTGACTTGTTATGTTGCTTACATTTGTATTTTTTAAAAAGATTTTGTTTATTTATTTATGAGAGACTAGAGAGAGAGAGAGGCAGAGACTCAGGCAGAGGGAGAAGCAGGCTCCATGCAGGGAGCCCGATGTGGGACTCGATCCCAGGATCCCGGGATCACGACCGAGCCAAAGGCAGACACTCAACCACTGAGCCACCCAGTCGTCCCTACATATGTATTTTAAACTTCATTTACTTATATACTTTTAAGAGGTATAAGCTTAAAAATTTACATTTGCAGACAGGTAGAGGACATTATGACTACAGTGCTTTAAGTCTGATATCTTCTTTAACTGCTAGTAAATGAAATCTATAATTGAGTTTGAGAAACACTGGCATTGTCTGCAAGCATAAGGAAAGGAAAATGAGGCAACATCAAGAAGTGGAGGAATGTAGATTAATTAGAAAGTACGTTTGAGAGTGTCTGTGGTCGGCATGAAGATTCACCACCCAGATCCCACTTAAATACTTGTTACCTCTGCAGCTGGAAGCATTGTCAGTGGATGACACTCCACTCTCAGCCTCTCCAGGGATTGCCACCTCCCCAAACTCATGTGCTTTCATGTATGGCCAACATCCAATGACTGAGCAAGATGGAAGTATAACAACCTATCACCCATGAGACAACTCTGATGGGCAACTGTGGTTCTAAATTCCCTGTGGAGTCCACTGACCCTGTCAAGCCTGCATCTCAACTGCACCCTCTGCCTAATGCTGCTTCTTTTCTCTCTCTCCCATATGTGTCGATTCCAAAGATTTTCTAACAAATCTTCTGAATCCTCAACTCCATTTACAATCTATCTCCTAGAATATCTGTACTTCTCTAGCCTCTAGCCCAAATTTTTCATTTTATGAACAAGTTTTGTTTCTATTGTATATTGGGGATTGGATGGTGATTGATTTTTGTTTCACTTTCTTCTGTTTAATCTGGTCACCTTTTTGGAGGGGTGCCAATGAGAAGCTAAGAGTCTTACGAAACAGAGGAATCAAGCTACTGATTAATTTTTAAACTGAATAAATCCTCTCTGGAGCTATAAGAATAGATTAAAACCACTCCTTAATGAGTAGAGAACCTGAATGTGATGTACGGAAGCTCAAGGCTTGTGAAATAAAGAGAAATGGTATGAAAAAGAACAAAACTTGTCACTCTCAAAGTTGTCGAGATGGGATTTAAGATATAAACAGGCCACAGAGTCTTGCTTTAGCACATACACTTGAGAAGTAGATCAATAACAGAGTTCTTTCTCTTAAGACCATTTTGCCCACGTGTTTATACAAAGAAAAAGAGAGAGAGAGTGAGAAATCCTGCAGAAACCTTGCTTCTTACAATTCTCCTACCATTTACCCATGGGGTACTCCACTAACATGTTCCCTTTTAGTCTTCATATTCTGTTTCAATAATTGATCTGTGTTTAGCTGCTTTGAGAACTGGCACACTCAGGCAGCTCCAGATTGCCAGAGAGGATTGGATATTGGGCAGCCTTATCCAAATGGATGGATGGTTGCTTGGCCTTTTACCCGTCTAAGGGAGGATCTGAGGCAACGCTGCCTCTAAGTTTTGTGTCTTTAAGCCAAAGAAAACAGATTATGGGAACAAATTTTTGAGGCACTTAAAAAAACACTATTAGGAAGTAAGAAAACTTCTATTTTATTTTTAGGCTTTCCATAATTTCATTAAAAAAATAATTGGTTGACAAACTTTAAGCATCCGATCAATATTTTAAGATTAGAAATACTAGGGATGCCTGGGTGGTCCAGCGGTTGAGCGTCTGCCTTCGGCTCAGGTCATGACCCCGGGGTCCTGGGATCGAGTCCCACATTGGGCTCCCCGTATGGAGCCTGCTTCTCCCTCTGCCTGTGTCTCTGCTTCTCTCTGTGTTTCTCATGAATAAATAAATAAAATCTTTAAAAAAAGATTAGAAATATTAGCCGGGAGAGCAACAAAGCCAGTTTTCCCAGCTCTACATTCTAACTTTTAAAGCACCATGTAATGATTATCTCACATAAATAACATTGTAGTTGCTATTGTTTTCTTGGTAGCAAGCTATGCTTTATAAGATCATAATTTCTGAAGAAGGAACGCTGCAAAATAATTTTTGAGAAATATTACTACATCTCTTTTAGCATTAGATAATCCAGTTTTATGGCTATGACGATTAGGTAAGTATCGATCATTTTTCAGCCATGGGGAAATGATGAAAACTTGTCATTAGTTTTGAAGTCATGAAAGAGGAGCTTAATTTTTGATTAGCAGTTACAGCTCTGCCTTATGTTTTTTATATCAAAGTCAATTTCTCTGGGGAATATGAAGATGTTTTAAACTACTCTTTTGTCATCTTACCATATATGGGGGGAGAAATAAATCAGAAACATGAAGCATTTTGTTAAATGCAGTCTGCACTCAAGGGCAATAGAATTCTATTGTCGTAAGTCTGTTCATAAACTAGTGTTTTCCCAGAACCTGAAAAGGTAATGAAAGGCAGACGCGTCCAAAATAGAAAAATAGCCAGAAGCTGTTGTTGAATTTTATATTTTGAAGGGTTTTTTGCAGTACTATTTATAATATATAATTTTAGAAATCTTAGAGTACGTGTTTTGTTGGGCTCTCATATATTTTCATCCTTGGTTAATCCAGTTTTGTTCTTAACTGTGATGGCACACAAATGCCAGATTTTTTGCCCATCATAGAATGGTTGTGTGATGACTTTAGGATGAACGATTGCCATACAGAAATGACAAAGTAATTGGGAACATAACAAGAATATGCGTGAATATAAGTTTTCCACTTGGCAAGAAAGCTCTAATTAGTGAACATGCATAGGTAACCAAGTCAGATGGGAAGGATATGATACTAGTTACCCAGTTGACACCAACCTTTCTTTTTAATCTGAAGCCCCTAAAAACCTCTGAAGAAGGTCAGTGACAAATATGGGGAACAAAACTTCTACTTTGGCATGATGCTATTCTCTGGGTAATAAAAATTGCAAATACTATGTGTAACCATGAAGTGTAATGTTAGATTATATCTGAGACATAGGGGTACCTGAGAGCCTCAGTGGTTGAGCATCCAGCTCAGGGAGTGATCCCAGGGTCCTGGGATGGAGTCCTGCATCGGGCTCCCTGCATGGAGCCTGCTCCTCCCTCTACCTGTGTCTCTGCCTCTCTCTGTGTGTTTCATGAATAAATACATAAAATCTTTAAAAAGGAAGAAAAGAAAAGAAAGAAAAAAGAAAGAAAGAAAGAAAGAAAGAAAGAAAGAAAGAAAGAAAGAAAGAAAAAGGAAGGAAAGAGAAGGAAGGAAGGAAGGAAGGAAGGAAGGAAGGAAGGAGGAGGAAGGAAGGAAGGAAGGAAGGAAGGAAGGAAGGAAGGAAGGAAGGAAAAAAGAAAGAAAAAGAAAGAAAGATCTAAGATATAGTCCTGAAATTTAAGGGGTTGCTAAAAGATAGTTCTCTGCAGAGCAATTATCCTGACTCCTTGAGTACATTAACAGTTACTGCCCTGGAAAGAAGTCAAACCCTTTATGTTGTTTACTTGTAGCCATGATTTTTATTTACATCAAGAATAGCCAGACATTTACAACCTTGGCTTCCCATGCCCAAGTGAAACCCTCTTTCCTTCAAATTATATCACCAAAGCCTATTTTGTGTTTACAATGAAAACAAAGTGTTACACCTAAACTTGAACTATTCTATTAAAAAATTTGGATCATTGTGATTATAATTTAAGGTATGGTGATTAGAAAGGGAAGGTCTTGTTAACGTCTGGTATTACATTCAGGGAGTTCAGATCTTCCACAATGAGGATTTTCCCGAGGGCCCCTAACAATGTACACGAGAAAGAGAACAGAACGATAAAAGCAAGATTGCAGAACCGTAATGTTCTAGCACACTAAGTTTTCTATTCTCTTATGTGTTCCTTTATTTCCCTCCTCATTATTGGGAGAAAGGAAATTCCAATTCCTGTAAGAAAATTACCACCTTGGAAGCAGCTGTTATCTACAGCTGTGGTCTCAAGCCTCTGAGAGTATGATAGACCATTGGTTAAAACATATTTTTATGTTTCGATATTAGAAAAGCTAAAGCATTCATTCATATTCAGACGATTATTATTTACTCTTATTTATTGCTTGTTCATGTGACTGTATATATGATGTGTTTTCACAGTAGTTCATTTAGAAGGATCATTCTTCTAATGAATCCCTAAAAATAATTTGAATCAATGGCATTTATACACTTAAAATGAATTTCCTGTTGCATCTCTGGTCTCTCTGAATAGCAGATGGAGCCAAGTTAGCTAGTTGCTTACTGCTGCACACAATGATTTTTCCCTAAGAAACTTCAAAGTTACTCCCAAAAGGTTGAACCACATTTATAGTAGTCTTTTTTCTTCTCTCTTTCTTAAGGCCATAGTAGTCCTGGGCACTGAGGTGTCTCAGTACACTGACATGATACACATGATACACACGGGCTAGAGGTGCACCAATATATTGAACTGCTTATTAGCCTTTGGAAGTAGGCAAGTAAGGCCTGAGGCAGCTGAAGCCCTTGTGGCTTTTTGCAGGGTAGTTACCCCAGGGAACAGATTCCGAAATGGAGATTGGAGAGCAGATATTTATTTATTTATTTATTTATTTATTTATTTATTTATTTGGCAATACTCTTGGAACTGATATCTAATGATATCTAATGGATGGAATAGAAAGGAAGCAGGACTGGGGAGATGGAGAATTTTACTAAAGTCCTGGGCTGATTCTTAAACGGAGATTTAGAACTCTAAAAACCCTTTCATATTTGTCCAAAATTGAATGTAGGGGACTGGATCTTTATATACCTCAGTCACTGAATATGTAAATGGACAATGGCTAGACTGCACATAAAAATACAACAATGGCCCACAGCCTGCAGCAGTCAGCCAAAGAAGTGAACCCTTGATCTATAACAACCGGTCCAGGAAGCCAAACACCAACCTCCCTAGCCATGGGCTTCTGTAAAAGTGATAAGTAGTTGATTTTCACCCCTCTTCAAAAAAAAAAGAAAAAAGAAAGAAAAAAGAAAGAAAGAAAGAAAGAAAGAAAGAGAAAGAAAGAAAGAAAGAAAGAAAGAAAGAAAGAAAGAAAGAAAGAAAGAAAGAAAGACATTATTAGCATTCACTGTTCAGGTTATGATGTGAATTTTGCATTAGACTGAATGTAGAAAAGCTGGAAGCTAAATGAAGCCACTTTCATGCTAAATATTTTATCTTTGATACGTTCATTAGCTTCCTTTTTCTTCCTTGGCTATTTTCTGAGTAGCTTCCTCCCAACATACATTCAAGTTTAGTTCTTTGCCCATTATGCACCCACTTTTCTCTTGGGTGATTTGTATAGTTAGATTTGGGTTTGCAAACATACACGGTATGTAGGCATTGTCAACCCGGGAATATCGTCTATACGTTTTACTTCACATTTCATCTGATTTTTATAACTGAGCTTATATAGAATTCCCCCTTTAGGGAAATAATTTATTGGAAGGACATTTATACTGTGTGGAGAGTGATACTAGTTCAAAGAGTTACAGCTGAGTGACTGTCAGGAGGAGGGAAGGTGTGAATCTTTTCACATGAGTCTTTCTTTCCATTTCCATTGAGCCTGGAAACATGAAGCAAGAATACTGAATACTTGAATATAATTCTAAAAAATAAGTGGCTTCTAAGTTTTTAAAAAAAATTCAAAATAAAATTGCCAGAAGTAAAGCTGTGACTTACAAAGTCTGTCACTTTAGCCTATTCTCTGTGAAATATTCCCAACTCCCAAGTTATCACTTTATATGCATAGTTCTTATTAATGCAATGGAATTATGTGAATATAGTACATTCTGGGAACAGTATGCATCCTACAAATTTAATACTGTCAAGGTAGTCTCCCGATTGTTAATTAGTAATTAAATATTATATTAGAGGAAAGGAATTAATAGTGTGGAGTGGAATTAATACTGTGCAATGATCAAAGTAAGAATTGGAATGCCTGACTGTCTGGGTTCAAATCCTTGCGCACCAAATTTAGCTGGGCAAGTTATTCTATCAATCTGTTCTTCGAGGATAAGTCTTCTGTTAAATCCATTTAACGTGGATTTCAAAATTCATTTTAAAATCCATTAACAAGCATTTCGGAGGTTTTGAATAATAAGTAAGTTAATATGGCTTAAGCCCTTAGGACATTGCCTGGCTTACAGGAAGGACCAGGACCACCACCCTACACAGCTCCAGGGGCACTAGTCACAGTGATTTCTATGTGATTGGTGCCTTCTGGAGCACAGCATAGTATGAGTATGGGTATAGTGCCTCTTGCAGTTGTGTTTTACACAAGTGTTGGTAGTATTGGGGAGGGTATAGCTTTTATATCATTGTGATTCATGCAGGATGACTATATGTGGCAGTTCACTCAGGAAAATACTGGCTCATTTATGCATTATTGGTACCAATTCCCTTTCCCAGAGGTCTTCCCATTTGGACAATAAATCCTGTGGTCCTTGTATTCATGCCTGTGTGGGTGAAACTTACTAGTGTATCTCTTGAGCTTTCACGAAGGATCTCTTTTGTCTTCTTTCACTATTCAAATCTCAAATTATATTACATCAGATTCTATTAGACAATCTATATGGCTTATTCATCAATACAGTTTTCCAAAACAAGATCATTGATTTGGTTCAGAAGAAACCCAAAGGCCTCCTATCATTGTTGTGAGTTTTGCTAGTTTTTCTGATGACTTACATTCTTATTTTCAATTCTCCATAAAAATAAAATTTTGGAGTGTTTCTTAATGTTGTTATTACCTGTAGATTATTTATTCAACTGAGATTTTAGCTTTTCAGTGTTAGCTAAGCAACTGTGGAACCAACCAGGTCTGCTTCTCTTTTCAAGACAAGTCAAGGACTGTCTACAAGACTTCAGCATCGATTTCCATGTCATAGTCTATATAGAAAATCATATTTGCAATTAAACTTAGGCCAAATAGAGTGGATTTGGGTATCTTTCCATGGGGTGTGAGATAAGCCATCACATTTTATTCAGATTTTAAAATGATAAAGAAAAGAGCTTTTCCATCCTTGAAAATGTTTGCTTCTGTGGATTTATTTATTAAAGCAGCTTTTATGCTCAAAATGAGTATACATGATTCTTAAGTTTTGATTGTTGCCATCTGTGATAAAGGTGGTACACCTATTTGGTAACAAATGGTGGAATATTTGGCGCTTTTGTATTTTATTGGCAGGACCACTTTTCTTGGCACTCACAAAAAATCACATAATTAAATTTCTTTAAGTCGAATTTCAAGTGTAACATTAATTTTCAAATCAGGTAGGGCTTTCTTCTCTAAATGACAAAGTTATATTAACATTTGTTTTGACAAATGGATTTTGATTCAAATTGAACTTTTTTTTGAAGATTTTATCTATTTATTTGACAGAGAGGAAGAGAGGGCACAGCAGGGGGAGTGGATGGCAGGGGCAGAGGGAGAAGCAGGCTCCCCACTAGGCAGGGAGCCTCCCAGGACTCCATCCCCACATCCAGGACCCCCACATCATGGCCTGAGCAGAAGGCAGATGCTTAACCCACTGAGCCACCCAGGCACCCCTCAAATTGAACTTCTTGGTATAAAAACTAGTAAAAATGTTGATGAAAATTTCCCTTAAATATTCATTGATGTTGCTCATCTAGTCCAACATTTTGTCCATGGGATTTAATTTTGTTTTTTTTTACATTTTTTTTAGTTCAGTTCCTCCCAAGACTTCCCATGAGGTCCTCTGTAGCCCTTAGTATATTTTTAATATTATTAAGTGAAATTGTTTACATTTTCTTCTCTTGGTACAATGTCATCTCCATTTGTTTGTTTTAACCCAAATCCAAACCATCATGGAATATTTTACTTCTCATATGTCTCTTGTACATGGAAGCTCTTTTGTGTTTTTCTCTGACTCTATTGAGAAGTTTATGATTCCATTTTATCTCTTCTCTCAGTGTATCAGTTCAATTTCTTTTCTTAAAGGTTTTTATTTTGTATTGTTGACCTAGAGTTTATAATATAAATTTTAAATAAAACTAAGTCCATTTTCAAATAGCACTGTACCAGGTCATGTGCAGCACAGGTACCTTGTAACAGCATCCCCCCTTCCTTTCTCTGGTCTCTTGTGACATTGTTAGCATCCATTTCTCCTACCCATATAGTATTATAACCCAATATATTGTTATTCTTAGTACTTTCCTTTTTTTAAAAAAAAAGTTGTATTTTTAATTATTTAAGAATAAGAAAAAACAGGGGCTTCTGGCTGGCTCAGTTGACAGAGCATGCAACTCTGGATCTTGGTGTTGTGGGTTTGATCCTCATGTTGGGTGTAGTGGTTACTTAAAATTTAAGTTTTTTTTTTAAAAAAGATTTTATTTATCTACTCATGAGAGACACAGAGAGAGGTAGAGACACAGGCAGGGGGAGAAGCAGGCTCCAAGCAGGGAGCCTGATGTGGGACACGATCCTGGGACTCGGGGCTCACGCCCTGAGCCAAAGGCAGATGCTCAACTACTGAGTCACCCAGGCAGCCCTAAAAATAAAGTTTTTTAAAAGGAAGAAAAACATTTTTTTTTGCCTCATTTATTCATTCTTCAGGGCTCTTCATTTCTTTATGTAGATTTAAGTTTCGGACCCATATTAAAATCTTTTTTAGCATTTCTTCTGGAGCAGAACTGGTGGCAATGAATTCTCTGATTTTCTTTTTATGAGATAGTCTATTTCTCCTTCACTTTTTTTATTAAGTTTTTTATTTTAACTTCAATATAGTTAATATACAGTGTTATATTAGTTTTGAATGTACAACGGTGATTCAACAATTCTCTCCTTCACTTTGAAGGGCAATTTCAATGAATATAGAATTGTAAGTAGCCACCCCTGTCTTTTAATCCCTTATTGATGTCACTCTGCTCTCTTAATTTCATGATTTTTGAGAACAGGTCAAATGCAAAGTTTATAATTGTCTTTTGTAGGCGCTATCTTCTTTATAATTCTTTGTTGAAGGTTAGAAAAGGTTGCACTGGGTTTTAGTCATTGAGGTATATATAAACCTATAGTGTCAGGATTTATGTTAATCAGCCTAGGAATTGGGATATGCTTAATATTTGCTATGGCTAAGGTGTCTTGGGCTTCAAATTCCTCTAGTGCCCTTGTTATTGGCTCACACGTCTACCATGGTCTTCTCTAAGTACTCCTCCTCAGAGATATTTCTGTCCTGTAGCTCTTCTAGGGGTAATCCACTGCTATAGAACTCACTAGGTATGGTGCAGAGTAGGCCTTTGTCATGAAAAATGTTCTGGGTATGTATCATAAGTGACTGCTCTTCACCTTTCCCAGTCAGTACCATAAAAGGCTTTCTTGGATCTTTAAGAACTTGGTGGACTTTCTTTTCTTTTCTTTTTTTTTCTTGGTGGACTTTCTGAGGGTAAAATCACAAAGTAAGGGATTCCCACTAAAATTATGGCCCCTTGCAATTTCTCATGATAGTCTGCACTTAGCCTCCTTCACTTAGTCAAAATTAGCATTTAAGTCCTACCAGTTTGTCGCTTCCAGGGATTTGTTACAAAATCAGAAGTTAGCTGTGATTCTCTATGTATGCTTGTGTCTCCGGATATCAGGGTAGTGGTTTGTTCTTTGACCTCAGTTTCTGATAGATCCAAAACAAGTCATTTCTTTTGAATTTGTCCAGTTTTGTTTTTTTTTTTTTTTTCTGGTTGTAAGCACAGGAGTGACAATTTGCAAGTTCTTTACTCCCAGGAACTAAAACTATGGTGAAGGCTATACCTTTTCACTTTCTTGAAACAAAGAAGCAAGTAAGAAAATCTTCATTAGCACTCTTGATCTTTCCTCATACCTCTTTGTAATACTTTTTGTTGCTGTTATTGTTGTATATGGATTTTATTTTATTTTATTTTATTTTATTTTTTTTAATAAATTTATTTTTTATTGGTGTTCAATTTGTGAACATACAGAATAACACCCAGTGCTTATCCCGTCAAGTGCCCACCTCAGTGCCCGTCACCCAGTCACCCCCACCCCCTGCCCACCTCCCCTTCCATCAATTCTAGTTCGTTTCCCAGAGTTAGAGGTCTTTCATGTTCTGTCTCCCTTTCTGATATTTCCCACATATTTTTTCTCCTTTCCCCTTCATTCCCTTTTGCTATTTTTTATATTCCCCAAATGAATGAATTGTGAGTGAAAGAAGTCAATTGGAGAAAGACAAAAATTATTCTCATTCATCTGTAATTTTTGTATGTGCCTCTTTGTTATTGTCCCACAAAGACTCCTCATTCACCTACAATCATTGAAGATTTGGTAATTGAATCATAGACTCAAATTCTATGCCTCAAATTCTGTTATTGTCAGGGTGATTTTGTTATTCGTGTAGTTGGTTATTAACTATAAAATAAAGAAGTTTTGGTGATCAATGTCATTATTCAAGCCAACAATCTCTGACCTACTTTTTTTTTCTCTTACATATTCAGCTCTCTTTGTCACACAGTACAACTCTCCAGTTACTGTGTTGTGACAAATGTTAATATTCATAAGGAGGCCAATTAAGAAAAATCAAAATTGAAAATGAACAGAGAATTAAAGCATCAAATCCATCATCTTACCCTAGTATCTGTAAGAGCCCTTCAAAATAGGGAGTCTTTGAGAGACTTTGAATAAATGTTGGGCCATAGATTCTCTTATGTATTGATAATGGTGTTTATTAATCAGTATTTTCTTAAAAAATTAAAATTTCCATGTGAAACTATAATCTAGTTAAGAGAGATTTGCAAAGTTGACAAGCAAGGAAATAAATGTTTAAGGACAGAAAACATTATTAAATACTTAAATAATTCAAATTTGCTTCCATTAATGAATAAGGATGAAGGAAACTGAAATAATGGGACAACAAACATAAATGTAGTCATTTTATGTACATTCTTAATGATTTTATTAGCTCATCAACACTCTTCTGTAGAAAGTGTTTACTTTTGGGATGGATTCTTATTTATGGATAATATTCATGATTTCACATAATTGATAAAAGATCTCAACCATGAAAACTTAGGGATTTTAATTAAACGTGAGTTTGTGAAAATGATGTTCATGTTTTGTAGGCAAGAAATTAGATACAACATTAAAGATATTAGGGACAACAAGTTACATTAAATGGAAAATAAAAGTTTTCTTTCAGGTGATATAGTGGATTATAAAGTCTACACTTCTGATTTCTGAATAACATATGGATAAAGGGGATAACGAGGTCATATAAATTGGGCTTTACATAATCTGAAGAAACTCAAAGACTTCATTTAAAAAAAAAGAAATGTCATTAATTGTTCTTTCTGGGCTACTTCTTTAAAGATATAAGTGAGGCAGCAAGGATAGAGGACAAGTTAGGTCACTCCATGCACAGAAATAAAATGATAAGCAACACAACATATGAAATATGCTCAATTTGCCAATATCCAGAAGATATCAGGAATTGCATATTAAAGTTGTAAGGTAAAAACTATGATAATGTTCCATTATACATTCAGCATATTGGCAAATGCTCTCACAGTAGCCCACCAACTAATATATATATATATATATTAGTATATATTAGTATATATATATATATATATATATTAGTATATATATATATATATAAAGAAATCATAGGGTTAGAAAATTACCATTTGCAAGCTTCAAAGTAGTAATTGATTTAGGCAGGAGGCTTCAATGTTCATTCTAAAACTAATTTGTGAAGGTTTAATGGGGAATAGAAGATTTTAATATGCTCAAAGTATCTTCTCACACATTATTAACCATAGATAGAAATTTACAGTAAATAAACCTGTGGAATTTCATCTTATCTATGTGATGAAAGTTAACATGACCAAAAATGGAAAAAAGATTGACCCTCAAGGTCCTGTAAAAATTCTATAATCATAATCGAACTTGACAAACATCAGCAAACCAAAATTGAGAAACATTATACAAAGTACATGTCCAACGTAATCCTATTAACCATTCTGAAATGAAATCTGACTCTCAAAGTATATTGCTTTGGGGAACATCTTTCTCATTTAGAGCATTTATAATGTATTGTTAACTAATGTGCAAAATAATCCTGTCCTTATATCTGTGTTTTTTTCTGCCTTCTACTGTTGATCCAATAAGATACGTTGTCTGCAATAAATTTCCAGAATATAATAGTTCTTTTCCTTTCATGCTATTGGATAATCCAGCTTTATTTTACTCTCACTGAACTATTGATTTTAAATTTCTGCAAGGCTCCTTCAAATTCTGTTTGATTATATCATTTATATATTTATATCATTTCAGTATTCATTCTACTTTTTATTTTTGAGAAGACTTAAAGGTCTATAATTGATTTTTCTTTAATTTTACATTCTTACAGCTTTACGTTGGAAGTAATAAGAATAATAAAGTAAGCTACAGTGGGTATTTGTGACTGAAAAACCTCTTTTTTTGTATAAAAATTGAAAGTAGTCACAGAATTTGTCTTATATTTACATGGTCACATCATTTCCTTGACAATGATTAAATATTAAATTGAAAGCTTTGTGTACATTGGAGACAATTTGGTTTTCTCTTAAGGTCAGTTTCTTTCATTATATGAGAATGCTTCTAATGCACATTTCTGCTTAGCATAGAAAGGTTTGGTATTCTGGGCATATTGTTCTTACATAGAGATAAGACAAGTTGAACTTTTAATATTAACTACATATCCTCTAGTATATGTGAACGTGAGATTTATTTAGAGTGGATAGTTCATGCTCTTTTGCAATTTCGTAAGAATATTTAATATTATATAACCTTTGAGCCAATATTTTAAACGTTAGAGGAAAAAGTGATGTAGAATACTTAAGTCTATTTTGGAAAAAAACGTTTGCCTTTCTTAAACAAACCAAGACAATGAAAAAATAACTTTAGAACTTATTGGATCCAAATAATATTTGCAATACACCAAGGAGTAACTTGGTCTCCCATTCCTCTTTTTTGTGTGGGCTAAACTTAATGACTCACTTCCAACTAATAGAATATGATAAAGGAAAATATTAACATTGTAGTAGATAAACCTGGTAAACACCATTTTAACCAAATGATCATGGTTGACATCATCAATCATATCACGTAAACTCTGCTATAATGTTATAAGAAGGGCACTTTGTTTCTGGTGTTCTTTCTAAAAACACGTAACCCTAGTCTAATCATGAGAAAAACATCAAACAGCCTGAAGGACATACTATAAAATCCTCAACTAGTCTTCCTCAAAATAGTCAAAGTCATGAACAAGAAAAGACAAAGAAACTGTCAAATACTAGGGGACCTTAAGGAGGCATCTGCTAAGGGCACTATGTTATCCTAGATTGGGTTTAGTACAGAACAGGGGCATTGACAGAGAAACTGGTCAAATCCAAATAAAATTTGGAGTTTAGGTTATAATTATGTATCAATATTTCTTAGTCTCAACACATGCAATGTATGTATATAATGTAAGATGTTAACAATAGGAGGAACCCAAACTGTGTGAGGAGTGTATGTGAACTAACTACAATCTTTGCAGTGTTTCTGTAAATCTACAAATATTCCCAAATTTTAATTTAAAGGAATGAAAAAGAAATGGAGTAGATTCAGTAATGGCTACTACTAAACTCTTTATACTTAAACATTTTTTAAATTACTTTCAGGAAAGATTTTGGATCTAGATTAATAGTACCTTCTATTTCAAGTCAGGAAGTCTTAAATTCCTATTGTCTAATTACATCACATTAAATATGTACTGGTTAAGGTCTCCAATAAATCTAAGTTTAAGCATCAAACCTAGTTGTCAACTTAAACTGAATTCTTATTCATTCAGCTTATACAGTGATTATTCTCATGAAATGTTACATTTCATGTAGAAATAAGTAGATATGAATATCCTACTTAGAATTTTATTCTCCTTTCTAAGTGGAAATGATTTTAACAATTAGTTGAAGAATAAAAACACCCTCCTTTTTGACATTTACCAAGAAAAAAGGGAGATCAATGACCTTCAGACACTTTTTAACTTAGAAATATAATTAATAATCATTGTATATGTTCTGTTTGCAGAAAAGACTTTTGAGGGGAAGTGATTTCTATCTTCAAACCTGGAAAGTATGCTCAGTAGAAAAGAAATGAGACTTGTTTTGTGTGGACCCAAAGAGCAGAACTAAGACAAGTTGGTGGGAACTATAGGAAAATTGACTTTGTGTTCAAGATAAAGAGAGGTCTGATAATTACAATTATCAAATGAGTTGATGCATTCCGTTACATGAATGGGAACTTACTCTACAGGAGAGGAAGCAAATTGGACAACCATTTTGGAGAAGCAGACCCGGGGGAAAGCAAACATTGAGTAGATATTTGGACTAGATAACCTTTAGAATTCCAATCTGTCACTGTACTTCTGACCAACTGATTATAAATCAGAGGTTCTCAGGATCCCCTCCTTGGGTACTATTGATTTGCTAGAACAATTCACAGAACTCAGGGCACTCATTTATTCACTAGATTACCAGTTTATTACAAAGAATATTAGTGGATAGGAATTAATAGCCAGATGAAGAGATACACAGGGCAGTTCCTGAAAAAAGGAGCTTCTTTTCTCCTGGAGTTTGGGGCTTAGTTTGGTGGCATGTGGCCTTCTGATTCCCCAACCTGGAAGCTATCTGAACCCTTCCTTTGGGTTTTTTTGGAGGCTTTCTTACATTCCATGATTGATTAATTCATTGGCCCTTGGTGATCGATTGAACCTCTAGTCCCTCTCCCCTGCTCAGAAATGGGAGAGTGAGACTGAAGGTTCCAATTTTCTATTCTTGGACGGATCCCCTGGCAAATAGCTCTGGTTCATAGTCCTTTCCAGAAGTCACCTCTCTAACATACACCAAATTATGGTGGAAAAACCAGGTTGTTATGAACCACAAGACACCCATTTCACATTCATGGCTCTGAAGGGATTTAAGAAACTAAGGACAAGATGCCAAATATTATAATGAAAGATGTTCCCATTGTCCTTAGCCTCAGGAAATTCCAAGGGTTTTGGGAAATGTAAGCTAGGAACTGGGGATGAAGACCAAATGTAAATGAGAAATATGTTTTTGGCCATCTAAATGATCACATATATAAATATATATATAATATCAATTACATATACTATATATGATATATATCATGTATATGTAGTAATAAATTACAACTTACAAACCTTAATTATCACATTCACTGATCAAGCTAAATTCTAAGATTACTTCTTGATTGTTTTTCCCTCTTCCTTCTCTATACCCAATACATATCCAAGTCCTTCAGAGTTAACCTGCAAATAGAGACTGACCGAATACACTTTAAAAAAAAAAATTCTATTGTTACAACCTTAGTCTAAGCCACCACCATCTCTCACTTCCATTCTGGCCCTCATACAACAAATGTAAAAAACATAAAACATGTTAACATCTTTCCTTAACCTAAAAATGTTACTTAGTATAAAAATATAAATTATCAATTGAATCTACAAGGCTGTATGTGTTTCTACTTCTTATTCTCTCCAAAGTTTTTTTGTATATATTTTCTCCTTTCATCACTTGGCTTCAGACACACAGGCATCTTTTCTTTTTCTAAAATACATTCCTTTTCCCTATCTTCATATGCTTGGTTTATTTTTGTCTTGTTTCAGCATTTATGTGCTTATAAACATATATGGCCGGCCAGTCTAAAATAGCTCCTAATCACTATCACAGCCCCTTGACTGGTTTGCCTCCTTTGTTAAAAAGTAAGTTCCATGGGAATGGGACCATGTGTACTGCGTTGCTACTAAATCTCTAAAACTAGGAAGACTATCTGGCACCTAATAATACTCGGTCATACTGAAATTTAGAGGAAAAACTGTCTAAAAATAAAAGGCCAATCATGGGTTAACTATCACTGGAAGTGATGGATGTGGCTGTTGCATATATAAATGGAAGTTTGCATTAAATAACCATTAACATCTTATGGGTTTGAGATTCTACGGGTCTATGATTTTGAAACTTTATCATAATTTTTTTTTTGGAAAATAATACACCCTGATGATGTTTATGGGCTTTAAAAGCAGACTGACTAGTTCTCACGTTTACCAATTATATGGTCTTGAGATACTCACTTAACTTCTCAGGATTTTGATCTGTAACAAGAGAACAATAATAGTGCTTATCTGTAACGGCTGTTGATTGATTAAATAAGACTAAATATAATGCAGATAGCACGCCTAGCACAGTGCCTCTCAGATTATGTGTGGCAAATAGATGTAACTGTTTAATTCTTAGACTCATTACTTTCAAGTAATTTCAAGTTTGCATTGTTAAATCATCTCAGTAACAGTCTTGTGTTATCCATGATGGTTATGTGGCCCACAGAGATTTCCATATCAACATTATTCTAGGGCTATATTTTCATGTCTGGCCTCTCCCTTCCCCTTTTTGTCACATAGTTCTCGTGAGCATTCAATCTGTGCAGTGTTCAGTATGCATATATCATGTGAAATGTATCACGTAACATATCTTGGGGCTCTTTCACTTTTAAACCTTCCTCCAAAGACTCACTACATTTTTTGTACAATTATAAAGCTAAGCAACCTCATTGAGATTATATTTGTGCAGTTTAGTACAAAGGGGAAAGTGTTTAAGGGATAACAGCCTTGGAGCAACATATGACTGATGTTTTTTTCCAATCTTTTCCTGAGTTGCAAAGACTGGCCCTAAGGACCCCTGAGTCCAAGAATTTAAGGGAGAAAGAAAAACATCTGATTAGATGTTTCCTTTTAAAGAATACTTTTTCCTAATGTCACTGCATTTTTCTAGATGTGCTAATTTATTTCTATGGAATGAAATATTTGATATGTTTGCATGGTACACATATCAGAACATATTACTAATGAGAGAAGACCTTTTCATGCAGAAGAGGTTTATAATGTTTATTCTTTTCTCAATATGCATTAGTTCTAGGCACTTTTGTGCATGAACTTTCAAAGGAAATCATGTTGGAAAAACTGAAGGAATAAGAATACACATATGCAGTTGAAACATACTCTCAAGTAGCCAAGCAATCTACCTTTCTGGAAATATAGACTCCAGTGATTTTTGAAAATAACTAAAACATAATTATGTATTTGATATTGCTTAAATATATTATCAAACATTTGAATACTGATGACTGGTCTGGGGGAAGATTTTCAAACATTATTTTTGTATAATTCTATAATTAAAGCCATTTACATTTTCTGTTGAATTTTAAAGATGAGCACAGGTGTTATATGTAAGTGCTGAATCACAATATTGTACAACTGAAACTAGTATTACACTGTATGTTAACTAACTGGAATTTACATAAGAAAAGTATTTTTACATGGTTCATGTTTTCCTCTGCGTAAAGGAAAAAAAAATTGTCAAATGATGTTGAAAATTAGCTTATTTAGGTGATAGCAAAATGTTTGATATAATTATAAATATAAAAGTAAAAACAAAAATAAATTTTCTACTCATTCAAATACCTTCCTAAATTGTAATGAGGCAATTAAAATATAAATACAAGACATTTTAAAATATAAAATTCTACAACTATGAACTTCAACGATTCAAAGTCCCCTAAGTATTTTACCTTTTATTAGTTTCTTTTAATTCAAGATCACATACAGCCCTGAGAATATGTTATAATGTCAGGAAAAAAAGGGACTCATAGAAGTAAGCCTTCTGAATGGTAAAAGGCGATCCATACTTGACTTTGTACTTTGGCAGAGCAGAGGGCCTATTCTGTGCATAGTTTCAGGGTGAGAATGAAAAAAGATTGAGGACAGGGGTATGCCACAATCTTTACTTAAATACAGAATTACTAAAAACATATCTTGGTTTATTGGGCCCTGATGCTCTATGTGTGTGAAGGCATTGGAGGAAAGTGGTTTTAAAGATTTTTTTTTTTTCTTTGAACATTGGTGTCAGAGTCTGTCTCTTGTTGTAGATTCTCATGGAGCTATTAGGCAAGAAATCTTTAGTTTTAAGTGACTGCATACCATTCAAGCTCCACAATGTCAGATTACTAAATATTTGTGTCAAATTATTCCAGTACATCAATTCTATGATTTTTTTTTTTTAAAGAGCTGAGCTGGTTTTGTAATTAAGCAATTAAACCATTTTTTCTTTCATTTTCTGAGAAATTAAAGAAGGCTCCTAATAAAGTTTTATGCAAATTACTGAGTTTTTTTTTACAGTCGAGTAAATGTCACCAAAATTGAAAATTTATGACTTTAATGAAATGAAGATAATAATCCAGGATAAAATGGTTAGCTTATGAACTAAAATATTTCACGGTGGTAACTTAAGTTTAATTGTATGAAGGAAATCACAGCAAACATGATCATTTTTAGATTCCACTGGAAATTGCCTGAACTAGTCAAAGAAAAGCCTAACTACATAAACACAAACAAATTAACATTATATACCTCAGCTTCTCCTGGGGACACTAAATTTAAGTTTAGAGTACTAATTGCTGCAGTTAGAATACTGTTAAAAATGAACTAATACTAGCTAAAGTACAGGTGTGGCAGCAATGAGAAATGAGCAAATTAAATAGCATTCAACTGTGTGGGCAAACGTCAATGCCTAAGCAGTAGTGCTTTATTATTTAACAATGACTAGAAGATTCATCATGTAAACGAATCCCAATACAATAAAGCCGCATCTATAACCGATGATTTGATTATCAGTCATTTAAAACCAATTGGTCTCACTTAAAGATGCATCAGAGAACATACATTTGCTGGGATTAGAAATGTAGAATTTCTAAATAGAAATAAATAAATAAATAAAGTAGTAAAATTGCACTGTTTTAAAGATATGAATAGCAGATAAAATTTAGTGTGAAACTAGCTCAGAACTTTAGTTCCTGTATCATATATTTTTAGAGATGTAAATGGAGTTTGAGATCATTTATTCTCTCTGCACAGACTCAGTTCCTCCTCGTCGAGCAATTTTGTGGCACTGCTAGATAGAAGCACAGCTCCCGCAGCCCTTTCTCACACGTTTCCACCGACAACACTGCATAGTCTTTCTTTCTGAAAAAATGCTGAATAATTCATTGAGTATAATTAAAATACTGTTCTACTTGAGTTGAATTTCATGGTACGTAATATTCATCTTCCTTCCAATCTCCTGCATTGGTTTTAATTAGAAAGGAAAGCAGTTGAAGAACTTCATTCACATCAAATGCAATATCCCAAGGTTTGAACATTCAACTCTTTTCCTGAGACCTATAAACCTCTGTGAAAATGACTGCTTTTAAGAGATTAAAAAACAGAGTCAGAAACTATGATTTACTCTGTTGTAACGAATAACACATCTGTAGAAAGACAGTGCGAAGACACCTGACACCTGACAGTGGTCAGGTGTGAAGGGTATTTAATAGAATGAAATACACCTTTGCAGACCTTGGTTTCTTTATATTTACAGTAAGCTGGGTTAAGTGTTTTCTGTGCCCCCACTCAGCTCTCAATCAGCTCTCGGTGCGTTAACAAATTAGAAGGCTAACAAGACAGGCGTGAATTTAGAATTTTCCAATTATACCCGATGAATTGTCCTGCCTGCATTACAATAAAACCAGTGATATCCATGGGGAATATTTCACAAGGGAATGATAGAGATGGAAGGATTGTCTCGTGTTTCAAGGACACAAATACTAGCATGAGCAGGAATAGACGGTAAACAGGACGTTTTGGGGGTGCTAGAGAGGAGTCTATGACATTCACCATCCATAATAGCATCCCTACTTTTCTGAAGATGAATAAACAAACTTGAATGTATGAACTCCTTCAATTAGAAACAACAACAAACCCTAAGATAAACTAGGATAAGAATTTACTGTAAGGTATTAAGTACCAGAGGTACTTCGGGGGACCCCAAGAGTCAGCATTCTGCTAAGTCCTCACAGGAGGGTTGGAAGCAGACCCGGCAGGTTCTTTAGTGATTCCTTCAGTCCTCTCTTCCCTTGGCATGCCTCTCTTCCTTCTGCATTGTCTGTCTGACTTCTTTCTTCCAAGAACTAGCTTCTTCTGCAAGAGCCAGAAGGTATCTCAATTATGGCTCAAAAGATTCATCACTTTAGTTCTGTTCTCTATGATGACATTCAATGACCATCTCTGGAGAGAGATGCTGCGTGATTGGGTCAGTTGATTGGGTCAGTTGCCCCCCACCCCCCCACCAACACACACACCCAATATTAGCTGCTGTGATAAGTGGGGGTGGGATCACTGGTAAAAAGATGACTGCTTGGAGGCTCATCTCTGTGTGGAGTATGTAATTTCTAGAAAAGGGGTAACAGTTCCTGGATTTAATGAAAAAGATGTATTATGAGCATCTTCTCCCTTCAGTTCTGAGTATAAAGCTCAGTACAAAGGTGATGCTAAAGAAATATTTTTTTTTATTTTTTTAAGAAATAATTTTGAATAGCTCTTTGCAATAATAACTAATTTCTCATCTACCATTATTTGTGGAAGCATATGTTGCCTAACCACACTCATTTTTGGAGGAACAATAAATGATAATCAGTCCATTTAATGAACCTTTACTATACGTCAAAATCTATCTTACGTACTTACCTGTAATCAATGTATACAGTTGTTTTATTGAACGTCCTATTTCTCAGGCACTGTTCTAAGGACTGGAGATTCAGATACATGAAACATTTCATTGCAAGTGAGGCGAATGTTCACCACGGGCAGTCAAGGGGGCACTGGGAAAGTAGAGTCAGTAATTTATCTCACTTGATGTTCACAGTAGCCCTGAATGTTGCAGATGAGTTATCTGGCATTTAGCAATATTCACTTATTTAACAAGTGTCCCAGAAGGGTGGGACAGACCTATTTTAGAAACCAAGCGTTTCTGACACAGAAGTCCTAGCTTTGTTACAACGTGGAGATATTGAAACTTGGAAGTTGCTGTGATGCAAAATAATAATAATAATAATAATAATAATAATAATAATAAATAAAAATAATAAAAAAATAATCAAACAAATGGTTATTTGCAGCACTAAGACTGGGACTCAGGTTTGCTGACTGGGAATCACCCTCTTTCTCTCTTTCTCCTGCTGTGCGTTTCCTATACAGACATAGATGAAGAGTGCAAAAAGAGTGGATTTGGCTTTCTCGAATTCAATTACCCAGAAGTGCCAAATCAATTTAGCTTTTGTTACTAGCAGTACATAAAACTTCATACCCACACTCTTCTCCACATTTACTTTTCAGAGAGAAACTCAGTTTCTTATAAAAGTCTGTGCTGGCAAAATAGTTGGGATATTTTGATATTTTGATAGTTGGGATATTTTGAATTTTTATTTTGAATTTTTTTATTTGAATATTTTGAATTTTACTAATGTAGAGGTGGTTAAGGGAAGAAAAGTTTGATGTCATGTGTATAAAAAAATAAGATATTTTTTATTATTTATTATATTATATTATTTATTTATATATTATTTATATATTTATATAAATATATATTATATATTTAATTTATTAATTAAATTAAATTAATTATATATTTAATTTATTTATTATTTATATATAATAAATAATATATAATATATAATATTATTATTTAATTTATATAACTTAATTAAATATAGTATATATATTTATATATATTTATATATTATTTATAAATTATTTATTTATATTATTTATTATTTAAATAAAGAAATGTCTTTGCTTAAAAAAACCCTTGTGTTTGTCTATCTTTTACACTAACAGCAGATTGTTGCACTAACATCTGCATTTTTTTCGTTACTGAACATGCTCTGAAAATCAAACGATTGTCTATGATTGAGGTATGAATCTTGTTCTCTGTGAAATAGTTGAGTTGTTAATTAGATGATAAGTGTCTTATATAAGTTTTGAATTTTATATTTGTTCTGTTTATTTTATGCATGAATTTATTTTGCTGGAAATTTTTAAGGTTACTTATCTTAATAAATAACTTCATAACGCCTTGGTAATAGCTGCTAATAACAGCTAAAATTTCTGTGAAATTACACACATTCAGTATGTCTCCTTAGTAAAACAGCAGCTAACAGGACATTCTGAGCCAACATTTTAACAGGATACACACCTATTTCAAAATAAGTTTACCTTTTAGCAATAAAAATGAAAAACTGTAAAGACTGTTTTTCTCAGTGGTTCATGATTTCTCAGTGCATTTTGCTTTCTGCCTGGCTTGATGCTCTGAGTATAATTACATAGTTTATCCGACCTCCCCAAAGTTTACTATAAGGGATTAATAAACCAAATACTTTGAGGTAGAATAATAAAAAGCAATAAGCCATATTTAGAGCTCTTACAATTTCAATTTTTTTCTCATCATTTTAACTTGCGTATTGAGATTGTCTTAATATGTTGTCCTTTAAAGTTGAGAGATTTTTAATGCTGAATGAAATCTGGATTAGTATGATCAAGAAACTCGTATGCCTTCAATTATTCTTACATTAGACAAATGAATGGGGATTGGTCACATATTTTCCTATGACGCTACAGAAAGATTGATGCCATATAGAGACATTAAAAATAATCAAATATTGAAAACAAATGAAAGTAATCCAATCACTTTCTCATGGAGGTTAACTATAGTCTCTGGTTACTGTATTTGCTATATTATTTTTTCCAGATAGCACTTTTCTGTCTGGACTGAGTTTGTAAGTGAATTAGACGGTGTGAAATAGTAGCTTTTTGAAGGTTAATAATTGAATTTCTTATTTTTTCTTACAGAGCTTTGAACTGTGTGCACTGTGAAACATATTTGCAAAAGTCACCAAATAAGGTAAATGAGCTCTGCTGGGAATGGATGAGAGTAATTAAAAGTGCAGCCAGTGAAATTGCTTGAGCTAAAAAATCCAGCTTCCACACTTACCGGCACTGCGAATTTGGGCAAGTTCCTAACCTCTCAACAATTAGTTCTTTCATCTCTGAGGTTGGGGTAATAAAATTACAATGCCTTAGTGGTTTTTTTGATGGTTCATTTAATAGCATGGATTCAGTGTTATACTAGCCAACAATGATCATAAAGCATATTTATGCATGATTCTACATCCCCCAGCACTCATACGCCTCTACAGTTTTATATGCATTGTTGCTGGTTTCTTCACTCCTTTCAAAAGGACCATGCAGCTATGGTCCTTTATGGGAACTCTCTAAAACCAGAAGGCAAATTGTAGACGTAGTAGTGAATCTGGATAAAATGTAAAGATCTCTGATTTCTGTGACTTAATCAGTTCTCTCCCTACTTTCTCTTCTCTTTTTTGATATGGCTTGTTACAGTTTCAGTTTTACATGTTTTTTCAGTGAGATTTTAATTAACCACCTTGCTGATTTCGTGTGACATAAATGATAGTAATAACCAAAGTGATGATGATAAGAATTATAGCAACTTTTTACAGAAAGCCAAATTACCTAAAATTACTTTATAATCGTATACATTATTTCATTAATTGAATGAGGTCTACACCATAATTATCCCTATTTTATAGAAAACTGCATTTTGATTAGCTTTTGTGACAGAGTAAGAAAAAGTTTTGAAACTTGAAATTATCAACTGAGAGGCCAAATCACTTTCTGCTTTGCCTTATTGGTATAAGCATGCTTCAGAAGTTAGACTTCCATAAGTTGCCCACATCCATTTTTATGTTTTAGATAAAAATAACAGACATCATGTTTTTTTCATTTTTTCTCCAAAAAGAATTCAATATTAAAATTCATATCTGCCATGAAAAGAGAGAGAGAGATCTGCAGGCAAAACACAACATCTTCGTAGTAAAATGTGAAGTATTTAATCCCTTTCTATTTAAAACACTGTCCATTTTTGCAAAATATTCATTGTTTTTTTCAATTCTTTAAAAACAACAGGTTTTTATACAATGACAGTCATAATAAGAAATGATATCTGAATTACATTCTCTAGGACCCTAAATCTAAAGAACGACAAAAGGGTATGATGTATAATTCATTCTGAAAGGATTTTTATTTCAGTTAATTTATTTGAATAAATATCAAATATTAAAAACCTAGATCCTTTTCATGTTGTTTGCATTTTGTTTTTACTTCAAATTTGTGCAGAAATCTGAGATTATTTTCATACAAATTCAAGTGTTTTCCACATGATTATGAAGATATATTTTTAAATTAACTCAGAGCTCCTGAATTACATTTAAAAGGAAATGTGCTAATGTGTTTTGGCTTTATAGAAATACACTTTTAGAAATGTAATTTCTGGATCTTTTGCATTCAAAAAGTTATGAATTGGCATTTCTTTTATAGATGCTTCAATTTGGCAGAATAATATCATTTGGCAATAAGAATTTTATAAGTATCCTTCAATTTGCTACAATTGTTTTATATTGACAGTTATATTTATAGTGTTCCCCCAGTATATTTAATATGATGTGATTTTTTTAGTTTTATCCAAAAGAGAATAATTTATTAAAAACAAAAAAATTCATTTATACTTTTGTTACAAAGTAAGATGGACTAAGCTAGTGGCAGATTATAACCCCACCAAAAACAGCAAAAACTGTATAAAACAGAGTAATTATTTGTATGAGTACAATGCTTAGATGCTGAACAGATAAAAATTGGGGAAACTAAACCACTATAGTGGCAAGAATCTTAAAAAGGTATATTTAATTCTGTAGCCATTTCTCCCCAGGGGAATTTGCCGATTCTTTTTACTCCAATGGCTGAGATTCGAATTTTGCACTTGTGTAGGGAGGTTGAAAGGGACAGTGAAAAGAAGCAGTGCTTTTTGAAGACTTTGCCTTGGCTCATGCTTGTGTTTACTCTGAGGACATTTGCTGAAACCTGGGCTGTATTTTATGGAAACTAAAAAATTGAACATTACTAACATACCAAATAGAATTTCAGCAGTCTCAGGAAATACAAATTAGAGGTTGGAACCTATTATAAGGAGGAGCCTTATAGACTACCCTGGGCTGTCACTTCAATATTATGGATGACTAGGGACAAATCAGTGGTAGACTGAAGCTCATAGTATTAGGAACAGTACTTGCCTCATCACATTCCTGAACTGATGGTCATAATCTACCACCACTCTATTAGCCTAGCAGAGAGAGTTGCAAACCCTCTCTGGAAGAGTGTAATATCTATAGCCTTTGTTACTGGTTTTATACACCATGTCTGATGATCAAAAATTATCCTACATGACAAACACACGAGAATATAAATGAAAAACAAGATTAAAAATAAACAAAACAACTGCAAATGATATAAGTTTAGTGGTAGATGGCAAGGAATTTAAAATAAGTTTGACCATAGGAACAAATAGAAGTCAAAATTCTAAAAGATGAAGAATCATAATCTCAAATAAGGAACAAAATGCAAATTCTAGAATTAAAAGACACATCATATGACATGAAGATCATCTTTTCTGGCAAGAGAATACATGGAGCACCAAACAGAAAAAGTGAACTAAAAGAATTATCAATACAAAATGCCAAACTAAAACATAGAGATAAGAAATAAAGGAAAATATAAGAATGAGTTTGAGAGATAGGTGAGTAAAAGCGTAAAGGTCTAACAAATGTCTAAATGGAGTCTCTGCATAAGACAGAAGGAAAATAGAGCAGAAATAATACTTGAGGAGATGACTGAGGCTCTGTGAAGTTCAAGACCAACAAATACAAAGACTATAACACAGAGGTGCATCACATAAGAATGTTGAGAAACCAAGATAAACAATTCTTGGGGTGCCTGGGTGGCTCAGTTGGTTAAGCATCTGGATTTGGCTCAGGTCATGATCCCAGAGTCCAGGGACTGAGCCCCTTGTCAGTCTCCTTGCTCAGTCAGGGGTTGGCTTCTCCCTCTTCCTCTGCCCCCCCCCCCCCCCCCCCCCCCCCGCTCATGCTCTCTCCTTCTTTCTCTAATATTTTTTTTAAAAAATTCTTAAGAGTAATCAAGGTGGGAGTGAGGGTAGGGTAGACGGAACACAATATGTTAAAGGAAGAACAGTGAAACTTTAAAGGGACTCTCCAACAGAAGTTATGGCAACAGGAAGACATTGGGATAACATTGAAAGTGTCAGAAGAAAATAACTGGCAATGTAAATTTTATACAAAGCAAAATTATCCCTCAAAATGAAGGCAAAATCAAAGTTTTTTCATACATATAAAATTCATAATTTACTGTTGGTAAACCAAACTAAAGAAAATATTGAAGACAGCTCTTGAGGTAGAAAGAAAGTGATTTTGGAGGAACATACATTGCAGAAAGGATATAGAAAAAGAACAATGCAAATGTGTAGGCAAATGTAAATATATAGACCCAATATTGAAACTATTAAAAATTAGCGTTAGGGTCACCTGGGTGGCTCAGCAGTTGAGCACCTGCCTTCAGCTTAGAGTGTGATCCCAGGATCCGGGATCAATTCCCACATCAGGCTCCTTATGGGAAGACTGCTTCTCCCTCTGCCTGTGTCTCTGTCTCTCTTTCTGTTTCTCTCATGAATAAATAAATTAAATCTTTTGAAAAAATTAGTGCTAAGTAATAGAAAATATATAGTTGATTTCTGCCTCTTCTTCCCAGCACAGAGCTTCTAAAACTCTCACCATTTCCTAAGTGATAAGAGCACTAGGACCATCTGTTGTTCTAATTGTTGGTCTTTGACCTTGGTTCATGACATTGAGCCAAAGTCTTTGGAATTTCCTGGATGGTAGCAGAATCTTTGGTTCTAATGAGATGTCTCTTGGTGGGGTCCTGGATGGAGACTGACTGGGTCACCAGAAAGATCAAGCCATGATTAGAAGCTTAGAACTTTTAGCTGTACCCCACCCTATATTCTCTGGAGAGGGGCTGGAATTAATGATTGATCATGTATACATGATGAAGCCTCTATAAAAAATCACCAAAGTATGGAGTTTGGAGAGCTTTCTGGTTGCTGAACATATAGGTGCTAAGATTGGTGCTCCTGGAGAGTGTATAGAAGCTCTAAGCTCCCTCCCACATACCTTGCCCTATGTATCTAGATGTTCATTGGTATCCTTTATCATATCCTTTTATAATAAACTGGTAAACAGTAAGTTAACTGCTTTCCTGAGTTCTGTGAGCCATTCTAACAAATTAATTGAAACTAAGGATACAGTCCCAGGAACCTGTGATTTGTAGTTGATCGGTCACAAGCACAAGTAACAACTGGGACTTAACAATTGGCATATGAAGTAAGGGGAGGCAGTCTTGTGGGACTGAGCTCTTAACGTGTGGGAGTGGTGCTATGTCCAGGAAGATAGTGTCAGAATTAATTTACCTGGTAGAACACCCAGTTGGTGCTACAGAGAATTGCTTGGCATAGGAAAAGAATGCTACACATATAGTTTCAGAAGTGCCAAGTGTGGTATTAGTGTAAGAATAGAGGAAAAACAAGGGGAAGAACTGAGTTTTTTCCATACAAATAGTAATATCTTGTGTATGTGTGTGTGTGTGTGTGTGTGTTTTAAGATTTTATTTTTAAGTAATTTCTACACCCAGGATGGGGCTCAAGCACACGATGTCAAGATCAAGAGTTGTATGCTCTTCCAACTGAGCCAGCCAGGCGCCCTGCCCTGTTTTATGTGCTTTAAATGCAGGTCTACCTATTATATATGTTAACAATAATAAAAACGTAGGAGAGGTAAATAACATTAAAATGTTTTAATTTTTTAGCATTACCAGGAAAAAGAGTAAAATTTTTTATTGGATTTAATAAGTAAAAGATTCATGTTATAATAATCTTTAGGGCCACTAATAAAAATTGAACAGATTTTATAGCAAACAGATTTATAGAGGGAGAAACTTTTGATTATTCAAAAGAAGGCAAAGGTAATAAAATTAACATAAAAATAGTTTTGTCTAGTATAAAATAAGCAAAAGTTGATGGTTATGATCCCAGCTTTAGCTGTGATTATGTTATGTGTAAATGGACTCTATAAACCAATTGAAAGTAAGTTAGTATAAGCAAGTGTATGCTGCTTGTGAAAGACACATCTTAACTGTAAGTTGTAACGTTCCACCTAGAGCATCACGTGGTTTGAGATACGTGCAGTTAAATGTCAGCCTCTGTGCCAGAAGCCTGCAGAACGGTTAGGAAGTTTCACAAGAGATGCATACAATCATAAGGCATGGTAGAGAATAATATAAGCCATGAGATGCTTTGATAAAATGCTAGAGAATTTCAAAGGAGAGAAAAGTTTCCTTCTAGCAGGGTGGAAAGGATTAAAAAAAAAAAAAAAATATATATATATAATTTTAAAAATGTCCCCAGAACCTTGCTTTTAAAAAATGCATTTAAAAAATGTCCCCAGAACTTTTCTTAGTGGTGAACACATAGTAGACGCTCAATTTTTGTCACATGACTGTATGATTTAGGGATATGGGACTGTGTGCCAAGAAGAGCGTTCATTCAGAGAGAGAAATAGGTCAAAATAATCTCAGAAGCAAAAATACGTGAGGCAGTCATTGGTGAAAATGTCTATCTGTTTTAAGTGGGAGAATGAAGGGTACGGAGGTATGGTAATAATGAAAAATCCAGAGAGAATAGCACCATTCTAGGATGTTTTATGGATTCTCTGTCCAGCAGAGGCGGAAAAGGAAAAAATAACTCAAACCGATTTTATAAGAGCTTTGTTAATAATACACACCCAGATAATTCATCCCATTAAATTGTACAATTCAGTAGTTTTTACTCTATTTACAGAATTGTGTAACCATTACAACAAATTCCTTCCTCATTTTGTCATAATACCAGTGTCTCAGGCTTATGATAATTAAACAACATGGATACAAATCACCCAGGAAAGCATGTTTAATAGCTCCTATTAAACATAGCTTAGTAAATGTCAGCCACATATTGGTATTCAAGTAAATTTTAAGCGACAGAGAGAAAGTCTATGAACTGTCCTTCTATAGCGATCTGACCCTCGGACTGCCAGTCATTAAATTTGGAGCAGAATTGTTGACCCATCTCAAATAATGTTCGGGAAACATCTATAAACCAGCAAGTCAAGTTCGACCAGTCATTGAAAAGTGAATCTGCAGGACACAGTCAGCCATCAAATCGAAGGAACTAGACAAATCGACAGCATACCCATGGAGGAAGGGGTTCACTACCAGGAATTGTTCCACCAGCAGAGGTCAAAGATGAGACAGTCTTTCAGGGCCTCCCACGGCTTCCTCATGGTTCAAGTGCATCTTCTAACCTGTCCCTCAACAGGCTAGAGATGAAAGGTTTCCCAGTGCTTTTTCTCAGTGAAGCTCTATGGTCTTTGAATTTCAAATATAAGAAGAGACAAGTGCAGCTGCCCACATTCAGTGGCTGATGGTTTCAAAAGTTTTTGAAGTCTTGGTTAGAACATCAGCAATTGAAAAATGTCAGTGAAATAAAGGACAGAAAAATATATACATTTTAGTTCAGTTGGGACTCTGTGTGTATGTATGTGTGTGCGCGTGCGTGTGTGTGTGCACGTGCTTACCTACACAATGGCATTCAGGGACACTCATGTTCTTCCCGTGATTGCTAAGAATTTACTGTCCCTTCCACGGAGAATACGTGAAAATATGTGACGGATTATCATTGAGAGATCACCTGGTCTAGCCCCACTTTCAGTGTGACTTTCCGAGGTGGCACAGAGAGCTGCAGAAAGAGCAAAATATTAGAAATCAGCCTAAGGGAAATGTCTGGATTTGCAGTATAAGGAGCTCCATAACCCATGATCCCAAGGAAACCACCATAACTCTCCATTCTGTAACCGAAAGTTATGAAAGAACATTTAATGTTCTGGAAGTTGTCCTAATGACAGAGCGAAGATGCCTTTTATTGACACAGATCACAGATGCAGTGTATTAAAGAGATATATAGGTTTTTCTTAATCACCTGGGAAGAAGAAAAACAAACTGCATTTATTGAATAGTCACTATATTTCTGGCAGTGTGGTACGTGTTTTTAATATATGTTGTTTTATCGAAATCCCACAAGAGCTCCAACAAGTTACTGCAGGTTAGTTGATTTCATAACTTCCACTTGAAAGGAGAGATGCATGTATTCATTAACTAGCTATATTAATTGACCATGTTCTATACACTAAGCATGGGGTTAGGTCTTGGGGACACATTGCCCAATGGATGAATACCACTGTTATCTTCATGAATCTTCCCGCGTAGCCAGGGAGCAAAGGTTTAACAAACACACAACTGGTGATATATTTATAATGGGGCCTTGATTTCATGACAAATGTAACAAATACGTGATGTATTTATAATGGGGCCTCTATTTTATCACAAATGTAACAAATATATCAAATAAATTGACTGCCTAATATATGCTAAGCTCCATTCTTGCCTATGTAAGAATTTCATATATCTTACATGAGAGCTGCCATGTATCTGACAAGTTTTGTGAGTTAGGTACCATTAATAACCATATTTTATGGGGTGTCTGGGTGGCTCAGTGGGCTAAGTGTCCGATTCTTGGTTTCACCTCAGGTTGTGACCTCAGGGTCGTGAAATCGAGCCCCATGTTGGGGTCTGTACTCTTTGAGTTTCTCTCTCCCTCTGCCCGGCCTCTCTGCATTCTCTCTCTCTCAAATCTTTGGGAAAAAAAAAAAAAAAAGAAAACATGCTTTAAAGTTGTTGAAATCAAGGCCCATGGGAATTAATGACGCACCCAAGATCTTACAGAGCCAATAAATGGAAAGATAAGACTTTGATCCTAGAAATATTGTCTCTAGCTTAGATGTGTGTATATTATGCCCTCAACTTCACAGTGGTTGCCCCCACCATCCTTACACAACGTATAAGAAGCACGGCTGGAATTTAAACCCTGCTGTTCTGACTTCAGAACATATACTCTGAACCTCTCTACCGCCCTGTCAATGTGTAAACAAGGAACAGAACAAATAGTCCTTGACGCTGTGATAAATAGAAGAAATCTAATCCAGAAAAGGTGTCAGTTAAGCAGAGCCACTAAGATTGGGGGAGATGTGCAGTGACTGGTTAATAAAAGGAGTGAAGAGGGGAAACATTGTGCGTGGAGAGAGGAAACCGTTATGGGAGTCCCACAAATGGTGATAACTTTAGGCATGAAGGAAGGTCAGTGCAGCTGGCAAATGTTAAGTGGAGAGATATGGGTCTAGAGAGATGACTTGTGCTCAGCTCATGCCTTGAAGATTAAAGAAAGAAAGGGGAGGGAGCACCTGGGTGGCTCAGATGGTTGAGCATCTGCCTTCAGCTCAGGTCATGATCTCAGAGTCTTGGGATCAAGCCCCACATCACGTCAGACACCCTATTCAGTGGGAAGTCTGCTTCTGGATCTCCCCACGCCCCCCTCATGCTCTCTCTCTCTTTCTGAAATGAATAAATAAAATCCTTAAAAATAAAAAAAATAAAAATAAGAAAGGGAAAATTGACCATCAGTTTTAAGTAGTCAATAAGGAACTCAGTTTCTGATATTCAAACTAATGTTCCATTTTCTCAATAATTCTTGAATTCAGCTTCTTGTTTTTCATAATTCTGCAGGTGCTCTTTCAACTTTTAATTGTGAGAAAAATTACGGAACTAGGGACTTCTCTTTCTACTTCAGTAGCTGTAAGAAATCTGCATATTGGTTCGTATATTTAGAGCTCTCAGTGAAAAGTCTTTAACTGATGGTAATTTGTGAATTGGAAGAAAAAAAAGGTCTTGCTCATCTGACAAGAACACTTGGTGAGTAATCAGATATGTTCTGCATAAAGACAGATTGCTGGACTTGAAATTATTTTATTGCAACTTTATGTAACGAATATATTATTTTATGACCTGTCAACTGTTTAGCCATAATTGTAATTTCTATATACAGAACACTCATTTTGTCCTTCCAAAAGAGCATCAATTACAATTTTTAGACAAACTTCACAAGAATTCTAATTAATAAGTGGAACTACTTCTTGTTTGCCTTTATAAAATACCCTTAAAAGTCAGCCCTCCTGGCAATAAAATAGTTTATAATTAGCAATTCAGATAAGCCATCATAAAATATTTCCATTTTCTTTATGTTTGAAATTCATGCAATAAGTGTGATCAAGCAAAAAAAAAAAAAAAAGAAAAGAAAAGAAACTAGAGATGTGCTAAAATACTTCCAAATTTTTTGTATCAGATATTATCCTAACTTTTTGGGGTTTATGTTTGAATAATATTTTGAAACAGAACAATTTCTGTATTAAAAGTGCATACATGTTTATAAACATACACACATATTGGAAATGGCAGTTTAAATAAATACCAGATGTGAAATTAAAGGGTGACTTGGCATCAGATTTGAGATGGGAAGACTTTGACATAGAACTAAAGAACACCGTGGGCTGTAAAAGAAGAGGTATTAGTGAAGTATTCACAAAAATGTGTCTTTGAAAGTAGGTCTTGACACATGTAGAATCCAAAGCTGAATCTATCTCCCTTTTATCTGCCTCTGTTTCTGCACATTTCTCCTTGAGAAGATACAGCCAGATTGCCCACTTCCTGCTCTTCTTCATCTCAGTGCTCTTGTAGGTTTTGTCCTTTCCACTTTTCCTCACACATGAGCTTCTTACATTGTTTTAAATTCTAGCTCCGAAGTCCCTTTCGTTGAACTTTTCCATCATTATTTCTCTTCTCAGCCATTATTTTATCATAGTTGTTACAGTATAACTTTTTCTGCAAAGTTATGATATTTATTTATAAGCATATTGTCCCTCGTTCTACCTTGGAATATAGGAAACATGTTCTAATCATCTTTCATTTAGTGTTTACTAAATGTTTGCAGAAGGAATTCAGGATGAATTACATGTTTACAAGCAGATGAAGCAGAGCATGTTCTAGGGGTAGTGGATGCATTGGGAAAGGGATGCCAGAAAGCACGTTGTGTCTGCCCATGGCTATTTACCCAATGTGCTAGAGAAAGTTTGGAGCGGAGTACAGGATCTGGGGCTCTAGATCGTGAAGAGTCTTGTTTGCTTTGCTGATATGTTTGGCATCCTGTAGACAAAGAGGAGACCTGGAAAGACTTAAACCGAGAAATGAGATAATTAGATTGTTGTTTTGGTGAGAGAACCAATTGGTGATCCGGATGATGAGCTTTATTATGAGACAATGGAATTAGGCTAACTCAAAGTGATATTTTTGTTAAAGAGCAAATTACTGAGGAAGACATTTGGAGGATATCATCCACAAGTCCTTAAGAGGATATGTTGCTGAAAAATCCGATGTAGTCTTTCTAATGTGATTGGATGGCACGTTGTACTGTACCAAGTGATGTCTACTGTGATGCTCAGTTGGAAAATGTAACGCTGCTGTTGGACAGCGCTGTGTACCCGGCTGGGTAGCACAATTCAAGAGGAAAACCTGTAGTAACTTTTCCCCACCACCAGCCACCCCTCTCCAGCACCTCGATCCTATCTTTTTTGGGCAAGGCAGTAAGGAAAATTCAATTTGGTACTAGAGCTGTCAGGTGAATTCAGCTCTCCTTTATTATCAATGTATGGAGTAATTAAGATGCCATTACCGTATATAGGGCTTTGCTTTGAAAAAGTTTCAATACACCTTTTTTTGTTAATATATATAAATGCACCAAATTCCTTTTCATCAAAATAAATTATTTCTTGAAAGAATGACCATTCGTTTATCTGTGTAGTCCTAGTAAGTGACACAAGTGTAAGCAATCCCTTCATAATTGTTTGCTGAGTAAGTGAAGAACTTGAAAGGCAGGTAGAAAGCTGAGTACAGAGTGAAAAAAGAAAGATATGTAACTGCTTTGTGATTTCTTTACAAACACATATAAAAAAAAGCATTTGTTTGACTCATTATTTTTCCCAATGTCTCCTTTAAAGATTTCAGTTTTTAAATTATTATTTTTGTATAACATTTGTCAATATCTTTAAATAGAGGTCATGCTCCAAAAATATAGTAACTTTCAAAATTTAATGGCTATGCTAGTCCAAGTTTAAAATATCTACTTATCACTTAAAATAATTGTTGCTTCAAAACCTAAATATTCTTTTCTTTTTATTATTAATTTGGCAAATATTTATCATAGGAGTACTGTGTCCCTCATGTTGTTGTGATGATAATGCAAAGTGAGAAGACATAGTAACTATTTCCGAGTAGTTTATGACTTTGCAAGGGGAGAAACAAGCACATAAAATTTTCATTACCAGTTGGGTAGTAGCTTCATTTCCTAGGGCTTCTATATTAACATGCCACTGAATAGGTAGCTTAAAGAACAGATATTTATTTCCTCACAGTTCTGGAGCCTACAAGTTCAAGATCAAGGTGTTGGCAAGTTTGATTTCTCCTAAAGCCTCTTCTGGTTTGCAGGTGACTGTGTTTTCCCATTGCCGTCCCTCTGCATGTGTGCATTTCCTATCATTTTGTGTCTGAATTTCCTTTTCTTATAAGGACACCAGTCATATTGGACTTCAGCCTATTCTAAAGACCTCATTTTTAACTTAAAGATCTTATGTCTAAATAGAGTTACATTTTGAGGTTCTGGGAGTTAGGACTTCGACATACGAAATTTAGGGACACAATTTAGACCACAGTGAGTAGGAGATAGGATTTGGCCCACCTAAAAAAATCCAGTCAAAGACTCAGACTCTCAAATTAAACCTAGTATGGACAGATATTTATTTTTAAAGATTTTATTTGTTTACTTGAGCAGGGGAGGGGCAGAGGGAAAGGGAGAGAGAGTCTTAGCAGAATCTGTTCTGAGTGTGGAGCCCAATGGGGGACTTGATCTCACGACCCTGAGATCCCAACCTGAGCCCAAACCAAGAGTGGGATGCTAAACTGACAGCATCCCAGGCATCCCCAGATATTTATTTTTTAAGCAAATCATAATGATAATTCTACGCTGCTGCTATTTGCATGAAAATATATTTACAGATTTCTCCTCTCATTGTCTCTACTGTCTGGTCTAATAGGAGTCATAATCATTTCTATAGTCCCTAACGGAGATGTCATGAATAAAAAAAGATCATGATTTTACAAAAGCATCAATGCCTGCAGCAGATAAGTACACAATTCTTAAAAAGACATTTTTAATCTATGAGGAATGAGGACAGTGAATGGATGCGTGGCAGGATGGTGTCTGTCAAATACATCTACAGAAAAAAATACTCTCCAATAGGGCTCTTGTAGGACACCCACCTACATCCTTCCATCAAGAGATGAGCAGGACTTTGTTTTCCAAGGAATAGACATTTATCCTCTATGGATTTGCTTTCCTTGCCTGCAGTCTTTCTTCCAAATCCACCATCTGTGATCTTAAGGAGTACCTCATTTCATACAGTATAATTCCCGACCACAAAATTTGTTTTATAGAATATAAATGCAGAGATGCCTATGAAAATTATTGTTCTTATGATCCCCCATCATTCTGAAACAACTGGCCTAATACAATTATGCCATAGCCTTCTGAAATTCCAACAAGACAACTAAATCCTGTGGGGCGTGGGTACTGCTTCCAGGATGCCATATATAGTCTACAGCGGCAACCAACCTATGGTGCTATTTTTCTCATAATTGGGATTCACAAATCTGGAAAACAAGGGGTGAAGGAGAAATGACTTCTTGCTGTTACCCTAAAATCCACTAACATCATTATTGTTGCCCATACTCACATTCTCTGGGCTTGCTTGTTGTAGTTCCCAAGGGAGAAATGTTTAAACCAGGGCCTACATCAATAGTTTCATTAAACTCAAAATTAAAGCTACCACTTGGCTTCTTTGGGCTCCTCATATTAGTGAATCAATAGGCAAAGAGAGTATTGGTGTTTTGTCTGAGGTGATTGATCCTGACTATCAATGAGAAATATGGCTGCTAAGATACAATGGGCTAAAGAGAAGTATGTCTGGAATGCAGGAGATTCTCTGGGGTCCCTTTTAGTCTTCCCATACCCAGTGGTTAAAGTTACTAGAAAAATGAAAACAATAAAATACAAGAGGGACTCTCAGGACCTCAACAAAAATCCTAACTGGACAAGGTGCTTGCTGAAGCAAAAGGTGGGAAAACAGTGTAATTATAAATATCAATTATGGTCACGTGCCAGTGGCAGAAATGAGAACTGTGATAGTTATGGATAGTATTTCTCATTTTATATGCATATACTTACTTGTGTATATGTTTACTTCTTAAATCTTTTCCTCTTATATTTGCCTAACATCTAAAATATTAATACTAATAAAATTAATAGTAGTTAATAATGAATCATAGTTTGATTGATATCAAAGATGAATGTGATCGAGGAGGGATGAGCATCACTTAAGGATGAATAAAGGGATTTTGTATCTCATTTTGGGGAGAGGGGTTGTGCAAGGGACAGTTGCCTTATGTTGTATGGAAGCAGAATTTTGCTATTGTTTTACATATACACTTTTTTAAAGATTTTATTTATTTATTCACGAGAGATCCGTGGGGGTGGCGGGGGCAGAGACACAGGCAGAGGGAGAAGCAGGCTCCATGTGGGAAACCCGATGTGGGACTCGATCATGGGACTCCAGAATCTCACCCTGGGCTGAAGGCAGGTGCTTAACTGTTGAGCCACCCAGGCATCCCTTACATATAAATTACTTTAAGTGTGGTTAATAAAGGTGTGTATAAATGTCAAGTAGACAAGGGCTGAATTGTGGTGGAATTGTATCAATTCAACACAGCTAGAGCTACATTTCGCAGAAATACATTTCCCCTTATCAATCTGGGTTTAGTGTGGGCCAGATTTACTTAAATGAAAATTGGAAGAGAGTAGGGAGATAGCAGTTGTATTCTTTTTACCCTCATAGGTTAGAATAGGTCACAAGGCACGAGGCAGTTTACCTGTGTTATCATCTATCTGCTGTTCCAGCTCACCTTTTCTTGATGTGGAACAGCATCTGGACCTGCAGCAACTCCAGCTCCTGCTGCATTTCCTCTTAATTTTCTGATTCATGGACCAGGTACATGTTCTCCTAGAGCTAAGGATACCGGCTTTATCAGCAGGACAGGCTCATCGGCATATTTGGAGGCTGAGAGGCAGTTAGCAATCCATGCAAGTTCCAATCTGTCCACATGGATTCCATTTATCCTCCGAATTTTCCTTTAGTCTTTGCTGTCCCCGTGGGATGGCCATCTTCCTTTCCTTATTGCCTGCCCTGCCGACTATAGGCTTCAGCCCCAGATGGTATCAACAACCTCCCAAAGTCTATTTAACCAGCTTCCTAAATTGTGTCTAATTGTCTAATCCTAACAATCAGTTGTGTGTTTTCCAGTAGTTCTGCTTTTCTGATTGAATGATAAAGTTAGTTAGAAATTTTAGAGTCAATAGAGAGTACTTTTTTATTTTTAGCATATTATTTATTTTGCAATCATGGAAAACTGAAGTTACATATCTATACATGTATATCAACTTATTATTCTACCAAACCACATAATTATTTCTCACCCACCGAATTTTATCAGTTTCTAAGACAGCAAAGTACTATGAATTTTGTCATTATTTAATAAATATGACATTTGCACAGCTGTAGGAAATACATTTTTAACTCAAATTGACAGAAGCCAATCACTTCATTTCACTAAAAAAACTCATCATTTTTAAGAATGCAGTGTAGCCATTTTTATAATATTCTATGAATGATCAATTTTACTATATTAAAATCGTTTCTAATTTTGAAACTTAGTTTAGTCTTTAATGCTACTTAAATTTTAGACTCCATTTTCATTTTGTTTTGAAAAATGAATAAGGTCTGAAGAATTCTATTCTGACATTGGTCATTCTTCCAACAAAACATTTTCAATATTTTGATTTGTTTTTCCCTCTGTAAGTATGTGCCCTGGGTAAAAGTGCTATTACTGACCAGATTAACACATAAAAGGAAAAATATGAGTTTGGCACCTGATAGCGGTTTTCTCTTCCAGCTCAGGATTATATTCCCTTCCAGATTTGAGTTATTGTTGGAACAGATGGACAGTCAGCCAATAAATGGCCTGCTATTGCATTTATTATCTTATAAAACACAATGGTCTCATAAATATTTTAATTTAAAATTCCTGGGCAATAGCTGAACTCTGTCTACTTGTCCATGGTGCTGTTGATATAGGGATACTATGCAATTCAGATAAGGAAAAGAAAAAAGGTAGGATAGAGAGAGTAAAGCCCAGGAGATAATGATAATGCTGAACTTTATGAACAAAGAAAATGGAAAACAAACTGTTTAAAAACCACAATCATATATAGCAATGTAACTGAGTACAGGAACCATCTTTATATATCACAGAAAATTTGGTATTTTAGAGCATGTCTTTATATATTTTAGAAAATGTATCTTTTGTCATTTGCTTACACAGGCAATAATTTAACTTGTATTTGTGGTAATTAAAAATGTGGGAGACTAAAACTCAAACTCAGATCTAATGTCCCTTAGCTTGTTCATTGAAAATTATGTTCTCTTTTAATTGGCAAGAATATCACTGTGTGGCCAAGGAATGAGAATAGAGTCATCAGCTGATTCTTTATTAGAATTATGTAACCTGTTTAACAATATTAAAATAATCTTTTCAAAATGACAGCCATTCTGCAGTCATCTGTACTTCCAAATATGTTCTACATAGATCCAACTGCAAAGTATTGAGATCCATATATTAAGTATTGACTCAAAGATGCCACATATTGAATACAATTATTGAATCTACTTTTCTATAGTTATCCTTTTAAATACATGCAGACTTAATTTATAAGAATGCCTGGGATTTTTAGGAAATGAGTAGCAATGTAATTTGTTAGTTCTTTAAATTTAATTTTTTAGATAAAATGAGCCTTACTTCCCTGAATAATAGTGAATATGTATGATAGTTCCATCACACACATACCAAGAAATCCCCCACTTATTCTACAATTGAGAGAGATTTAATAATAGTATTTTTACTAGCTTTATATGCAGTTCCTCTTGGACTATAAGAAAAAAAGAGAAATTGAATAATTTATTACCAAGTAAGAGTATTTTAAAAAATGAAAAGAGATTGGGGAGAAGAGAAATAGATATAACAAGAGAGAGAGACAGAAAGGACAATCAAAGTGGAGGCAATGCAAAAGATCAAAGAGAAATAATGCACCTAGAAATTTTCTCTCATCTTAGTTTATTGATGTTAAAGGCAGTAATGAAAAGTGTAACCAGAGATGAAGTTGAAACTAAAATATTTCAATTGTAAATCATGCTTGACTTCAGAATTAACATGGTACGTTTTCTCATTACATTTATTTTTCTAATTCTATAATTTGACTTAAATGCAGGCACCTGGTGGCTCAGTTGGTTTAAGCATCTGACTCTTGATTTTGGTAGGGTTGTAAGATTGAGCCATGCATGGGGCTCTGTGCTCAGTGGGGAATCTGCTTGAGATTCCCTCTCTCCCTTTCCCCGGCTTCTCCCCCCTGTGAGTGTGCTCCCTCCCTCCCTCTCTCTCTCTCTCTCTGTCTCTCCCAAAATAAATACATAAATCTTTAAAAAATAAAAAACAATTTAATAGTAAATTCTCTTAATCTAGGCTTTTCAAAACATTTCTAACTACTGAATTTCTACTCATTCTACAGATCAGATTAATACTTAAAAATTTCTGACCCTTCTCCCCAGAAGTCAAAATCAGTTCCTTATTCTTACTTTACTCCCACCACGCTAGAACTGTTCTCTTTTCATCCCCTATCATTCTGTCTTGCATAACATTTGTTTATACAATTGGCCCCTGAACAACATGGGTTTGAACTACGCAAGCCCACTAATATGTGAATTTTTTTCAATATGGTACAGAGGTATAAATGTATTTTCTCTTATGATTGTCTTGAAAACATTTTCTTTCCCCTAGCCTACTTTATTGTAAGAATACAGTGTATATGTATTTTTAGATATATGTACATTAAGTTATATGCAAATATACAAAATAAATAATGTCTTTCTCATTCATTTATATATTAATTTTAAACTCTTGATATTTGTGATAATCTTATTCAAGAACATTACACATTATTCCAATTTCCAGTCGTCCTTTAAGCAATTTAATACAGGGATCCCTGGGTGGCGCAGCGGTTTGGCACCTGCCCTTTGGCCCAGGGCGCGATCCTGGAGACCCGGGATCGAATCCCACGTCAGTCTCCTGGTGCATGGAGCCTGCTTCTCCCTCTGCCTATGTCTCTGCCTCTCTCTCTCTCTCTCTCTCTCTGTGTGACTATCAAATAAATAAAAATTTAAAAAAAAGTAATTTAATACAATTTTATGTTTTTGTTCTTAATGGCTCTGCAGCTTTGATTTATTTTATTCTTAATAAAATGCGGTTTTCCCTCACCACTGTATTTTTTCCCTGAATTCATCCTGTTTCCAGGCACATTAATAATTATCACTTTTTGTTTGACAAGGTATCTTTGATTTTACAAGCACAGTATCTTTACCAAAGAAGGATAACACTATGTATCTTTTTAAATATTCAAACTGATCGATTTATTTTCCCAACACATTAGCTAGATCGTCCATCAATATGTTAAATATTAGTGCTGATTGCAGACAGCTCTGTTTTATTCCTGATTTCAATAGATATAAGATCATTTTGCTGTTAGTTGTGGCATAAGAGGATTTTTCATTTGGGATGGCATCTTGTTCCCATTTTCTGACTGTCCTTCCTACAAAGAATATGCATGGCCTTCTCCATGCCCTTTGATTTCCAGTACCTCTCAGTTGAAGAGATACGCTTCTCCCTTTCTTTCGTATCAGACTTGACACAGGAATTTTTTTGGTTAAAGGAAACACTGAACACCATGTTCACTGGAAGCTTTAAGAATCATCTCATGGCTTTGCCGGGATTCATTTTTTTCTACTACTATGAGAATAGCACGTTGCAGATAAAGACTACTACATTAGCCAGGATCCAAAATGAAGACGCTATGTGGGACAAAATTAAACAAGCAGAACCAGAGTTATGCCCTGAATACATGTAACTGGAAAGAAGTAAGCATTTCTTGCTCTATGATAGTTACCAAATCATTTGCTTCCAATCATTCCTATTTTATTTAAATTTTCATTAGAGTCCCTGGGAAGTTTTATCTAATGTCCTTTTGTCATCTGTTTCTATAGCTATATGGTTTTTCCTTTTAATTTATTAATTGAATGGATTACATTGATACAGTTCCTGAAAGACGACAATGTTCCTGGAATAAAGGCTACCTAGTTATAGCATATTATTTTTTAAAATATAATACTAGGTTCTGTGTACAGCAGTCTCTCTTTATCTATGCTTTCCCTTTCTGTGGTTTCTGTTACCTGGAGTCAACCAAGGTCTAGAAGCAGATGATCCTCCTTCCGACCTACTGTCAAATCAATAACATTCTGATGTAACATCGTAATGCTTATATTATTCACTTCACTTCATCTTGTTAAGTAGACATTTTATCATTTGACATAATGACAAGAAGAAGAAGGGTGGGTACATTATAAAAAGATACTTTGAGACAGGCTGGATTCACATACCTTATTTTATAGTATATGTCATAATTGTTCTATTTTTTATTAGTTATAATTGTCATTCTCTTATTATGCCTAACTTATAAGTTAAACTTTATCATAGGTGTGTATGCATAGGGGCAAAAAAAATCAGAATATATATAGGGTATTCGCTACAATCTGTAGTTTCAGGCATCTGCTGGGGGTCTTGGGACATACCCATGGATAAGGGCAGGGAGGGGACGACTGTATATAGTAATATTTTAAATTAGGTCTGTGGCATAAAATTTGAGAAATACCTTGTAGTATTATATCACCTGAATACTTTTATTTCCACAGGTCTTAGTTTTGCAAGGCTCCTAAGAACTTTAAAATCTTCTGTACTAAATTCTCATTGATGATGGCAGCAGGTTGCAATCCTCTCTATCCTCCAGATTCATGAAAATTATGAAAAAAAAAGGAAAGCCAAAAGATAGGCACTTAAGAAATAAAAAGAGAATATTTCACCATTTCATTGACCATATAAGAGAGAGACATCTCTCAGAGAAGGGCACGCTATAGGATGATACAGGAAAGTCACAAAAAATAGGACCAAACAAAAGACAAAAGCAGCTCCAAGATTGTTGTATACATGGAGGGGATAGATACTAAGATCTGGATGGAGCCAGAGACGCTAAAACAGTAGTAGCCAAGCAAGGGAACCCCTAGTGTATGTTTCCAAACAGGAGTGATGGGTGTGTGCTATCAGACAAGAGAAGCAAGGTGTTGTGGATGGTGGAGGACGGGAAGAGCAGGGAGGACCTGTATGTAGAAGGCTAGCACTGGAAATACCATTAAGATACTGCCTTCTTTTTCTGAAAGTAGGATTCAAGACACATTCTACTGTCTCTAAGCAGTCTGCACAAACAGATACAAAAGATAGTTGAAATGGAAGCTTATTCCCAAAGATATATAGTCACACAGTCAAGATGTCTAACAGATCAAAAAACTCCAAGACAAATACGAAGCTCAGCATAGGAAAGGATTTAAACATCAGGAGAATGTTAATAGACAAGGCAAAATTGGACTTTCAAATATATGTGAAAACATTAATCCTAGTAGCTAACATTATTTCCTAGGTGGCTAACACCTCGTTATGTTTTTGTGTGTACTGCCATTAGATGGATAAAGGAACGGAGGACTAAACCATAGTCATATAATAAGAATTATCAGGAGTAAAGGGATAAAAGTGGCAAACCTCAGAAATGAAAACTGTTTTTGAAATTCAAAACCAAAGTCCAGAATGTACTGAGAAGATGCATAAATGAGGTTCCAGAAGATCTTGTTAAAGAGTTAGACCAGAAAGCACGACAGTTGGAGAGAGACAAGAAGCGTGAAGGAAGAGCTGCAACACATGGAGGAGGCATCCATTAGTTTCAACATCTAACCAACTGGAAACCCAGAAGTACACGGGGTATAAGTATGGACAAGACCACAGATGATCAGTAGAACTGAGGAATGAGTCTGTGATGAAAAGAACCCACTTCAGTCTTAAGGAGGATAAATTTAAAAAGCAAACTAATACCTTTAGACATGGTGGCAAAGAGTAAAAATAAAACCTTAAAAGCTTCCAGGAAAGTATGAAGATAGGGCTACTGAACAATAAAACAATATCTTCGAGCAGAAACAGTGCAAAGGTCCTGACATATAAGGGAGAAAATTTACAGCCGTACATTAATGTGTTAATAACAAAAAAGATTACACATGAGTGAACCCTGCTTTCATATTAGGTTAGGAAACAAACAAAATAAACTCATCAAAGCATAAGAAAGGATTAATACAGAGATAGTAAAAGTTAACATATACAAGCAAGAGTAGAGTTAGTTTTAAAAACATATAAAAAATAATATAGTAACATACACAAACTTTTTGAAGTATGACCAAGAAAAGAAGGATGAAAAGCTAATAATTTTAGAATGAAGGTATGCAATAAATACAGATACAGAGAAGATTAAAATAATTGTAAGAAAATACTGTGGACAATTTAACCTAATTTGTTTTGGGGAATATATGTAAGAAAAGTGGCTCGAGAAGCAGAGAATTAGAATGGAGATGGAGTCGGATTGTAATCTCCCGAGACATTGGCATGTTCTGCGAAGATCCACCCGGCTAGAATGCTTGTCCATTGTCATTCAGATTTCATCTCAAATATCAGGTTTTTTGAAACTTTCTCAAAAGTCTCAAATGAAATCAGTTGCCTAGTCTACCATTTATTACCCCATTTATTTTTCTCACGGCTCTTATCAGTGCTTGGGAATTTACTATGTTGCTGTATAATGTTGCACCTGATAGTAACTACTCAATAAATTATCATCTCATTAGTTGATTGATGGACTGATTAATTAATCCCATTTTATCTTCTCTGATTCTTTTTGTTATTTTTTTCCTGCTATCACTTCGTACCTTTTGTTTATGTTTTCCTTTGTGTTCTTCCATTAGATTGCAGAATATAAACTATGATATTTTTTCCAGTGACAATTTTAAAGAAGAAATCTAACAACCTTCAAAAAACAAAATTTCTATCTAGGCTTGCTCTGTCAGCACCGGAAAAAGAGGAAGAGATGATGAATCACCCTTCTCAATCTGGCATCATGTTTCCTTTATCTTAATTGAAAAGAACCCAGACTCTTCCCATGATGATTAGGCTCAAAATCAATAAAATTTCAAATTTCACATGAGCTGTTATAAATAGACAAATGCCATTTTAAGAGACAGAATCTACACGTAACCCAGACAGGAATAAAGTTCTGGGGAATGTCAGCGGGGAATAACATGGCAGGTACTGTGGATTCCTGGGGAAAACTGTTAAATAGTCCAAGAAAATTGTTGTGAGGCCAGGGCTAAGGTAATATGCAGTCATAGAAGCAGCAGAAAGGTGAAACATCAGGAGCTTAATTGTTGAGGTGTATTTGGAGTTTAGGGGTGACAAAAACAAGGTGGTAGAAAAGGCCACACCCAGGGACTAAACTTGCCTAAGCTGGAAGATAGTTAAACGTCATTGGCTCCCCGGGGCTTTGACTCAGGCCCTTTGCCCTGTGCTTGTCACATGGTTTAAGGTGTTACTTTATCAGTTAATCATTGGTTAATGAATTTTCTAAAAGCACAGGACAATGGGATCAGAATTGAGAAAGAATTCCATGAATTGGGTATGCTATAATCCTTCAAAACTCTCTTCGATTCTCATTTTATCAGGGCAGTAATTATATCACATTTTCAAAAACCAATATTTCTATAATCATAAATATTCATATTCTTCATAGCCAACTTGATTCCCTGGAAGAGCTCAATACTTAAAAAAAAAAAAAAAAAGATTTATTTATTTGAGAGAGAGAGAGAGAATGAAAATGCTAGTAGGGAAGAGACAGAGGGAGAGGGAAAGAAAGAAGCAGACTTCCTGCTGAGGTTGGAGCGTGACATGGGGCTCCATCCCTTGATCCTGAGATCACAACCTGAACTGCAATCAAGAGTCAGATGCCCAACTGACCAAGCCACCCAGGCACCCCATGAGTTCAGTATTTTTAACTTTTTAGGCCTCAGGCACATTTTTAGTGTGCAGGAGAATGGAATGGCTTCTTCTTGCTGTAAGTCTAAACACTTTTAAGTAGGTATGTTTTGCATTTAATTTTGGATTTTTCCATAAAGGACAGCATGCTGTACTCTTAGAGATAGATAGTGTAGCATGCTTCCTTTACACTGGATAAACGGTGGGCGAGGAAATGAGCTGCCTACCTGCTGGAAGAGTGACTGACGAGGACTCCAGTGCTGTGCTCTGAATCCACCGCCACCCAGTTCAGGTTTATACTTCTCAAGTCTGCTCTCAGGTGAGGAGGAGCAAAATACATGGCCCCAAAATATGCTGCCTTGGCATGTAGATTATTTCGAGCTGAAGGTGTTACAGGATATTTTTTGCCTTCAGTGCCCAAGGTTTCTGCTCACTCTGCTTTGGAGAATAAAGAAGTAGACCAGACGAAGAGTGGTGGGCTGCAAAGCAAAGTTTATTGAGCGATAGTAAGTGATAGTACAAAGCTCCTGAAGAGAGTGGGGACCTAAGAGGGTTGTCATGAGAGTTTCTAAGTCTAGGGTTTTTATAGGCTTGTTGGCAGGCTGTTTTAATCTGATTAATCCTCCATGAACCTATCATCCAATCAGGTTTCTGTCCTCTACCTGCCACATGGGGAAGGGTGGAGGGCTCCTTCCAGGGCGGTGTAAAATCCTTTTAAGGGTCGTTTCCTCTTAAGGTGAGGTCCCTGCCTGCCTTTCTTCCAACTAGCCTTCATCAAAGGCAATTAAGACCCAGCCAACTCAAGAAAAACTTTTCTCTTTCTCTTGACTAACTGAAAGAATTTAGATTGGGAGCCCAGTCCAGAAAAAGAGTTGTATTACCAGAGATAAATTTTTCTCTGAAAGATCTATCTGTGTGACAGGGCAAATGTCTAATTACCAAACATCTGCTCTTCTTATTGTCCTATAAACTACCCTCCTCCCCTTGGAAGCCCCAGGCCCCAGTCCCATCCCTTAATTCACAATGACACATAAGCCTCAACTGAGTGACTTGTCCTTGTGTCTCATATTCTTACAGGGCTTCCCATATGTATGTAATTAAATTTGTTTTTCTCCTGTTAATCTGTCTTATGTCAATTTAATTAATAGACCAGCCAAAAGAAAACCTAGAAGGGTAGAGGGAAAAAAATGTCCTCCCCGACACAGGCAATGAGTGAGCACAGCAGAAGACTACGGCAGATCTGCTCCTGGAGGGCGACTTGGGCTGAAGGACTCTGTGAAAGCCTTGATGAAACGTCTGAGAACTGTACTGCAGAAGGAGCTACTTCTGCCCAAGTCTCCTCTTTTTCCCTCTCTCTTCCACAGGCATCAAACATGCATTGATCACTTTCCTTGACTGTGTCCCCATTTATCCTCACGAGCAGGGCACCTAATAAATCTCTTGCAGATTTAATTACATGTTGATGTCAGCTTTGCAGAGGGCCCAGCCAGGTACCAGGCTGTTTTACATACAGGCTTCAAACTTGTTTTTAGTAATATTTCTGAAAAAAATTTCCTCTCTCTTTTTACCAAATTGCCAGGTAAAACCACTTTAGCTTTTGAAACTAAAATAAGAAATGAATTAACACCAAAATAAAATAAAATAAAGTAAAACTCAGTGATGTAGGAAAGATGTTAGGGTTCGAAGCCAACAGCCAAGAAAGAATTCTTGAAAAGTCTTTGGTACAGAAAGGTGATTTTATTCGAGACTGGAGACTGGACCTGTGGACAGAAAGAGCTGCACCAGGGTCATGAGGTGTTGCACCTTATAAGCTTTCAAGCTGAGAGGGGATTAGGGATGATGTAAGAAGTCTCTAAGGAATTTTGGAAGCAAGGTTTCTAAGACGTTGTGGGGGTTAGCCATTGTTAGCAAAAAGGTCATTCATTATAGTCTAATAAATCTTTAGTCTTGAGACCCTTCAGATGCATATCGGTGGGTCATGGTTGGGGGATGATTGGCAACATGTATCTTGCGGGGGGGTGGTTACAGATAAGGGAATCTCTAAAGGAATTTTCATATGTGAACGTAGCCTCACAGGATCCTGGGGGTTGGGCGAAGATCGCCTTTTGCTCTTAGTGAAGTATTAACGTGGAGGCAGCTGAGTCCCTAGAGGAAGGTCATTCTGCCTGCGTCAGGGACTTGTCAATGGGCTATAGGGAGTAAGGAAATTTAACAATTGCTCTTCTGCCTTTGTTTCCCACGTCCATTTAAACCACTGAATTAAGGGACCAAGTTCAAAACCTTGTTCTAGATGTTAGAAATACCTGTTGGTAAAGTTTTGGAATGTGGGTGAGGTCTAGAGCTGATGACTAAGGAAGAATTCTGGGGGACAGGGGTGCACTTGAGGGAGCAGAGTTACAGTGGAAGTTACAACTGCGTGGCCAGGCCAGGGGGCACTGGAAGGGCTGGTGTGGGAGAAACATCACAGCATGAGCAGCAGCAGAGCCTGGACACCCAGAAAATTCAATGTCCCTCAGGGAGGGGAGCACTGTCCTTAGGATAACTGCTGGAGGAAGTCTGAGAATAAAAATGAGCAGAACAGGAAAACTGGGAAAGAAAAGGAGGAAAAAATAAAGACAATCTGAAGAACACAGCACATTTATTAAATAAATTTCTAGGCGCTTAACAGAAGAGGGAGTCCTTGAGCTGAGCAACCCAGGCAGCTACTCCAAACCTTTCTTTCCACCTGAGACTAGCTCTCACCTCTCACTTTTCTACTGCTACTAGCTGGGCCCTGGGGAAATTTATTAATATGGGAGGGAGGTAAAGAGTAGGGTGATTAGGGCAGGGATGTAAACAAGAAAAAAGAATCTCTCTGTTTACCTATTTATGTAGTTTAGACTCTTGGATCCCACAAATGTGATACTACTCAAAAACAAACAAGAAAATGATGTCTTGGGATTAAAAATGAATGGAAACAAGTTAACCAAATTGCATATCAGTTTTAAAGGTGACAGTGCAAGGACTTCACAGCATACAATTTTGACTGTGTATCCTTGGTGAAGTGTACTGTAAGCACAGATAAAAAGGGTTGATTTCATCTCATTCAGTGATTTAATTAATAGTAGTAATATTAGTCATCGTATCTTGAAACCGTTTCTTGTATATAATGAGATAAGGCAATTAAGTATGTTAATTATCTTGATTCCTGATTTTCAGGGCTAGAGAAGGTAGATGTGGTTCAGACACTCTCTCTTTCTCTGTGTCTCTCATGAATAAATAAAATCTTAAAAAAAAAAAAAAGGAAGCTCAAAGAACTCAAGTGAATCTGCTGTTACGTTAAAATTGAACTGGATTGTCAATGTGAATTCATTATTTTAAAACATATCTTCTAAGTGTCTTCTAATTATGCACCCAGAATGGTCTGAAAGCAACGTCATTCCCATGGTGAGCATCTCTAAGCCTAGTGTTTGGCTCCCTCGTGCCATTTTTCACTAAAAGGAACTAGAGTTCTTTAGAAAACCCAAGCAAACTAGCAGTCAGCTTGCTCATTCCAAGAAACAGCCAGAGTGGTGATGCACATACTGTGCTCTTCCTCTGTCCCTACCTAAGTCCCCTTTTCCAACACCCTTGCTTCTCTCTAAGATGACACATAGTGGTAATCTAACAAGCCATTAACCACTGTGTAAGACTTTGTTTTCTAGAATCTAGAAACACCTTTAAACAAACTCCTGTCCTTGTAATTTGATTATAAAGAGAAATGATTTAGAATTTTTGCTACTCTTTTGTAATAGGAATAGCCCAATTAATGATAAAAGGCTTAATATGATAAAACAATACCAGTAAATGTAAAGAAACTATAAACATTAGAAAAGTATCATGATGCAACCCAGGTGAAAATTACAGTTGGTGTTAAAACCATTAGCTGACTTAGTGATGAGGACTTAGGAATTGACAAAGTAACAGCACGGGGATCTTCTCAGAGTGGGAAACTAAAACTGCATAATGAAGAAATCATTTAGTTACCACTTCTATCCAGTGATCAATGTTAGCAATGCAAACGTTTTGTCCAAGCCAAGTATAAAATATATTTTTGAGATAAGAGCAGAGTTTTTGATATCAACAGCCTATTAGGTAATATTAGAGAATTAATATTTTTAATACATTTCACTCAAAATAACATATTTGGGGCCTTTCACAAGACCTAGTCGTATGGACCTATTATTCTGTGTTTGTAGTAAAAAGAAAGAATATTGATGATCACTAGTAATGTCTTCTGCAACGATACCAAGGGTCTCTATCAATAAATATGGATATAATCATTTAATTTGGCCCTCTTTAATATACTTTGGTAAATTGCATGAGGATGTCTGGGGGTATGCGTAGGCATAGACAAGGTAACTATAATGTATAGCAATGAACCACTATTTAAGAACAACAAATAGTGAAGCTTGATTAGTTTTCTAATGAAGTTATTCGGTCCCATACCAACATTATCAGCATGTAATCTGGGCACACTATTATTCAAAGTGAGGGATGGGGAATCCCTGGGTGGCTCAGCGGTTTAGCGCCTGCCTTCAGCCCAGGGTGTGATCCTGGAGTCCTGGGATCAAGTCCCGCATCGGGCTCCCTTCATGGAGCCTGCTTTTACCTCTGCCTCTCTCTCTCTCTCTCTCTCTCTGTCTCTGTCTCTAATGAATGAATAAATACAAATCTTAAAAAAAAAAAAAAAAAGTGAGGGATGAATGTGTAGTCCAATCCTGTGTGATGGCTCATAATCCTTGTCTCTCCTGAAGATAACAAACAAGCATTATGAACTGGGCCCGCAGCATTGAGTCAAGGCCAAGGTGACCAAAGGTGAGAGTAGAAGAGCTGACAGGGAGATCCTTGTAGGTAGGGCCTCAACAGCTGAGATACAAAAACCGACAGCCTGCATGGTGTCAGAGTAGCTGGGAATGCAGAGCCAGATGCCCATGGACACCACAGATAAGTAAATAAATTGTTAGAGTCATGCAGTGGAATGTCAGAAACCAGAGGCATGTAGGAAGTACTGTGGATGAATCTCAGTGACATAATTTTGAGGGAAGAAGGCAAATTCCCCAGTATTGCATGTAGCATAGTGTTCTCTGATAAAACACAAAAGCAAGAAAACCCAAGAAAAATATTGTTTCCATTTAAATATATGCCAGAAAGCTATTAAAAGAAGGAGAAACACAGATAGTTATTTGGGGGGATGCAGTAAGATGAGACGAGGAGGAACACTGGATAAATTTAGGTAATCAGTAATTATTGTCTCAAGTTGTGTTCATTTGTTAAACAAAATAAAACAATGTCATGCAAGAACTGAAGAATAAAGGATAAATACTTAATCCAATTCTATGCACCTAGGGTCTAAAAGATTAACTTAGCTCTCACATTTGAAGATCTTATTGAGTAAGTAATTTGTTTGCAAATTAAAAAAAAAAGTATTATTGATCTCAATATTAATTCCTGTGACATTCTTGCAGCACAACATAATGTTAACATATGAACCAATTCTTAACTTGACGGAGATGATTAAGGACATTTTCAGAACCTCAGGTCTCTATAGAAACAATTAAAGCAGGGAAAAGAAATGTACATAGCTGCCTTTTATTTTCTGCTTTGTTGAGAATTTGCTTCATTGAAGTAAACAATATTAAAAATATTTTAAAAGGATAATATGCTTTTGAATGAAAATATTTGAATGAAACTAATATTACCTCTCTAAACAGTAGCTATGTATTGGTTACATTTTTTTTCATGGTGGCTAAATTGCCAGAGCCTAAAATGAAACAAAATATATATATATATGTATAGAGAGAGAAAGAGAGAGAGAGAGAGAGAGAGAGAGAATGGTTTTCATTCTACTATGGACTGATCTGGGTTTCCTCAGAATTCATATTTGAAGTTCTCACCCTAGTGTGACTGTATTTGGGAATAGGACTCACAAGAAGTAGTTAAAGTTAGATGAGGTCATAATGATAAGGCCCTAATCCAACAAGGATGATGTCCTCATAAGAAGGCCAGACAACGAGCTCTGTCTCTGCCATGTGACGATGCAGTAGACAGGCAGCCATCTATCTGCAAGCCAAGAAGAGAGATTTCCACAGGACCTGACCATGTTCACACTCTGATCTCAGAATCTCAGCCTTTAGAATTGTAAGGAAATAAATTTTATGTTATGACAGCCTAGCTGACTAATACACATATTGATAATAATATAAATATTATATATTTATTTAACTGAAATTTGCTATAATTCTTAAAAATATGGCAGAGTGTTTTTTGTAGCAATAGAGAGGTGAAAAGAGCTCTGTAATCATAATAATGAACAATCCAAAGCCTTTGCTTATTGATGTAAAATCAAGAAGTAACAATACACGCTAATTATCTAGAAACATGAAGTAAATTCCAAGCAACATTCAGAAGAGAAGTGAAATTTTTTTATCTGGGGAGATGGAAATGAGTGAGGAAGTAGAAATGGAAAAAGATGTAGGACTGTGTTGGGGAGGAAGGATTTCCTCTGCCCTTCAAGATTCTTCTAGCTAGACTTAGAATCAAATTGACATGAGACAGATTAACAGGAGAAAATCAAATTTAATAACATACATGCAGGGAATCCACACAGACATAGAAATACTAAAGACAGAAAAATGATGATTATATGAGCTAAAGAAAAAGATAGGGGTGTGAGGATACAAAGGAGAGAAAGATCAAGAACATGAACTTGGAAGGAGACATTTGGAAACCAAAGGTGCCCTAGGATGCAGGTAGGTTTCTTAGGTAAAGAGGCATCTCTGTTAATTGCCCTCTCCCTGGTAGAGCAAGCAGTGGAGGGAGAGAGAAGCTTTTTCTGAATCTGCTGGGTTTGGATTGCTTTTAACTCAAAATAATATTCATGCCAAAGTTGTCCATCTTGAGGTGGTCTGCCCCTGGGCCCTACAACTGCAAGCTTCGAAATAAAACAAAACTACTTTAATCTCCAAGTTATGTATATGTGAAATTTTAATAAATAATACAAATAAAGTAAATGTATGTGGTGTATGTGTGTGTGTGTGTGTGTGAAAAGTTTGAATTTCAGTGATTTATTTTGGAGATGTGAATAATCTGGATCTTAGTAAGTAAAAACAAAATGCCACCAAAACTCCACTTTCTTTTTCCTAAAACTTTATGAAAATCCAAACACTGGATCCAGAAGCTGTGTCACTTACCCTCTCAAAGTTAAGATCTAGTGGGGAAAAGTGAATCTGCTTCCCATTTGACTTCAGTGTCCTCCCACCACTGCGGCAAGAGGATAGTAAGTCCTCATTACCTCAGGCCTTGATCACATACTTTGTTTCTGAGCTGCATACGGTGGCATCCTCACCAGAAACCAGGGACCAAGAGTTAGTAGGAAATATATCTCCAAGAGAAAGCAGGGTGAATGGATATGAGTGACAAATACAAAAAAATAGAGTGTAACCAAAAGTCAGTTCTAAAATCCAAATTCTGTATGTTCAAAACTGAATGTCAGCTGGCTCTTTCTCCCATGTGATAGTGGTGTCATCACTATAAGCATGCAGCTTTAGTATTTCTAAGTTGTCTTTGACTCTTTTCTGTTTTTAATTTTTATTTATTTATTTTTAAATATTTTATTTATTTATTTATTCATGAAAGAGAGGCAGAGACACAGGCAGAGGGAGAAGCAGGATCGATGCAGGGAGCCCTATGTGGGACTCGATCCCGGGACTCCAGGTTCACACCCTGGGCTGAAGGCGGTGCTAAACTGTTGAGCCACCCAGGCTGCCCTGTTTTTTATTTTTTATATTTAAACATTTGCTAAATTCAATCATGAATACTGCTTAAGTGACTCTAAAGTATTTCATCATTATTATAGTTCAGTATATTACTACTGCTTGCTTAAATTATTGAAGTATTCCATTAATGGCTTAACTCAAGTTTTTTGTATTTTTTTAACCTTACCCAAGTCCCATTATCACATATTTCTGATAATTTACTGCTTTTTCTTAACTAATTCCTACACTTTAATAGCTTAAAACTAGAAACAAACTAAATGCTTAGATATTTAATAGACTTCAGTACTTTAACTTAATGGAATATTATACAACTCTTAGAATCATAATTCTGAATATTTTAGGGGACATATGTATATAATAGATATACATATATAAAAAAATATATATATATGATATAACATTAAAGAAAGAAGTATGCAACAACTGTTAAATCATTACACAGGGGTCACTATATACACCTTAGTTAATGAAGAAATGAATTCACAAAGCAAACAGACAAAATGTCTCGATGGATGCTAAAATTATGTTTCTCTATAGTTTTCTTCAATATTAATGATAACACATCTATGCTGGAGACTCCTAATGCTCACACACATTGATTATCTGTTCCTGTGGGACATTTGAGAGGTTAATATTTTACAGACTGTTTGTAGTTGGGTGGGATCAGATGATTGGTTTTGGCCAATAGGCCTGTAATAGAAATGACATGTTACATTTTCATGCTGAAGCATTTATTTGCTGGGGTGAGCCCTCCCAGCTATCTTTCTTCCCTTATCATAATGATCAGAGAAGAATTCTCATGTTAAGAAGCCTGGGTCACACTGTGCACTTTGTACAGGTAACAAATCTTTGTTGAGTTGTGTTTATTTGTTTAAGCAACATAAGCTAGCCTATCCTGATTAACACGTTTTAAAACAAAATCTACATGACAAAAATATTGGATAACCAAATGAAAAAAAAAAATGAAACTCTTTTACATGCTTAACCCAAATGAGTACAAATCACAATTAAAATCGTCCTGAAGCTTGATGCACATTTAGAAATGAAACGATTAGTTTTCCACTGACTAATGTTAATCTGAATTTATTTTGTAGTTGCTCAAAGTCTGGCTTGATTGCTCCCTGGCAGCAATCCCTGGCATATCAGTCCTTCTGTGACTCATATGATTATTCATAAAAAGTAACCATAATTTTATTTAATTCCAACTGAAATTCAGTTCTTGATGTTTTAGTTCATTCATTTATTCTTTTGTAAATATATCAACCTATTTTATTTGAAAACCTTTCATATATCAGATACTCTTCTAAGTACTAAGAATACAAATGACAATAATCAAAAGTACATTTAATAACTATATTTTTTGCTTTAGACAGTATTTTAAACTTTTTATCTAATTTAATCCTCTCATATTATGATAAGCCAGACTACTATTCTAATTTTATTTTATTTTATTTTTTAAATATTTTATTTTCAAGTAATCTCTACACTCAACATGGGGCTCGAACTCACAACCCCAAGATCAAGAGTCACATGTTCCACCGACTAAGCCATCAGGTGCCCCACTATTCTAGTTTTAGATAAAGAGCCTGAGGTCCAGAGAGTTCAAGTAACTTGCATGAGGTCACACAGACAATAATAAACAGAACTAGAACTCAAACTCATGTCTGAATGCAACATCTGGACTCTTTGCCTCATCCTGAGCATGACCATACACCCCAGTTTGCAATTTGCATATATTATTCTACCATAGTTTCAAATAGAATACTCTATCCTCTTCCAGAGCAGTTGGGTTTAGAAGATAAAATATATGGTCAACGTACTCATGCCCTATAACTTCACATGGCCTCAGTTCACAGGAGAGACAGAGATTAACCACGTTTAGAGGTGTTTTAAAAAGCAATCATATATGAAAGTGAAATTCCAAGTGCAATGAGCTTTCCTAGCTCATCATTGTCCTATGCAGCAGATAGAATCTAAACAGAAAAGGGCATTTTAGGAAGAGCAAAAAAACAGAAAAGTGGGCAGCTCTATATATAGAAAATCAAAGTCAGGCAATGCCAATAAGGAGAAAAACTGAACTGTTTTGCTGTTAAGAAAGCAAAACACTAGACTCCATGATATTCTACCTTTTTTGGCTCTTCCTAGCTTGTTTACTCACTAGATTGTGCAAGAATAATCAGGTGATCAGTCAGGGTAATATAGGTGAGTAGAAAAGTGCAAGAAATTGCCGGAGAAGAATAATATCACTGCTAAATAAGGCTGATCAGTCCTTGAACATCACAATCAGTGCATTTGTGAACCAACACGGGGATCAAGGATGAAATGCAGCACAAGTTTATTCTGTGGCTCTGGGCATCAGTCATGGTGGGCTTCTTGGTCAGATTATAAATGAATTCCATAGCACTAGCCTCAGATTAATGGGTGTTTCACAGAAAATGACTGAGGTTTACATAGATTTATGGAATCTTGGAATCTACCTTATTTTGAAGTAATTTATATGGCTATTCCTGTCTCTTTGGACATCTAGTATGATATTAGAACTCAGGAGGGGAAGCCTACGAACCAGAAATAGTCCATGAAAATAAAATTATTTTGATACAATTATCCAAGTGACTTTCAAATGCAGTTTTTTGATGGCATTATTCAGAAAAATATATCTCAATCTTTCGCAACACTTTATGTTAGTTTTGAAGTGCAGGAACCCTTTGTATCATTTGAAGATTTTGAATCCCTTTCCTTCTGAGATTTGAGAAGGATGCAAAGTATTATTCCATATAATGAGAACAAATTATGTTATTATCAGGCGGTATTTGAAAATGTGAAGTAACTCATGCTTAAAATTGGTGAATTAAACATAAGTAGCATTTTTACACTATTTGTAATTAAACTATTTATCCAATAAAAGCGCTAATTAAAGACAAGAAAGGCGTATCATAAGGTCATATAGTTTGTTAATCTATCTGAACTATGAGATGAATTCTTATGCATCTAGAGATATAGATGAAAACTGCATAATTTTCATTTCAGAAAGTTGGAAAGATACTTTATATTTTACTTCACTGAACTCTAGTCGTGATCTATTTTATGATCACAATTTTGCTGGATGAATCAAAGAATGAAGGTAGGAAGAAAGGGAAGGAGGAAAAACAATTTGTAGTGAAAAGATGTGAACAAATCTGGTTTCATATCTTGGATTTTCTTAGGAGTTATGGCACATGGGGAAAAAATATTTAACATCATTAATAGTGACCTCATCTATAAAGTAGGGGACATAACATTTAGAGCTATTAGAGTGACAGGAGGAGCTTCTGAGAAAACTGATATTCAAATGCATCAAAAATACAATGAATTCATATAAAATTTTAATATTATTTGGATGGAGTTTTTTTAAATATGATGTCCAATGCGAAGAATAAAACAGGAATTTATTTAGGAATAATTTATTAATAATTTATTTAGGAATAAATCATGGAGATGAAAAGTACACTATAGGAAAACATAAATAAAATTGTAAGAATGTTAAAATAATAACATGACAATATTATTAATACTGATTGTGATGTTATGATATTTTATATATTAATACTGATTGTAATATTATAATATTATATATATTATGGTGACTACACTTATCTTGATGAGTATGGAATAATGTATAACATTGTCCAATCAATATGCTATACACCTAAAATTAATATGACATTATATGTTAATTATACTTCAGCTAAAAAAAGAAAGTAGTTCTGTACTTTAACACCAAGTTCAGCCCACATCTGGACAATAGACACTTATATTTGCCAGCAAATAGTGGAATTTTGTTAGTAAGGAGTTGTTGAGGGGATAGTGAGGGCCCCAGCACCCATGACATTGGAAAATAGAAGAAATATGGATATTTAGATTTTATCTGACATAACTTTGAGAGACATATATGTCTAAATACTTAAAAGGCTTTCACCGTCAACACAAGTGAAATCAGTCAACGGTGAATGTTCTGGGAGTAAGATTTGGCTTACTCATTATAGATAGCATCATTATTATTCTTTGATCCACTAGAATTTCTCCATGTTAGTGACACCTGGGTGGCTCAGTCAATTAAGCATCTGCCTTTGGCTCAGGTCATGATCCCCAGGGTCCCGGGATGGAGCCCCATGCACCCCATGTTGGTGCTTGTGTTGCCCTGCTTGGTGGGGAGTCTACTTCTCCCTCTCCCATGCCTCCTGCTTGTGTGCTCTCTTTCTCTCCCTCTGTTTCTCTCTCACTCTTTCTGCTGCTGTCAAATGAATAAAAAATATTTTTAAAAGGTTAAATTATATATATATATAAATTTTTATATACATATAAATTTCATATATAAATATATTTATATATATAAATTATATATAAATATATATAAATTTATATATACATTATATATAAATATATATAAATTTATATATAAGTATAAATATTATATATAAATATATATAAATATTTATATAATAAATTTATATATATATATATAATTTCTTTACATTATTCCAGACAAATTTTTTCCATTTGTGAATGTCTTTAAAAGATACAGAAGGCTTTCTCAGAGCATAGGTGGAGGTGTGTCCAAATGTTTACAGATGGGAAAATGATATTTTGAACAACGTAGTAAGTTTAATATTTTTTCTTTAGAAGTTATAGAAAAACCAACTATCAAAATTTCATATAGGTTAAAAAACAACAAAGCAATAAAATCCAGTCAACTACTTAGTAGGATCAAATTCCCCTCTGCTCCTGTACGCTTTGACATGTCACAAAGGAGATCTAATTCCTTTGTTTTCTATTTCCACATGAAATTTAGAATTTAAAAGAAGGCCAGATCAGTTGTGCCTGTGTTGAAAAGGGGCTCGAAGGTAGCTTCCGGGGAGCAGTGACAGTGCCTACTTTAGTGAAATATCTAGTTATTTGATGCTGGTCGTATGAGAGTCAACAAATGGTATTTGTTCAGTGACAAGAGGGAGAACAAATTGGCATATGGTCAATAATATCCTACACCGTTATTAACAGAGAGAAAGATCTTCCTAGAGCACCGTCAACTCATTTGGTTCATCTTACACAGCATAGATGTCCTCTCCGACTTTTTTTCTCCCATTATTCCCGCTTAAAAATCAACTTCCAAAGCTCCACGTTGCTTATCCATTTACCATACGTATACTTTAACATAATAAATCCATTCTCCCTCGCTCTCTAGTGCACAGCTAGACTTGTTTCCAACTCTTTCAATTAGTGATAGTGACATATGCCTCAGTCCTGACTGATGGAGTAGAGTGGGAGTGTCACAGCTTTGGGTTTTTGTGGAGTCATGCCTCCCCGAATAACCACATAAAGGATGACCTTGCTCATCTGAATCACACTTGTTCAAACTGTATGTGAACAACAAACAGATTTCTGTTGTACTGAGATATTAAATAATAAGCTAATTTTCTAGCAGCTGAGCTCTAACGAGCCCACATGGCATTCAACACCGCTTACGGCATATCCAGCTAGTATCCTCTTGCACAGCATTTGGCTTTTGCAGCATGTTTTCTAGCCATAATGGTCTGTTCTTTATTTCTAATTCTCCAAAATGATTTAATCCTCCCTGTTCTTATGTTGCCTTTTGTCAAGGATAACTTTTCTTGGAATTGGTTAACTTCTTGGAAATCTACTCGGACTTCTTTAGAAATATTCCAGCATTAGTAGGGAAAACCATTATTTCCCACAAATACTCCCACAGCACCTTTCATACACCTATTATGGATCTTATATCTAGTTCACCAGTAGTTCTTGGGTGAAGATCCAGCAGTTAGTGTCAATTAAAACTTTTTTTTTTGTATAGTTTTTATTGGGGTTTGATTTGCCAACATATAGCAGAACACCCAAGTGCTCATCCTGTCAAGTGCCCCCCTCAGTGCCCGTCACCCAGCCATCCTATCCCCCTGCCCACCTCCCCTCCCACTACCCCCTTGTTCTTTTCCCAGAGTTAGGAATCGCTCATGTTCTGTCTCCCTCTCTATTTCCCACTCATTTTCTCTCCTTTCTCTTATAATCCCTTTCATTACTTTTTTATATTCCCCATATGAATGAAGCCATACAATGTTTGTCCTTCTCTAATTGACTTCCTTCACTCAGCATAATACCCTCCAGTTCTATCCACGTTGAAGCAAATGGTGGGTATCTGTGCTTTCTGATGACTGAGGAACATTCCATTGTATACATGGACCACATCTTCTTTATCCATTCATCTGCCAATGGACACCGAGGCTCCTCCACAGTTTGGCTATTGTGGACATTGCTGCTATAAACACTGGGGTGCAGGTGTCCCGGAGTTTCAGTGCATCTGTATCTTTGGGGTAAATCCCAGCAGTGCAATGGCTGGGTCGTAGGGCAGGTCTATTTTTAACTCTTTGAGGAGCCTCCACACAGTTTTCCAGAGTGGCTGCACCAGTTCACATTCCCACCAACAGTGCAAGAGGGTTCCCCTTTCTCCACATCCTCTCCATCATTGGTTGTTTCCTGCCTTGTTAATTTTCCCCATTCTCACTGGTGTGAGATGGTATCTCATTGTGGTTTGGATTTATATTTCCCGGATGGCCAGTGATGTGGAACATGTTGTCACATGCTTGTTGGTCCTGTCTATGTCTTCCTCTGAGATTTCTGTTCATGTCTTTTGCCCATTTCATGATTGGATTGTTTGTTTCTTTGCTGTTGAGTTTAATAAGTTCTTTATAGATCTTGGAAACTAGCCCTTTATCTAATACGTCATTTGCAAATATCTTCTCCCATTCTGTAGGTTGTCTTTTAGTTTTGTTGACTGTTTCTTTTGCTGTGCAGAAGCTTTTTATCTTGATGAAGTCCCAACAGCTAATTTTTGTTTCATTTCCATTGCCTTCATGGATCTATCTTGCAAGAAGTTACTGTGGCCAAGTTCAAAAAGGGTGTTGTCTGTGTTTTTTCTAGGATTTTGATGGATTCTTGCCTCACATTTAGATCTTTCTCCATTTTGAGTTTATCTTTGTGTCTGGTATAAGAGAATGGTCCAGTTTCATTCTTCTGCACATGGCTGTCCAATTTTCCCAGCACCATTTATTAAAGACTGTCCTTTTTCCAGTGGATAGTCTTTCCTGCTTTGTCGAATATTCTGGGAACCCATTTCTGGCTTCCCTATTCTGTTCCATTGATGTATATGTCTGTTTTTGTGCCAGTACCACACTTTCTTGATGATCACAGCTTTTTAGTACAACTTGAAATCCGGCATTGTGATGCCCCCGGATCTGGTTTTCTTTTTCAATATTCCCCTGGCTATTCGGGGTCTTTTCTGATTCCGTGTCAATTAAAACTTGAGAAATGTATTCAAGAGCTTATAGAGAACTCTGTTCTCTTCCATTTTAATAATAAGTTTACCCGTTGGATTTCTGTTGTCTGCAATTTCATCCATTGAGATTCTGATACTGTGCTCCTTTTTTATGTCTAGGAAATCCAGGACAATGGAAAGTACACTACTGCCTAGGCTCAGAGAAAGAGAAAATAAATGTTAAACAAAATCAGGATCTCAAAGATCTCAATCTTTCAGATTTCAATATTCTCAGATCTCAATATTCACTGCAGCATTATTAACAATATCCAAAAGCTGTAAGTTGTCCAAGGATCCATCGGATGGGTGGGTGGATAGGGAAAAAATGTGATATATGATTAAATATTATTTAATCTTAAACAAGAAGGAAATTCTAACACATATTACAGCATGGATGAACTCTGAGGGCATTAATTAAAGTGAAAGGATAAATACTGTATGATTCTACTTATATAAGGTACTCAGAGTAGTCAAGGTTATAGAGATAGAAGGTAGAATAGTGATTATCAGGGGCAGGAGTAGAGGAGAACAGGGAAATATAGTTTGATGGGCACAGAGTTTTAGCTTTACAAGATGAAAAGAGGGATGGAGATGGATGATGGTGATGGTAGTACAACAGTGTGAATGTATTTCTTACCCCTGAATTGTACATTTGCAAATGATTAAGATGGTAAATTTGATCTTATAGTATATTTTATTCTATTTCTACAAAGATTTTTTATTTTAATTCCAGTATAGTTAACATACAGTATTATGTTAGTTTCAGGTGTACAATATAGTGATTCAGCTATTCCAGACATCACCCAGTGCTCACCGCGAGAAGTGCCCTCTCTAATCCCCATTATTTATTTCATCCATTTCCCTCCCCACCTCCCTTTGGTAACAATCGGTTAGTTCTCTATAGTTAAGAGTCTGTTTCTCTCTCTCTCTCTTTCCCCTTTGCTCTTTTCTGTTTCTTAAATTCCACGAATGAAACCATATGGCATTATTTATCTTTCTCCGACTGACTTATTTCACTTAGCGTTATAGTCTCTAGCTCCATCCATGTTGTTCCAATGGCAAAATTTAATTCCTTTTTATTGTTGAATAGTATTCCATCATATAGATCTACCACATCTTCTTTAGCTATTCATCTATCAATGGATACACGGGCTGCTTCCATAGGTTGGCTACTGTAAATACTGCTGCAATGAACATAGGGGTGCCTGTATCCCTTTGAATTTGTGTTTTGTATTTTGGGGGTATATAGTGCACCCAGTAGTCCAATTCCTGAATTTAGGGTAGGTTTATTTTTAATTTTTTGAGGGACTTCTATATTGTCTTCCACAGTGGCTGCACAAGTTTGCATTGCCACCAAGAGTGCACAAGGGCTCCATTTTCTTCACATACTTGCCAACACTTGTTTCTTGTGTTTCTTGTTTAAGCCATTCTGACAGGGCAGGGGTGTATCTCACTGCATTGCATTTCCCTGATGACGAGTAATGTTGAGCACTTTTTCATATGTACGTTGGCCATCTATCTGTATGTCTTCTTTGTGGAAATGTCTGTTCATGTTTTCAACCCATTTTTTCAATTTGATTATTTGAGTTTTTGGTGTTAAGTTATATCAGTTCTTTATATATTTTGGATACTAACCATTTATCAGATATGTCATTTGCAAATATCTTCCCCCATTCAGTAAGTTGCTTTTTGGTTTTGTTGTTTGTTTCCTTCACTGTGCAGAAGCTTTTTGATCTTGTCCCCCAATAGTTTATTTTTACTTTTGTTTACCATGCCTCAAGAGACATATCTAGAAAAATGTTGATGTGTCTGTCCTGTATCAGAGAAATTACTGCCTGTGCTCTCTTCAAGGTATTCCTTAATTTCTCTGTATTTTCTTTTCCAGTCTATTTTCATCCTTTTTCTAATTTGTGATTCTGTATAAATTGGTTCATGAAAAGAGGGAAAGTAATTCACTTTTACAAACCTTATATACCAGTCCCTACATGGAGCTCTTTTCCTTGTAGTAGACAGTATCATTTGTATTTTTCAAATTTCCATTTTTTAAATAAGGTTTCTCAGAGCATGTCCTGCAGCTGAATAATGGTGTAGGAATTTCACCTGGATAAATGAGGTGTCCAGAACTAATGAGTGATAGCAATAGAACATTCTCCTCATAGAATATTCCTTTCTCCCAAGCATCATCAGTTTCCTATACAATGATCAAACATATGGCAGCAGCTCGGACAGATGACACCAAACAGGGCATGTCAGAGTCAGTCCATGGAAGAATGTTTGAGCTCTGTAGTGATTGTAAGTGACCATCTCCCTTGGTCCTGAACTCAGCAGATGTGCAGACTCACTCATACCACAAACCCACATATATATGTCCTACAACTTCTGGCCATATTCCAACATCTATTCTACCCCAATCGGTCCTTCAGCTTCTCAACTAGGAACTTCTTGGCGTTTCCTACCGTTTAAATTGTCTTATTTCTCCTCTAGGTTTTATACTCAGCCCTCTTTCTCTAATTTAGACTTTTCACTTCCTACCTCAACCATAATCAAATTCTCCTTGAGCTTATAATAGTTTAACTGCCAATAGTAACTACTTCATTTACTCCAGACTAGGCTCATAAACCTTATATTTCAGTGCAAGTCTTTGTGAACAGTTCCCCTAAATGTGTTGGCTGTGCACTCACAAGCGTTTCTCAGACTCAGGGAAGAAATCTGATGGCTATGGAACTTTTTCAGTCATCATAAGCAAGCAGCAGAACTAATAGTTGTTGCTGCTCTTTCCTGTTAATTAAACTAGTTTCTACAACACTGCATGAATAGTTCATGAAGACAGAGAGTGCTGAAAAATTCAGAGTATTTTTCTTATTCTCAGTGGATGGGGGCCATGGAAAATAAGTTAAACTCATGTATATGTGTGTGTCCCAAGAGCACCATTTACTCAAAGATTACGTAGCAATTAAAGGGTGGTGAGAAATGTAATTTAAGCCCTTTACTGCATAGTTACATTAAAACATACTTTATTAAAAGGTCAGACTTATAAATGACCTAATATGTAATGTTCTGTGCCTTTGGGATCCAAAGCTGTAATCTTGACACGTTATTCTACCCAAATGGAATTGGGTGTAAAGGCAGGAGATAATAGCATCCTTCTACCAGATTTCTGAGAAAGCCCACTGGTGGTGGTTGGAGGCAATGTGTGTACGTATCTTGGCTGAAAGAGGCTTATAAGACATTTTTTAGTACATTTGAGAAAATTGACATCTATGATTATCAAAGTAGCCATTTTAAAAATGAATAGAAGAGCCACACCACTTTTGAATCACAGGTCTAAGATTTGCTTGTTAAAATAGAAGTTATTCATTTTGAAAGGTTGTGAGTGGCAGTTCTTGGGTGTAGCTTTATATCTTTCACAAACGTTTTAATATCTCTGCTTCAAAATTTTTACTAATCTTAGTGAGATATGTAAAGGTAAATATGATAGAAGGAAATGCCTTTTTTTTGCAGGTGCTTCCCCCATAAGAAACCCCAAAACATAGAAATTTAAGATATGTCTACCTACACTAAAGATCACCCAGAGTGGAAAAATGGAAGTATGCACTGTGAACTAATACAGGATATGTTTTATATTGTATTCACTAAAGAAAACTCTTTGAAAACAATATATAAAACTAATTATAACAGAGACAAAGAGATTAGGGAGGAGCAAAAAAAAAGGACAATAAAAATGAAAGAAGAAAACTCAACAACAGAGATGTTTCAGTAAGATTCAATAGCAATTTAGGTTAAAGATTAACAGGCCAATAGAAGAATTCACATAGAAAAGACAAGAACACAATTTATTTTTTCTAATATTATATTAAATTAGAACTTGTTTGATCAAAATGCTTAAAGTTGAAAGAACATCCACAAGTAGATGTTGTAAAGCATATCCCTAAATAGCCAGTGATTGTATTCAACTAAATTTAGGTGTTGTTAGCCCATATTTTATTTCCACAATGAGCAAGCTGGTTCCTTCCAGAATCACTGGTTCCATTATACCCCCATTACTTATGTACACATGGAATCCGGTGCCTGAGAGCTCAAGTCAAGTAATGGGGGCAGCAACTGAAGAAAGCAAAAGGGGCTTAGAATCAGAGAGATGTTATACTGTCAAGCTGGCTTTCTTCTTGTGCAGGAAAAAAAATCCCACTGGGTAGCTCAAAAGAAAGAGCAGTTCTATACATTCTGTCATAGCAGAATTTTTCTGGAAGGAAGAGATTTTTGACTAATAGTCCAAATCTATCAAATTTCACAAAAATCCATCTTTACTCGTTAGTCAGAGAGGCCCTTAGAATTTCTGTGGATTTAGCACGTTATTGAAACCTAGAACTAACCAGATGTCTTGCAGATAAGCCATGGTTTCCAGATCCATTGATCTCTTTGACAAATATCTCATCAGAATGCTGAGCAAAGAATCTTTCTTAAAAAAAATCCCTAAACAAAAGACTTCATTTCAGACAATTAACATAACCCATCTCCAGATATCCTTATAGAAGATATGTGTAATTTTGAGTTGGGAACAGAGACAAGCAGAATATAAAACCGGAAAAAGTCAGCTGAGAAAATACAACACTTTGTCATTTATGAAACCGACAACACAGACTTGGCTGTAAAACAAATAAAATCATGGGGGTTTTCCTTTGTCACTTAAGCAAGTTGCCTCCTCAGTTTGTAGAATGTGCTCCACCATGCACAGCTAGACCTCATTTCAGTTACACGCTTTGTGTTCATAAGGATATAGCATGACACCTGGGATTGTGTTCATAGGGATATAGTATTGAATAGCCTGGGTACTAATAATTGGTTATTTTATGAAAGTAATTGTTCATATTATTATCAGGGAAACTCAGAGTTAGGAAGAGTGTCCACATTTGATCTAGCCCCACTGCCTAGCCTATTGGCACAGCGTGTGGTAGACGTCATTCTCTGCAAGGAGTCAGTTCGAATTCCAGCTCTGATGCTTGCCAGCTGGTGACGTCAGCAATGACTTCATTCTTCAGTTTATAGCTGGTGCATACAAAAGATATCAAGATAATATATCATTCAGAATTGGTGAAAGTTTTCAAAAAAGCTATACATCCAGATATGATCAGTAGTCAGCAAACCTGGATTCCACTGCCCTCAACAACTCATGAAAAGACGTGTTGGTCATTTGCTGATTTATTCTCAGATTCACCGTCACCCGCGCTCTGCTCTGCGTAACTGGCACCAGAATTAAATTATCTCTGTATAAATTATAGTTTGTTTTTCTGGCTGGACTCTGTCCCATCCAATTGTGTAATCTCCTTCTGAAGAATTATTAGCACAAACTTTTATTTTTATTTGGCCCTGCCTTATGAATTATTCATGGTATATCACATTCCCCTGGTTAGCATAGGTTTATAAGAATCGTAATGAACAAAATGATTAGACACTTTTATTTTTTTGTTTGCACATTAAGAAAGGCTTCATAAATCTAATTTTACTGTACTTTAGCTGTGCCACATCTCCCTCTAATTTGTATTTACAAGTAATTGCACATGGTGAGTAAATACTTGTACTCTTTCAAATTATGCCTGTGAAATCACATTCTCGTTCCATTCTCATTTTTTAAAAAATTATATTTTAATAGCTTCACTGCCCTGAAAAGTCATAACAATTTAATTATTTTTGAATATATTGTGCATTGTGCCTATTTTCTATTTATAATCCATCTGTGTTATCGAAAACCTTACAATTAATACTTAGAAGTTAATGAATTACTGGATGTAAAAATCCTCTGATGTTGGCCATTGAAGGACTGAATTATTTCCCACCAGTGAAAAGGTTACAATGCAGGTATTGATTTTGGTGCCCATTTATTTCCATCTTACCCTGTGGTTTACTGGGTTATAATCACTCTTAATTTGGAAATAATTTTGTTCAACTCTCTGCAGCTGTTGAATGGGAAAGCTACATGTTCAGTATTGAGGGTAAAGATGAGGGGGTATAGAGGGGCTATTTTCATTAGTCGGGACAAGTAATACTAGCTGTTGCAACACAGTAAGATCTCAGTGGCTTAGCCCACACATGCAAAAATGTTTTTAATTGTTCACGCGGGGCCTAATGCATGCCAGTGAGGGGTATCCTAAGACACAGGGACACAGGCTCCATCAAACTTGTGATTCTGGTGTCTCAGCATATAGACTCTTAGAACAACCTGGCAGGGGAAGAAGGAGCAGGGGTTTCACCCAGGATGTTTTCAAGGGGCAGAAGTGCAAGGAGCTTATATCTATAGCCTTTGCCTGATTCATCGATTAGCACCCAATATCATTTACCCAATCTAATTACAAGGCAAAGTGGGAGGAGTACATGAAATAGTAAGTGGGTACATACTACGTCTGCTATGTCCACCAAACAGGTGGGGATGAAGGAGAGAAAGCTGTGTCCATATCTTTGCCCATCAAGTTTCTTCGGGTTGTAATATCTGGACTTCTTGCTTTGTAGCCCTTTTACTAGGAGATTTGGAATGTACTTTCTCCTTGGGGCCTATCCAGATACCATCAGGCAGATGTCATTGCCCCTTTCCCTATATTTTTCTATTATATTTTCTATTTATTCTATAGATATTTTATAAATATCTATATTTGTTTTATATTATGACTATGAAGAAGAAGAGCTCCTGTTTATTGAGTATGTATTTTATGGCAGTTTGTGGAACGGGGAGTGATCCCCACTTGCCCAAAGACATCACAATCTCCATTCACCCCGTTTGCCCAAAGACATCACAATCTCCGTTCGCCTTCTGGCTCTGTGGTCCCTGCATGATCATTCCTGGAACTACTAAACCAACAGCATATTCTTTCCATCAGTCTGCATTGTGCAGACCCCGTGGATTTATAAGCTCTTTCTTTTTGGAGTATATTTGAAGAGGCAAAAGAGATCTGACCATGTGCTAAGCTAGATGAAGTAATTCCTTCACTCATGTGTTTCCTCCTGTACTCATTAAGTAGTTGTTAGACACCAATGGTATCTGTGCTAGAGACTGAAGATCAAAAAAGCTTTTTCAGAGATTTCATTCTAGTTGTGGAGCCTGGCATAGCATACAGTTTCAATACAATAGGAAAAAGGAACTATAGAGAAGGGGTGGTCAGAGTGCCCAAAAAGAGTTAATTGGCTTTATAACTCTAAAACAGGATATACTTATAGAAACTCTTTTATGAGTGGAACTATTTTAGAATGTTAATTTTTTTTTTTTTTTGGTTCTTTTGAATATAGCCAATATAGGAGCTCCCTTTTGTAACAGGCACTTTGTGGAGAACCATGTGAAGGTAGGAATTCCAGCTATGATTTATTTACATCCCAGTGAGGCTGCTCTACATTCAACTGGGCCCTGGAAAAAGCCAGAGTGTTACACATTCTAGTCTCCAAAACACTTACAGTTATAAATCCTGCACTCATAGATCGTGAACTTTGGAAAGATAAGGTCTATCTTCTACTTTTTTCTTTCTTTTAAAAGTTGTTTCCTTCCTTCCTTCCTTCCTTCCTTCCTTCCTTCCTTCCTTCCTTCCTTTCCTCCTTTCCTTCCTTCCTTCTTTCCTTCCTTCCTTCCTTCCTTCCTTCCTTCCTTCCTTCCTTCCTTCCTTCCTTCCTTCCTTCCTTTCCTTCCTTCCTTCCTTTCCTTCCTTCCTTCCTTCCTTCCTTCCTTCCTTCCTTCCTTTCCTTCCTTCCTTCCTTTCTTCTTTTCTTTCTTTCTTCTTTCTTTCTTTCTTTTTTTCTTTCTTTCTTTCTTTTTATTATATTGTCCAGCACAGTTCCTGCCTCAAGATACTCAATAACAGGTTTTTGAATAATCCCATGTATGCTCGTAACTATCGATGCAATAAGAAAAACTATCCCTTACAGCTCCAACCAAAAACTTGATTTCATCTCTGCATCTCCAATGCTTAATATGAGTTCTAGAATACAGTAAAGTTGACTTTAGTTTGATTAGCAAGTTAGTTACATAGCCCAATTGTAAAATGTGTTGCAATCTGTTCTTATCAAGTATTCAAATTTGCTGCTTTTGGTTAAGAACTTACATAAAGAAAAAATACTCGAACCTCTTCCACTGAGTTGCTTTTTATTCTTGGGAGAAGCCAGTTGGTTAATTCTCTACTCTAGTGATTTATTTTTGGTACATTTGCTCACTACATTTAATTCAATATAATTACAAACTAGAATTGGCAGCATGTGAGCGCAATGTAATGTGCGATTATTTTCCTCATTAGTTATATCCAAAGCTCACTATCCCTTTTACACAGGTTTCTTGAAGTTTAATATTTTCTCAAAATAATTCAAAAGCATTTTTGAAGAGACATTTTTTTTTATAAAAGACATAATTTGGTTTAATTCACTGTAATTGGTTCCTAAGTGGGTTTTTATTTTTTAATATTTATTTATTTACTTAAGAGAGAGAGAGAACAAGTGCAGTGGGGAGGGGCAGAGGGAGAGAGAATCCCAAGCAGACTCTGTGGGGTGCAGGCCATGACTTGAGCCTCAATCTCGGGACCCTGAGATCGTGATCTGAGCTGAAACCAAGAGTAGATACTTAACCGACTGCACCACCAAACACCCTCCCGAAGTGGGTTTTTAAAAAAATAGCCTACATTGATGTCTGTTTTGTCTTGTTTTATGAGAAATATTGATCCGCAAATTGCTTCTTTGAAAAGGGGAATTATGTACTCAGGTCTTTATGAGAAAGAAATAAAAAGTATTTAATTATTGAGTTTGCTGCCTTTATTCATAGTCAGTACTTCACTTTCTTTATTCATAAATATTAATATTTCTTTATTCATAAATTCATGAAAAAGTGAAGTCAATGTTGAATAATTTACATACCTTAAAAAAACTGTTTGATTAGTTCATTTATTTATTTAAATTGAAGTATAATTAACATACAGTGTTAGTTTCAGGTGTACAGTACAATGGTTCAGCAATTCTATACATGACTGGGAACTTGCCACAATAAGTATATTCTTAATTCCCTTTATGTCATCCATGTCCCTACCCACCTCTCTGGTTCTCTGTATTTATGAGTCTAACTTTTTGTCCTTTTTATCCCTCTGTTCATTCATTCCGTTTTTTAAAAATTTTACATATGAATGAAATCATATAGTATTTGTTTTCCTCTGACTCACATACTGTGTTATACTATCTTGTTAAGTATCATTAAATTCATTCAGAAACCTTTTGTAGTCTTTATGTTTGAGGACTCTTTTTTTAAGTTCTTGTACGTGGTATGATAAAATTTGTGTGTGCAGAGTATTTTAAGAGTAGAATCTTTTTATATAACACTGGGATTTTTCCATTTAAATATTATTTGATGCAAACAATATTAATTGACAATAAAATAGAGTAATAATAAAATTTACCATTTTTTCCACAGAGAAAATAGATTTTGCAGTGTAGAGGTTTACACTTGATACCATAAAAATATCTGTGAATAGAAATATTTCAAAATAGCATTGATTATGATAATTCTGAAAGCATTGAACTTTCAATTCTAGCAACATAATTTACTTAATGTCTCTCATCCAGTTTGGATTTGCTTATCCATGTATCTTAATTCAATTTTTTTTCTCTGCTTGAAATACTCTGCTCTCTTGTCTCACCACATCTGTCAAGGACTCATCAAAGCTTACTTCAGAAAATTCTCTTCCTTGAGACTCCTGGGTGGCTCAGTGGTTGAGCAACTGCCTTTGGCCCTGGGTGTGATCCCGCAGTCCCGGGATTGAGTCCCACATCGGGCTTCCTGCACGGAGCCTGCTTCTCCCTCTGCTTGTGTCTCTGCTTCTCTCTGTGTCTCTCATGAATACATAAATTAAATCTTAAAAAAAAAAAATTTCTCCTTAATGAAGATTGCATAATTCTTCTCAACATTTCCTTGAGTGATCTGTCCCATATGATTTTCTTTTCTCTTTGATATTTTCTTTTTATTTATATTTGTGTATCTACATGCATTCCTTTTTTGGAAAACCATGAGGTCCTTGAGGATAGACTAGTTTGTTGATATATATTTATCTCCTAAGCAACTAGTTTTGGTAGAGCAGAAAACAGATCCCTGCACTTTCACCCAGAAATGAGAATACACAATTCATCCCCAGTCAAATTTAAAAAAATACATCTATCCTTCTACCTCCCCAGCTTCTATGCTGCTTTAATACATTAGGTGAACAAGTTGTCTCATTAAGTGATAAAAATACCTAGTGATAAAATCATTAAACTGTGCCACCATATTCTATCATACGTAATATGTTATGGCTACTATTCTGTGCACTCTGGATATTTCCAGAGTCCCCCTAAAAAGAATGTAGTTTCCTTCAGAGATAAAAAATTCTCCCTCTTGGTGCTTCGAGGCAATAGTAATAGAATGTGTCGTATGAGCAAATGAGATTCTACTGAGTTCCTGCTGCTCTTTCTCTTATTTGATGGTATTTTTATATATTTTGGTTTTTCTGTTTGTCATTCTCATTGATACGTTTTTTCTTATGCCTAAAGTATTTTTCACCTTATCACCACTCTTTTAAATCTCTCTAAAAGCTTTTCTTTAACAAATCTATACAGTGTATATCTGCATCTTTCTCATACAATCCGAGGGTGAATGAATCCTTCAATTCAGAAAAGTTGACATTTCTTCTAAGCTGTCATCTGTCTGTCTGCAAGTTCATTATTTTAACGTAGTGTTTATTTAAATAATTCCTAAAAGTCTTCAGTGAGTACTTTTTACAATTGCCCAGTTTCTATTGTTTGGATACTAAAATTAGACTCCTTTATTATTCGATGAAGACATTCTAAAATGCAGTCTACTTAAATTCTATTCTAATCTATTATTTCCTTTTTCAACTTGCCTATTAATTATCCCCAATTAATACCTTGTGGCTCATTTCATGCTACAGAATTTTAGACACTTAAGTTTGGACGATTGTAACCCAGTACTTGAGTTCTCATTGTCACTCTCAGTGTTCCAAACCTGTATTATACATTTCCAGGAACGTCTGGCCCCAGAAGCATTTTTATTTTGTGTTAAGATAAACACACAAGGTTTTCCAACAACCTCACTAACCCTCTAACTGCCAACTATCCAACCCAAGTCCAAAGGGATGGCCTTAAGCCATCTTCACAAATATACAGTATATCCTTAAAGATTGCCTTCTCTAAGGTAATTCCAGTTACCTCAACCATGTGGTTTCTAATTTCTGACATTATCTTTTCATCTGGATATCTCTTTTGTAGTGTGATATTTATATTCAAAACTGAACTCAGTATGCCAAGGGTGATGTGAATAATACTGAATAAAGATACATTTTTGTTCAGTGAATCTCAAGTGGAGGAACATTTCTTTCCCCACTGCCAGAGCCTCTATTATTGTTCTTTTAAATTTTGCAGCCATCACGCTGACCTCTCCAGTGCTGAGAATCTCTATGTAATGAAAGTCAATACTGACAGAATTGTGTTGCCTGACGACAAAAGTTAAGTATACTATTTTACATAAAATATTTCTGTTATTGCTCTTCAAAATCACAAACTCAATTCAGATTGTAACTTATTTAAAGTGAAAAGTCTCTTCAAACTGCATTAAATCATGGCAATGACCACTCTGCCTTATGGAGTTGTTTTGATGGTAAAGATGAGGAATCTCAAATTTATTACCTGGAAAATCAAGTAGAATTCTCTGTGGGGGAGAAAAATGGTAGTATAAACACAGGCTTACAAGTTCTTTTCCCAGAAATTAACAGAAATGACTAAAAACTGTAAAGACAAAAAATAGGTAGGGCACAATGCCAACTACATTCCATGTGTTTCATAATATGGCTACCAGTATAGCTGGGATTAAATTGAAGGAAGGCATCAGAAATTGATTCGGGAAATTGAGAAGTGGGAGGGTGGATTCTTGAAAACTCCGTATTTATTCTTCAGCAAAATGTAGAGTCACAATTTGGGAGCAAATTGTGTGTGAGATGTAAGCCACTATGAATGAAGCCTTTTTCCTTGCCTCAAACCAAAGGCACTTGAAACCTGAAATAACCTTAAAGGAAAGTCAAATCCATAGTCTTTTATCACTATTTCTCTTTGGCCCCCTTTGGTACTAGCAGACTTGGTATAACATAGAGGAAAATCCTTCTGGATTTGGAGGAGCAAGGTTTTATACTGGAAGTCTGGAAAAAGTGATAGTTTATTTTATTTCTCCAATTCAATAGATGTATCCCCTAGTCTCCATTGTTGTAAACTGGCCAAACAAAATAAGGAAAGATGTAAATCAAGTACTCTGGAGATTAAAATTCTTTGACTGTAAACATCTGAAGACTGAGTTTTCTTCACTCTTGTCAGGCTACTGAAATACAGAATTTTTAAACACACATATAACAGCCATTTTTACCAGTTTCAGTTCTGAGCGGAAAATTGATCATATGGACAGAAGATGGAGAAGGAAGAAACCTGTGTTTCTTCTGTGAATAGAAATATTGGATTAGTTGGTGACTGAGATTGTGAAAACAGAAGAAAAAACATTAAAACTTCCAAAAAACTGGGAAACAAAGTATTAAACATAAACGTAGAATCCAAAAACTCAAATGGAAATTCACGTCAGATTTTCCCAAGGAAAAAGAAAATGGTCTAAAAATTGTCTATCTTCCCAAGAAATTTTTTTTTAACCATACCACAATTAAATTATAAACCAAGAAGAAAGGAAACTAGAAGACAAACTAAAAACATTTAGTGTAATAATGTATATTATTGGAAAAATAAAAATAGCATCAGAAGCAATTAGGAGTAGACTCAGTGGTGTGAAGAAGAGATCTGAGAAAATCATCCAGAAAGCAAAAGAAGGAGACAAAAAAATGAAGGGATATAAGAGAAGGATGAAGACATGAAATATAGTTAGCAAAAATTCAAAATATAGTTGCAAAAGGAACACAAACAGTATTTAGTTTCTGTGTATATCCTAGGATATATATGGACTTGAATTAATGCTTCATTTTGCACATTGAAAGGAGTGATCAGATGACAAGTGCAATCAATGCTAATATAAAGAAATACCTGGTGAATTTCAGAGATAAAGAAATGTTCTAATGAGCAACAAGGTAATATAAGTAGAGTCATAGGAAAGATGGGGAGCACTTTCATACATCAGCCTCCAATCTCTCTGTGTTCTTTGTTCTCTGGTCTCCAATAGAGTTGATCAGGACTCAGTTGAATACTCAGGAGATGCTCCTGAGTAAACCTCCAGGAAAGCTCCTACTCTGTGCAGCTTTTTCCTTCCTAGTACTTGTATCTGTGAATTCTAGCTTCTTTGGCTTCTTAGAACTACATGCTGTGTCTCATCATTCAGCAATCTGCCTGGGTTCCCTCTTGTACTGACGCCTAGAGCTTTTTAAGGCGATAGGTTGGAGCAATCCTGGGATTCACTCCATTTAGTTCATTGCCTGGTGTCCGGTACCTAGAATGTCTTGCGCAAGGTATTTTTTCCAGTATTTTAGTTGTTTCAAGGTGGGTCTGTTCAATCCCTGTTATTACACCTTGGGTGAAGGGGAAAGTGTGCATTGCATTTTACTGGTTATCTTTCTTAGCTTCTTTCTCCCACCTTTCAGCTTTAAATATAGATAGATATCTATATCTGTATCTATATCTATCTGTTTTGAAATCTATTTATCATATGATATTTTCATCATTAGTGAATTTTCTTTTCTTCTTTTTAACTCCTTAAACAAAGTCGAGTGGTTTAGCTGAGAGAAAATTGCCAATGTCCTGGCTTTCAAACTACTGTTTTCCTTAGCCATTGAAGAAATATTGGAAGCGTAAGTCCCAGGGGATTTAAGGTACACACTCCAGCAGCTTATTTCAAGCAGCATACCATATATCCACGTCTTCATTTCATCACCCTAAGAGTGTTGAACTTTGTTTACTCTAACCCTGGAACCCAGAGCAGGTATATTTTTTCAGCTCTGAGCCTCAGAGATGTTTAAGTTGTATTTGTCATTGTTTTAAACTTGTATCTATTTGAATATTGGAGCAAAATTAGAGTTTCAGGTGTGGCTAGATAATGACTACAAAAACACTTATTCAGAAGTCTCTAGGCTTTCATGAGTTTTCCTTGTTACATCTCTAATACATTATTCATCATTTTACTTTCTGTTAGTAATAGAGAATGAGATATGTAATTATTTCCTTCTTAACAAAGTGGGTTGTTTGAAGGTAAGGACCATGACTTCTTTATCTCTGTTATTGTCATTCTATATTTAGACCATCAAGAAACTTTGAACCTCAGGGCACCTAGGTGGCTCAGTTGGTTAAGCATCCAACACTTGATTTCAGCTCAGGTCATGATCTCTGAGTCTTGAGATCGAGCCCCGTATTGGGCTCTCTACTGAGCATGGAACCTGCTTGAGATTCTCTCTCTCCCTGTCCCTCTGTTCCTCTCCCCACTTACACATGCTCTGTCTCAAAAATTAATTACTTAATTAACTTAAGAAAAAGATACTTTGAACCTCTCACTCACCTAATGAACCATATGTGAAAGCCATAAATAGTTATCACTCAAGGAAAGTGTCCATTTATTAGAAAGAGAACAGTTATTTTTTGAGTTTACCACAGAAAATGTCTTAGGAAGAGAAATTCTTCTTTTTAATGGTTGTATTAGTTATGACAGCCTGGGTGGCATGGGTTGAGGCAGAATTATAGTTTACTTGCTTTGGATTAAAAAAAGGAAAATGGATAGAGATTTGTGGTGGAGAAAAGAGGAGCAGAAGTCAAACAGGTAAAAGTGAATCTAATTAAAATGACCATAGGCCAAGTCTCTACAGGGGAAAAAGGCTGAGAAACTTCAAAACAGGCTTAGCTAATAATTCAGCTTTAAATTGTTGACTATGACTTATGACCATGTAGTTCCTCTTCTGTTCACTCAGATATTGATAAAGTCTTGCTACACAGAACTTTATGACATTATGTTTGTTTAGTTTTGCTTTTCTTTTTTTGATACAAGAGTGAAAGTTTTTACTTGCAAGGGAAATAAATGAGAATTGCAGTCTGCAAGAGTGAGCAAGGATCAAGAACTCAGAAGAAGCAGAACACTGGAGCACCAGATACCCACAACATCTCCAGAGAGTTCAGTCCCTCAGAAAGTTAAACGTGGAGTTATATGACTTAGCAATTCTACTGTCACATAAATGTGTACACAATTGTTTGTGGTGGAATTATTCATTATAGCCAAAACGTGGGAAAAGCCCAAATGTCCCTAAGCTAATCAATGAATAAACAGAATATGATATATCCCTACAATGGAATATTACCAGCAATAAAGTACAACGATGTACTGACATACTGATACATGCTACGTGACACAAGCCAGAGGATGAAGGAATTTCAAGAACACTGTGTTAACTGAAAGGAGCCAGTTATGAAACACAACATATTTTATTATTCCACTTATATGATATATCCAGTCTGGGCAAATCCATATCTGGAATGTAAATTAGAGGAAGCCTTGGGCCAGGGGATGGAATAGGGCTAGTAGAAATGGGGAGTAACTATCAATAAATACAGAGTTATGTTTTGTGGTGATAAAAATATTCCAAAATCGATTGTGGTAAAGATTTTAAAACTCTGAGAGTATCCCAAAACCCATCAAAACATACACCAAAAGTAGGTGAACAGGTATACAAGGTATACAAATTATACCTCATAAAGTTTAAAAATATATGATTGGCAGATGAAATACAGTGTGCCCAGTTAAATTTGAATTTGAGATAAACAGAGAATAACTGTTTAGCATAAATATACCCCAAATGTTGCATATTACAAAGTTATTTATATTTCTATCTCATACACAAATTGTTTGTTATAAATAATTATTCATTGTTTATCTCAAATTCTAATTTAATTGGGTGTCTTATATTTTTATTTAGTAAACCCGATAGCCTTACATTATGACAAAAATAGTCTGGGCCTAGACAGTATTTGTCTGTCTTTTGTCTCAGTAAGCACCTAAACAGGTCGAAGGGAGTTTCATAGGAAGATACTTTTACAGTGTGTAAGAGCATAATAAATAGTACAGCTTGTATAGCTTAGTACCTGTTGGGCATTATCTTGCTGCTCTCATATTGGTAATATCAGTTTAATATGTATAAGTAATTTAGCCCTTGCCAAAGTATGTGATTTTAATAAAAAGACAAGAAATTTCCATATCTTTCCTGATTATATCTTGGGTATACTGTTGAAGGAGCTATTTTCCATATTCGGAATGAAGGCAATCTAAACTATCTTATTGTGGCAACTGGGGCCTAAATCTTCAGAGAGCAAACAATTTCAGAATGCAGCTGGAAATTACACAGTAGTCAGATTCTTAAAAAAAAACAAATTCACTCCTTTCAACGTCCAAATTGATTTTGCATATATCCAAGTAACCCACCATCGAAAGTCCAACACTTTTTTTGTTTAGGATTATCTGGGATAAGGTCGAGTCAAAAGCTATGGAAACTTAGAAAAATCAGCATCTTTATTATCATACCTCAAAAATCATCCTAATGACGTATCCAAATTTAATCACTTGCTCAGTCTGTAGGGTTATCTAGAGAGTGTTTGCCTATTCTTCATGTCAATTCCACACTCATATGATCACAAGTGAGTGACCTTAAAAATATTTATAAGCGATAGACACATCATTGGGATAATTTACATGGATATATGTCTTAATACTTTTAAATTCACAGAAATGCATGAACAGCCCTTACTGACCGTTTCAAATGATCTCAACGTTGTGGAATCCAGTCTAAAAAAAAGAGCTATGTTTTTATGTATGAAACACCAGATCTACTGATTTAAAAAACAAACACAACATGGCATATGGAGAACAGTATCTGTTCTCACTGAGTTTAATGTTTAGCAGGAAATAATTACATAATTACAAAAAAAGAATTTATCACCATTATAATCATTTGGTGAATTTTTTTTGTGAGTATCCCTCTGAGTATTTTAAAAATCTTCTAAGTCTTTGCCTTGTTTTCTTTAGGAACTTGCTCAGATATTTGAATTTTAATCGGTAAGTATGTATGTGGTTTTCCTGCCTCATAGCATTCCAGAATTTGCAAACTGAAGCAAAGTAGAAGGAAAAGCTCTGATAGAGAAGGAAATCTAACAATAACAGAAGTGATAGCAGACAATGGAGCTCAAGGAAGAAAATAAGACTAAAAGGTGTACAGGTATATAAATATGGCTTAGCTCCATATTTGCTGTTTTTCAAACTTCTATCTTTAGGTCTAAAATTTATTCTTCAAAAGAAATCATATCTGGAAATCAAAAAAAGAAACCCAGAAATTTAGGGCTATTCTTGTGAAGATAGAAAAAGAGGATGCCTTTCCTTAGAAGGTCTTGACATTTTTTGATAGTCAGTTTCCCCCCCTTAATTGGAAGTATGTAGATTTTACTAAAATTTTAGAACCTTATGCTAAGGCTTAAAAAGAAAAATCACTGTAAGTCTTAGCAGAGAAGTATAATTTCATCTCCTATCCCATATGTAACATGATTTACATAAAACATTTGTTTTTTAATGGAAAGATTCTAATTCAAATCTCATGAAGAGGATTTAAGTGCGATGTACGTACTTACGTCTTGCCCTATGAAATCACCAAATGCCAAATGGGGAAAAGGTTGACAGCCTTGGAACTTTGTTGAGTTCCTTTTCAAATATTAAACCTTTGCAGCAATTATTAATATTAAGACAACAATAATATTTAGGGGCAGAAGACTAATTAAAAGCAGAGGGCATTCTTTTGGTATTTGCCAGTGGCTCACATGACATTTAATTCTCAAAAGACTCCAATACAAATGAGAAAATCAAGACTCAGGTTATATGACACTCCGATTCTCATACATCTAGTAAATTTTGGACTAAAAGAGGATTCAAATCCTAGATATTCTAAGTGGGGTGCTCGTCATAGGATAATGCTCCTCTTACAGAAGAGACAAAAACTGAGCCACGCGTTACTGGACTATCTCATTTAAGCCAAGATACAGGTGAAGGAAGAAGAAAGCAGATGATTACAGTTAAAATTTATTGAGAGGGCAATTTGTTTAGACAATATAGTAACTATTTTGCTTGCATTTTTCAGTTTATCTTCATGAGCCAGCTTGTAATGTTGCTGCCATTTCTCTGCATGGGACATATTAGAAAGTGACGGGAGCTGAAGTTACTTCACCAGGATCCCAGAACAGGCAAGCAGTGGAACCAGAATTCAAGCTCCGGCTGGCTCGCATCGAGTACTAAGCATGAGTCTTAATCCTGTGCTCTACTGCACCTCTGGTCTTGAGGGATAAAAAGAGAACTGAACTTTCAGATTTGTTGCTAATTGCAAGAAATTATTTCAATGGATCCGGCCGTAATTGAACACCAGGCTCTTCAACAAGACATGTTCCAAGCATTCATGGCACAATTGCCTTTCTTTCCTGTTCACTAGACTTTATTCATATAATCAAAGATTATTCATCATGCTAAGTGCGAGCAGCATGGGCACTAGTTTAGGATAAAAGGATTTTAAAGACTTATGCCTTTTCTTTTTTCTCTGTTCCTTCTCTTACAGAAAAACCATAATTTATCACAAGGACACTGCTGAGCAATTTATAACTTCTCCTGTGCTGAGCAGGAAGATATACTCAATGGCAACTTTTAATCAAATGATTTATTTATATATTCGTTCAATTAGCTAAGTACATAGATCCTCTAAAGCGGTGTTTCTTGGCCTTTATTTGAATTATGCATCATCGGTCAAGATTTCCCTGAGCTCCGCATTCTGCAGTTTACATAAGGAGAATAACCATAATTTTTCCAGCTATAAAATGATATTCTAATATTGCATATGGTCGTTAACATGTATATTTGTCACTCTACCCTGCTCCATCCCAGAATTTCCACTCTCTTCTTTTATCCTCTCCTCTCTTTAAGAATCCCTATTGGAACACTAGAACATTCCTTTGAGGTGACATGGTTCCCGTAGCTCCTTCCCCACTTCTCAGGACCAGATTCTCAGTCTTCCCTCAACTCTGCCCTCTGTACCTGTTCCCCATGTGATGAATCTCTTTAAAGTCCTCCAGCATTTAAACATTTTGCTCAAAAAATAGAGCTCGTAGTTCCATAATTTTATTCTGTCCGTTGGTGGGTAGCATTGAAAAAAAAAAAAAAAAAGGTACCTTATTCCTGAGTGATATGGGATGGAGGTGAGGCAAAGAATAACGACAGAGCTCCGGTCTTCAAACCCTATCTACTTTGCTAGTCTTTCTCTAAGAAGATGAGCCATGAGGCTTATGTGAAACTCCATCACATCTATTTTTTAAAGGCTGGGAAAAAAAAAAAAAAAAGAGCTAACAAAAAAGGAAAACTCATTTCCTTGGTCTGCATTGGCAAAAAAAATTAAAAAATAAATTAAATAAATTAGTTTTCCTGAACTTTCGTTTGTAAACCCCATCCTACAAATAAACATTAAGGACTATGGTTTTGTGCTTCGGGGGTTCAGTCAGGACTCAGGGAATGTGGGCTCGTGGGTGCTGGGGTGACCATCTGGGGGCCCCGGGTACTAGTCCCATGGCTACACAATGCATGGTGAAGGCCCAGGATGGGGAGGACAGGACACATTCCTGTCAGAGGAGAAGCCAGCGGGGACAAGGAGGTCAACCTAGGGCCCAGCAGAGGCGCTGTGACACAGGCTCCCTTATCTTCACCACCAGTGTGTGCCGGTGCTGCTGTTTCTCTGCACGGGCCTATCAGAAAGGGGTGGGCAGGGTGTCCCAGAGCGAAGACTGGCCGAGGCCTGGACAGGTCGGGGATGCATGAAGGGCAGGGTCCTTCTGATGGCTGGAGGGATGAAACACGTGGCTATCCTTGCCCACGTGAGATAGAAGATGTCAAAATTAACTAGAGGGGGCCACAGAAGGTGAGCAAAACACACTTCTCCACTCGTATGGTTCTTTTCCTTCCTCCAGGTTTTTATTGATATTCCAGTTAGTTCACATATAGGAGAATTCCAGCTTCAGGGGTAGAATTTAGTGATCTGACACCTACATACAACACCCGGTGCTCATCACAACTTGAACCTGGACCCCTGCCCCCTCCCCTACAGCAACCCTCACTTTGTTCTCTATAGTTGAGTCTATTTCTTGGTTTCTCTCTCTCTCTCTCTCTCTCTCTCTCTCTCTCTCTCTTTTCCCTCCTATGTTCATTTGTTTTGTTTCTTAAATTCCACCCACTGAACCTAGTCCAAGCTCTAGTCACTCACTTCCTGAGTCAATTTTCTATCCTCTCGAAACTTCAAATTCCTTTTTTTTTTAGCTTGTGAAATGGGGATTATAAAACCTATTTCATAGGATTAATGAGATAAATCAATTTAAATGGTGTATAAACATTCCTTACTAGCCCAAGGGGATGAACAGTTCCGTGCCAGCTATTTTTACAATTAAGTGAGGATGTTGTTTCCTAGAGAACGTGGCCAGAGGAAAGGGGTCAGAGGATGAGCAGGGAGGGAAGTCCTTAGGTACCACCCCCTGAGCAAACAGAGGATTAACTCAAAGAAAAGAACATTATCTTACTCACCATAGGGCAGTGAACGGACGCTCAGATGGTGAGCAATGTGTTGTTAAACGTAATATCCTTGAGCACATCCTTTCTATCGAGCACTGCTCTGAGGTTTCAACCATGAGCATGTTTAAGCTCACCCCGATGAGATGTATTCGATCAATATTCTTATTCTGTAGGTGAAGAAACTAATGACTGAAGAGACCCTGAGGTCACTGAGGTAAGCAGAGGAGGATGTGGAGAGAAGGAAGCCTCATGAGAGCATCTACATCTTAATCAGCTGAAATCCTGCCTCTCAGGATAAGATGTGGGGAGAAATGTATTCCATAATTACGCATAATTCCAAATTATTGCGTAATTTTAACGGTTTTTTAACCATTAACGGTTTAACAAACCGTTAAATTAATGTGGCTTTTATGCTAGTTAAATGTATGAATTCCTGACGTGGACAACATAGCTGTGTTTCAGTTATCCGCCGGAATGCTGGGAGGTAGCACGGGGAACAGGGCCACAAAAGTAATAGTCTACGTCTACCTCTCACTCAGCCTCGGTATCTCCGTAAATCACATGACTGTCCCCATGGTTGTGAAGTCTCAAATCCAAGAGGCACCCTTAATTCTTCACTTCGTGTCACCCCCTCCATTCCAGTCTCAATAATCCTAATGATTCCACCTGGAAACACATCTCAAGTCAACACATTTTTTTTTTTTTGATTCAATATGCCCACCTTAGACCAAGACATCACCCTCTTTCATGCTCACAGATGTAGCTCTTCCCAGCTGTCTCCGTGCCACAGTTCATTTCCCTCATGGTGGCCCTAACAGTCCCACCCCTGCCCACCTGCACCACCTCCTACCACTCCCCGCTCCCCTCCACATTTGATCCACACTGGCTTTTTCTGTGGTTCTTGAAACACAGGTCATCTCCACTTTCACGCCTTGAACTTTGCATCACTAGTGTCTCTCTTGTCAGTCGTTCTCATCTCTAAAAACTCTCATGACCACTCAATCTGAAGTGGTGCCATAAACGACAATTTCATTAAAACATTACCCAGAGAGTTGTAAGAATGCACCAATGGAAAGGCTTCAAGAGCAAGGGGTTGTTAACTTTTTAGGTGGGTACAAGAATTAGAATAGGAAAGGAGGTAACTACAAATCAAGCAGGTATTGGGTTAGTTGAGAATAAAAATTTTCCCATCAGTCTGTATGTCTGAGGCTCACTCTACTTCTTGAAGTTTAAATCTGTTTAAGAGTAAGAAATTTATTCAGGATGGGTCCTGAGCATGGACGCATTGCTTGATTTGGTTTCTGCAGTGAGAGGTACTCATCCTAAGCCTTGAATTTAGAGAGGTGCTTTAGTGCTTTGAAAAGGATAACAAAAATTGCTTTACTTCAAAAATAAATGCTTCTCTTTGCTCAGCTGTCTCCAGAGCCCTCTACAGGAGTTAATTAGACTAAAGAGATAATTAGGGCTTAGGAAGGCAAAATAGAAATAAAATGACTGGCAGACAAGGAGTTTTGCGGAGGTTTTTTTCTTCCTTTTTTTCTCCCTTCCTGTCTGCTTCTTTTCTTTTCTTTCTTTTCTTTTCTTTTCTTTTCTTTTCTTTTCTTTTCTTTTCTTTTCTTTTCTTTTCTTTTCTTTTCTTTTTTTCTTTTCTTTTCTTTTCTTTTCTTTCTTTTTTTCTTTCCTTTCTTTTCTTTTCTTTTCTTTCTTTTCCTTTCTTTTCTTTTCTTTCTTTTTTCTTTCCTTTCTTTTCTTTTCTTTCTTTTCTTTCCTTTTTTCTTTCCTTTCTTTTCTTTTCTTTTTTCTTTCTTTTCTTTTCTTTTCTTTTCTTTTCTTTTCTTTTCTTCTTTTCTTTCTTCTTTTCTTTCCTTTCCTTTCCTTTCCTTTCCTTTCCTTTCCTTTCCTTTCCTTTCCTTTCTTTTCTTTCCTTTCTTTTTTCTTTTCTTTTCTTCTTCCTTTCTTCCTTCCTTGCCTTGGGAGAGAGAAAGCACCGTAGGTTCTTGGGACTCTGTTCATATGTTTGTTGTTAAGGAGTTCACATTTGCTGAAGGGGGATATTTAGCAGCACACATAGTCTTTTTGCCTTATTTCCTTCGGTTTGGAGGTAACAGGGACAGACATAAGACTGGATTATCCTGTTTGGGGAAGGATATAGAAGCATCTCATCTTCCTTGGGGAATTTCTCATTCACAGCAGTAACAATCTCTACAGTTTATTGAATACTCTCTCTGTGCCGGAATTGGGCCAAGCTTTCTGCAAAGCCTGTCAGATATGTTGGATTTAATTCAGCCCTCATGATTCTATTAAGTTGATATTATCATCTGCATTTTATAAGCTCAAAAACCGAGGCTTAAATATCTTTTATAATTTACACCAAAGCACTCAGCTAACACACAAGGGAGTCGCAGACTGAATCCACTTTATCTGTATTAAGGCCCTTGGCTTACCCATTTCACTACATTGCTTCATATCTATGTCAATCAAGTGTATTAGCTGAAGTCCCCAAAAGTTATCTTTCCAGATCTCAAGAATCTTTGTGTGAGGGGGTAGGCAGTAAAGTTCATGCTCCTAATGACTGAATAGCTGTGAGAAGATGAGGGGTGCTCGTGGTCAATGCACGGGATCCACTCCCATCCCATGTACATCCTTGCCTGTAACATAAGAGTAACTAACTACAACAAACTGGAAAGAGCCATTTTCCACAAATCAGATGTCTCCTCTCTTTTGTCCAATATGTGTGTGTTGGTACCTACATCTGTGTGTATAACTGTGCACTAATTTCAACTGAAATCTGACTGAAAAGTAGTAGGCATTATGACACACCAAAAAAAGATGCTATTGGAGCCATACGAGGTTGGGGCTCCACTAGATGACTTTAAAATGTGACTTTGCATTAATCACTTCCCCTTCTAGAGCCACAATTTCCTTAGTAGCCCCAGGGAGGCTGGAGAAGATGATCACTTGGGCCATTCTTTGGTTTTGAAAGTGCAGAGAGCATGAAGTGGGCAGGCAGCTGCCCCCCCACTCCCCACCCCCAGGCCCCTGGCATTCCTCACCAGTCTCTCTGCTCCCTGGTGCACTTGTGATCTTTATTTTCCCCACAGCTTTCCTGAACTCTTGGAGAACAGGTCTATTCCAGTTCTTCCCCCTGCCATCTGCTTTTCCCAATTATTTAAGATTAAATTCTTTTTGTTTGCTCTTTCAAGATCCTATGTCAGTTAATTACAGCTGATGTCATTTTTATAATAACCTTCTTTAAAGACCGCTGCCAGCATCCCTGGGGTTCCCTTTATTACCCTCCTTTGGTTTTGTTCTCCAGACACTTCTTTTGGGTCCTTTCCTGTCCTTCTGGAATGGCCAAGCCTTCCTCACCCCCCTGGGCTCCCCACTTCTTGCCTTCTCTTTTTCATCCCCCAGACTCCCTCACAAGGTGAAATGCCCAGTTTGGTTTTGCCCCAGAGTTAATAGCGCATAGCTATTAAGGAATCGTAATCATATCTAGCTGCTGCATGTGTCTTTCTAAAAATTAACATTTCAGACTGTCCTAAGTTAGTGGATATTCTAACAGGAGAAAGCAGAAACAAAACAAAACTCAGTTATAAGAGTTGTTGTTTAGTATCCGCAGAGAGGGAGATATTTTATCACAGGACCGAAGATATAAATACCTTTCCAGATTTGCTGCTCACAAGCTCACTCGTGATAGAATAAGCACAGATTTTCGAGAAAGAAAATCCTTAGTTCAAGGAGTGTCAGCTTCACCACTTGCTGTCTGAGATCTTGAGCAAGTTATCGAACCTTTCTAAACCTTTTATGTTCATCCCTCTCAAATGTTGATCCTAACCCACAAATTTCAAAAGATATTAAGGACTGTAGTCCCTGGACTTCGAAGATCTGCCAGCTGGCTGAGAATAGGAAAATAATAAAATAAAATAAAATAAAATAAAATAAAATAAAATAAAATAAAATAATAAAAAATAAATAAAAAGAAGAAGAAAGAAAAGAAACAGAAATAATGCTTTAACAGGCTAATTCTCTGGTGGTATTCTCAAAGAATCCATATGTCTCCACTGAGACAGTCTTCCTACCCTGACACTAAATTTGCATTACAGGTACTTTACTACTGTGCTGGGAACAGATTGGGGATCTTTCAAATATACCCGGCACTCCTCACATTTATTTGGTAATAAATCACTTAACGACAGATTATTTTAGAGCAGTCTAATGGCATGGTATAAATAAGTAAAACCCAAATAGCCAGGCACTGTTGAGATAAAATCAGGATACATGTAGTTTTGTTGGTTTTTTTTGACTTTATTAATTCTCTGGAATATCTGCTTTATATCAGACAGTAATAGTTCCTAAGGATGCAGTGATGGATAATACAAATTCCCTTCCCTCATGGAGTCTCCATTTAAGCTCTACACTGATTTAAAGGTCAAACCGGACCAGGATAGGTCACAGCGCTTTCAGCTCAGTGCTCATGAACTAACAATGACCATAACGTGACTGAGCATGAACTTCAGAGACACAGCCTTTCAAGGCCCCAAAGGGGCTCTAATGCTGGGCTCATCTGCTCATGTTACTTTTGTTAATGTTTTTATTTGAGATCATTGTAGATTCACACACAACTGTAATAAATAACACAGAGGGAGACCATGCTCTCTTCACCCAGTTTCCTCCAAAGGTAATGTCTTGCAAAGCAACACTATAACATCAAAACCAGAAATGTGATGTTGATAAAACACATCAATCTTACTCAAATTTTGCCAGTTGTACATGTGTTCATTTCTCTGTCTGTGCGTGCGTTTAGTTCTGTGCAATTTTAACACACATGTAGGTTTCTGCATTCACCATCCCAATAAAGATGCACTTCCCTTCCATACCTACTCCTGGGAACCATGAATCTGTTCTAAGTGTCTATTGTTATTTCAAAATTGTTATACAAATGGAATCATGCAGTATATAACCTGTGGGATCCACTGTCTTTTTCTTTTTTAATCTTAGCATAATACCAGGGACACCTGCGTGGCTCAGTTGGTTAAAGGTCTGCTTTGGCTTCGGCTTTGGGTCACGATCTTGGGGTCCTGGGATGGAGCCTGTATGGCCCTCTGCTCAACCAGGAGTCTGATTTCCCCTCTCCCTCTGTGCTCTCTCTCTCTCAAATAAATAAATAAATAAATAAAATCTTCAAAAAATAAATAAACTAGCATAATTCCCTCAATATACAAGTTGTAGCATTATCAACCCCTCATTCCTTCCTATTGATGAAGTTGAAATTTTAGTATTCATCATAATTCATTTTGTCTTGAATATGCACATGAAGTATTCTGGATCAGAGACAGATTAACATTATTCACTTAAAAATCAAATAATGAAAAAAAAATCAAATAACGGTGTGGATTCCTCCCCCCAATTCTTAAAGAGACAGCATGATAGAAGTCAGGTGGAAATTCCTATACATACAAACTTCAAAGTCTGTGCCATTAGTGAAGAATGGAATAAGATAGATATTCTCTGTGAGTGTACAAGAAATGGAGACAACTGGCTCCCCGGCCCCATTTCCTCCCAAAAGAAGAGAAAAAAAATCTTTGCTCCAAGGAAAGGGGATGTGAAGGTCCCTGGTTCCTCCCTCTAGCTTTTGTAATGTAAATATATCTCTCCAAATGCAGATAATCTTTGGTGTCTCTGACTTTTATGACCTAGAGATGTCTTCAAGATACGGATATTTATTTTCTTTTGAAATGTAAATGAATACCTCTGGAGTTAGGTAGGTTTCCCTAGGGTTCCTGCACTATCTTGACAATTGTAAATTAAGTTCTCCTGGCTTGTTCAGCCCTAGTTCTCATATTTTCAGCAAAATGTATTCAGAAAGCTCCAAATCTGCAGGAACATAAAAATATTTTATGTACAACCCACAGTAGTATTCCATATCATTAACATACTTCAGTTGTTTCACCAACTGAAGGATATTTGGGTTTCCCTTTTCTGGCTATTACAAATGAAGCTGTAATGTACCTTCATGTACAGGTTTTTATGTGAACGTAAGTTTTCATTTCTCTGGTATAAATGCCCAAGAGTACAATTGCTAGGTCATATAGTAATTGCATGTTTATAAGAAATTCCAAACTGTTTTCCAGAGTGGCCGTACCATTTTACATTCATTTACATACATTTTTATAAAATATTTTAACCATATGCAATTTAGACCACTGTCTCCAACTCACATCTTATCACATGTTCCCCTCATGTTGAGAAGCAATGGAGCAACTGTAGAGAATTTAGTGATCTAGCTAAGAGGAAAGTGAGTGAGAGGTACTTTTAGATTGAATTTAGTGAAATATAATCATGTGGCTCAAAATCATATGCATATCTAATGAGGTATTCCCAGTCCAATGTAGGAATGTCTTCTAGGAATACTTGAACTGCTCTGTACCAACTCCACCAGTGATTTAAACTGATGGTGCACAATATGAGCCTATCCTACCCACTGGAAATATGTCTACGATAGAATAGAACTAAAGTCTAATGCATACATAGAGAGTCAAGAGTTAGGTTGAGGAAAGTTCTTTCAAAGCTTATATATATTAAGACATTTTCTATTGATCTTCCTAAAATTATATGACTGTAATTTTTTACCATATAATGAATTGAGAAGGCGCATTATACTTTTAGAAATATATGTAATACAAAAACAAATTTGAATAAACCATGCTAGATAAAACGCTATTTTTCTTTTATTATTTCTATAGGAAAATAATAAAATTTTACCCATGCCAGGAGGCAATCGAAGAGCTTGTAGATATGACACAGTATAAAAATATGTCAGGCAGATAATTAATGAAAGTATATTTTGTCTTTGGTGACTTGTGTTATTAACTAGCTTTTTCTAATTTGCAATCTGTTCTAAATTATTTTCTCTTTCTAATTGTATATTAACTTGCACATCTCTTTATATTCATAATTGTCTATTCTCTTTCTTAAAAGAGTATTAAAAGAGCATGAACTTTAAGCCTCACAAAACCTGAATCCATCCCTTCCTAGAACACCTAGGTCATCAGGAATAAATAAATACTCAAATTTGTCTCCCAAAATGGCCAACATTAATTAGGGACACTAAATATTTCAGATTTACTAAATAATTACACAAGAGAGAGATGGGGATTTTAGCATCCCAACCTACTTCTGAGAATAGGTAAATACAGCCCCTCCAAAAGAATCTAGAATGGGAATTTCTAAAGAAAGTTCACAAATTTACATGAAGCAGTATTATTATGACTAGAACTGTTGTTATAAAATGCATTTATTTTTAGCATTTATTCTATCTTTTTAACTTTAAAAATAACTTTTTATTTTTAATAAAAAATAAACTTAATCCTTTAAGAAACTCTCTGGAGTAGTAATAGCAGAGTATTATAATGAAATATTCATTTTACATGTGGGGAAAAAGAATTTTAGTATGATTGGATGACTTTCCTTTGGTCACAGAATTAATAAGGAACAACAAAGAAATGATTTGAAGTCTCTTGGTATCAAAGCTAAAGCCTAATTCATTATTCCTTTTTGGATCCATACAGAAGATGGGCTCACTGCCAACACCATCATGACAGATAATAAACTACAACATGAATATCTTTAATTAAAAATGCTAAAATGATCTTTTAGAATAAATGTCAAAGTTGACCCTATTACAAGACTGAATTTATTTTTAGAGATATTATGTTAAATGAAGCAGGTAAAATATGGTGTTAATTATAGCGTAAAATGGTGCCAAAATGTATATTGGAGATGACTGGACTAGTTCATGGGATTTCATTAAGATCTTCTTAGATAATTTTAATATGAAATAGGAAGATAAAGGAAACTCATCATCATCCTAGTGGGTTAGTAGAATTCTCTTTTCACCAACCCACTTCTCCATTTATACATACAATTCTGAGAAGTAACTGATCTCTCCCATCTGCTCTCCTTATTTGCCTTCTTTGTACCACTGTTATATTTATCACATCCTGGTCTATTATATATTGTTCATCTATTTATTAACTTGACAAACATTTATTGAACATTTACCATGTCCCAAGCACTGTATTAGGCACTGAGATAGAGGTGTGAATGGAACTAACAAAAGTTAAGTGTTTCTTCATCATGAAGGAAGAGCTCCTGTGGGCTGAGACCATGCCAACCTCTAGTCTTAGTATCAAAACTTATCTGAATGTCTCAAATCAATTAAAGCACCAGAAGTTGAGCTGGACCCCATGAGTTGAGGGCAAGATTGAATCAAAAGGGAGAAGGATTTTAAGAGGAAAAAAACAACTTTCATTGTTTTATGCTTTTTCCATACATAATACATACTATAGCCGAGGCAGAAAGTAATAATATCAGCCCTATATTGTCATAAAGAAGATAGAGGTTAAATGAATTATTTAAGGCCAAACAACCTAGTGAATTGCATAGACAGCATTGAGTACCAAAGTCCAGGCTCTTATCCAATCCTACCTAAATTATAGATGACAGTGTGAGAAAAATATTTTTTAGAAAGACTTATTTACTTATTTGCTTACTTACCTAGTTACTTACTTGAAAGAGAGAGAGAAAGGGGGAGGCACAGAGGGAGAGGGAGAGAGTCTCAAGTAGACCTCACACTGAGCATGGAGCCTGACATGGGGCTTGATCTCATGACCCTGAGATCACAACCTGAGTCAAAACCAAGAGTTGGGTGCTTAACTGACTATACCACCCAGTACCCCAGAACAAAACTTTTAAAATATCATTGATGAAAGATTTGACCTCAGTGGACATGTGTTACTTAATTTACTAGCCAAAATGAATTATCCTGTAATAAGGCCATTCGAATTTTAGAAACTGCATTTGGGAGTATGTGCAAGCTGAGAATCTCAAGCAGGGTAGCTGCCTATGGGTAAGAGGTGATCAGAAAATGTTGACGTCTGCAAGTGAAACATCCTACGCATCAGGCATTTCTTTGATCATTCAATTTGCAAAACCTGCCTGTATGCTCTGTTTCCATCTTCCTTTATAGCCCAGGATGTTTTCTAACAAGTGTTTATTGTGAAATTCTCAAATACATATTGGGAAATAGGTTGCCTTTGATAAATGGTTGAGGTTGATTTGACTGAGACTTTTTTAAACTATAGAACATTTCTATAGAATTTTTTTTCTAAGCAGAGGGTTTCAAGCTGGTTCCTGCTGCCATACTGCTAGAAGCAGTAGGTTCTAAAGTCTAACTTTAATTCCAAATCTTCATGAAACCTCTGAGATTATCCCTTGCGTGTTTGATCGCTTTTTCTAGAGTATCATAGTAATTTTATTGTTTTGGCAACTTGCTCTTTTTTCGTTTTTTAATTAAAGCATAGTTGACACACAATGTTACGTTGGTTTCTGTTGTACAGCATTGTGATTTGACAACCCTATAGGTTATGCTACGCTCAGCATGAGTGTTGCTACCATCCATCTGTGGCAACTCTTATTGGGCAGTTTCAGTCATAGATTTGACTTTGATACAACCTCCTTCCTTGAATAGGAGATTCTTGAGGACAAGAACCATATTCCTTTAATCTCTCTATTCACAGTACAAGGGAAGTGCTGAAAAATATTTAATTAAATTATTGAAAATGCCATCAAATTGGCAATCACGAGGTCATTAGTGACAAAGAAACAATGGGGGGGGGTAGGCGATGAAAAGTAGAAGTTTGGCACTATAATTTATAATTTTAGAATGAGAGTTTTCCCAGGACAGCTGTGGAGGGAATTAGCATTAGCACTGTATAGTGCTCTCACTATAATTAAAAATCTCTGCTTTTTGATTCACTCTGCCGCTTTGTTATTAGAAGCTTGTGCTACTTCATCATTTAGAGCAATTACATACCATTAAAGGTTTTGCCCTTTTAGTAGAACAAGTTATTTTCAATGTCTCAATAGTTTATCTTAAGCTCTCCATCAATACAGTCCGTGGGAGGGTGTCCCCTTATTCTGGGATTTATTTACCTCAAGGCTGGAACATTTTGTTCAACTAAGAATTTTTCTGTGCCTTTGTATCTCAATGTCTTTTTATTCTTATTTTACACTATTCAACATTCAGGACTCTTTTTTTTTTTTTCCCCTTAGCCCACATGACCCTTGATCTCTGATTTCTCTCAATTCCCTTTGATTTTTGCTTGAAAACCTACAAAATCTTGGCCAGTTCTTTTCTTGCTATAGTCAGTCAAAAAGTAAGCAACACATACAAAACTTTCACTCTCCAAAAATTTCTCTACAATCATGGCTCTCTGAGAACCTGTCATCTATATTCCATGTAAGCGAAAGTATCTGCTTTACCAAATATTTCCCTAAAGCATACTTTCTCCCATCTAACACTTTGTTCTTCATCACACACATATGAAACACTATAAAAAAAGGCAAATACTTTAGCTCATTGTTAAAGTAGAATCCCATTTCAAAGTACTAAATTTTATGCTACTTACTGCAATGCTAGATAAGAATGATAAAATGCAAAATCACAATGGCATTACACAGAAGATGATTATTTCTTACTCACATAAAGTCTAAAATGAAAAAAATGGATGCCTCTGATTGGCAAGTGGCTATTCGCTCTGTCCCAATTCATGAAACTGTATATTTTTCTACCCCATGGCTCTGACATCAACACATGAGTTTCAAAGGTATAGTGTTTTCTTGTATCAAGAGAGAAATGGAAAGAATGTGGAGGCCCACATATGAGTTCTTTATGAACCAGGCTTGGAAGTGCCTACATATTTCTGTTCACATACAGTTTGTTAGATCTCAGGGCAACTGGCTGGCTCAGTTCAGTAGAGCTTACAACTCTTGATCTTGGGTTGTGAGTTCAAGCCCCAAGTTGTATGTAGAGATTACTTAGAAATAAAAAAAATCGGTTAGATCTCAGTTAGTCCCATTTATTATTAGGAAGGCTGAAAGAAGAAAGAATGGCATCTGGAGAATGCATAGTCACCTTTGTTATAGTAATACATAATTAAACTACTTATTTATGTGCTATTAAATAAATACATTACTTATATTAAAATGGTGATTAGTACTGAAACATTCACAGCAGATCCTTGGAGAAGGTGGTATTTAAGCTGTGACTTTAAAGGTAGGCATCGAGGAGCCTGGGTGGCTCAGTTGGTTAAGTGTCTGTCTTTGGCTCAGGTCATGTTTTCAGCATCCTGGGATGCAGCCCAGTGTCAGGCTTCTAGTTTAGGGAGAAGTCCGTTCTCCATTTCCCTCTGCTCCTCCCCTCTGCTCATGTTCTCTCTCAGCTAAATAAATAAAATCTTAAAAAAAAATAAAAATGAAAAAAAAAAAGTAGACATGAATGCAAGTAATGAGGAAGGTACAACCATAGCAGGGGTATGAGATAGGGCTGAAGGTTAGCCACTTTTCTCTACTGAGGGTGATATTATATTTCCCTGCCTGCCTCACAAAGTTATAGATAGGAGATCTTTGACCTATCACCTTGATGATTTGTCTTACAAGAAGGACAATATTTTTTAATTGTTTTAATTTAAGTTCGATTTGCCAACATATAGTAAGTATAACACTCAGTGCTCATCTCATCAAGTGCCCTCCTCAGTGCTCGTCACCCAGTTATCCCAACCCCTCCTCCGTCCCTCCCCTTCTGCAACCCTTTGTTTCCCAGAGTTAGAAGTCTTCCATGGCTTATCTTCCTAATTTTTCACACTCAGTTCCCCTCCTTTCCCTATAGTCCCCTTTCACTATTTCTTATATTCCCCTTATGAGTGAAACAATATGATGATTGTCAAGAAGGACAATATTATTTGGGAGTTTTGGCTATGTTTTCAGAGAGCAAAAAGAAGTATCCTAGTCTCTGTGACCCAGCATTCAAATAGTTTACAAGTATAAAGTAAGAAAAATGTGGTAAGGAATAATTATTGTATCAAAGTATTGGACAATTTTAGATAATGAAGCTTTGCTTTTGTCTTTAAAGAAGAATTTTGCCACCATATTAATCAATCAATATTGGAAGACGGATTATATCACACAAGTATATAAGCAAGTTCTCACTCTGTTTCTAATAGAAATCACCCTGTAGTTTTCATTGAAGAATAAAGCTTTGGGATCTTACTTACTTTCTGTTTTTGGCCATTTACAGGGATCTTTTTACTAGTACCATCTACTTCCGATAGCTTCACCTTGAGAGTAAGAGCTCGTTCTTGTTAGTTCCTATTTACATTCTAGAAATTGGTCAGAATTTTACAACATCAAAGGGCACAGGAGAATGTCTTTCTAATCTATTCATGTTATACACAAGGATAATTGAAAGCATGGTTTCCTCAAGGTCATGTAGGCCATTCCTGGAATAGTTTCCAATTTTAGAACACTTACCAGTATATGCTATATTTAAAAAAAAATCACTTCTTTATCCAGTTTTGTTTTTTATGCCTGATTTTCTCATCACTCAAACATTTCTAACTCAAAAGTAAACTGCCTTTGTTAGTCTGACAATGTCTTTTCTCTTTAAATTTGAAAGTGGACAGTTTTGATCCTAAGTAGTGTTGTAATTCTAAAAATTCATGATTAATGACTGTCATTGTCAGGTGGTTGATGCAAAACTTCACTTTGTATGTAAATTTTGATAGAAGATAGGTATTCAACGTTTCTTCCTGATGAATTTGTAAACTATTTGACTAACAGAAGTACTCTAAAACTCAGTGAAAAAACATCAATAATTTATTCTTACATATGAACCTGCAGGTCAGCTTGTTCTGCAGAGCGAGGCTGGCTCAGGATGTGCTTGGCTCAAAGTTGTGGGTCAGTTCCGTGTCTGCTGTATATGTCTTACACTTAGACTAGCAGCTGACTGAAGCATGTTCTTTGAATAAAAGTCAAGAGAACATGACCAGAGTGCAAGCATACTTCCAGCCTCTGCTCCCATGTCTGTGTTAATATGATTTCATATCCCTTATTCAATACCATATTTGTCTGTAGAACCCATGTAATGTGCTACATCCAAAGGCCCTCCTATCATCATGAGCACTAGGTTGTGAATTTAACAGTAAATGTAGGAAGACAGGAAGATGAGAAGGACATTAATCATAAGTAAATGAAGAGTGTTAGGTTTTCCTTCTGGGGATCAGATATTATAAACTTTAGTGACTATGATGGCCAGTCCTAAATTATAGAGGGAAAGGCTGAACATCAATAGACCTCATAGGTATAGTTCTGATGGCTGACAGGAAGAATGATTAAGGATCAATAATGTGACTGAAATGTGTGTATGTGTGTGCATGTGTGTGTACATCTGTATGTTTGAATATATGTCTAGAAGACACATGCATATACTGTATGATACACCACACACATGAACACATGTACACACACAGAAGAGGGATTGAAAGAATATACCCAAGTGTGTATATAACACTATATGTCTGAGTGGGTGAGATTTGGGAACTTCTTAGATTTTTGGGGGGTTTTTATTCAATCTATACTTGTATTTTCTGTAATGTAAATAGCTTTGTAATATGCAAAAGTTTTATTTAAATAAAAACTCATGACTAGTGGGTTGTTGATTCTCCGAACATGCAAATAGGTAGGTCTAGTAGACTGTATCTTCAAAAATGGATGGCCTAATGCCACTCACCTCACTCTCTTCTTACCATGTGACTTTGTCAGTCCTTCCATAAGAGGATGATATCTGTGTTCCGTTCTGGTGAGTAGGGTAGATTTGTGATTATGGCACAGCTAGGGCTCTATTTCTTATTAAACTAAGATATTAAGCCATTAAAGTTATCACAGCTTCCCCTTGGTTCTTTTGGGATCCCCTTAAAATTTAGCCAGCATAGTAAGAGAAATCCTCAGATACATTGTAGAGATGCCCACATGAAGAGAGGGCAACAGTTTAAACTACTATACAAGCCATGTGAGGGACCATTCTGAAAGTGGATACTTTTTCCCTAGTGATCTGTTGTTTTTTGCTGGTGGTGGTGTTTTTTGTTTTTTTTTAAATCTCATTCCCCCATTAGTATTAAATTCTCAAATTCAACTCTTAAAAAAAAAATGGCTCCCTTTATCCCAGATGTGCTACCCACTTGATATCACAGAAATGGACTACCTTCACTGAGATAAGCCCAAATTGCAGAGTTATGAACAAAATAAATTATTGTTGTTATTTCAGGCACTCAGGTTTTGGATAGTTTGTTAGACACCAATAGATAATCCAAACAGTCAACATAATATGGTAATTAGCAGCTTAGATATTGGAGTAAAACAGATCTAGACATCAATTCTAGCTCAACCACTTACTATGGTGACCTTGGACACACTCTGGTTCTTAGGTGTCTTGTCTATAAAATGGGCATGATAATGGTATTTTCTCTTGTGGTAAGCATAAGTAATACACATAAAATACAGAGTGGTGATTCAATAAATTATAATTGCTATTTTGTTACTTCTGCTCTTTCTAGTGTATCATGAAACACATGGAAGCTCAATAGTAGGACTCTTATGTATTTGGCTGTGATAACATTAATTCCTACTATTAATCTACTCAGAAGGTTGGTCTCTAGAAAGAAACATCCTGCCTCAGGAATGGACATTATCTACTCTCAAAATTGGCCAAGCGATTGTTCTGGTGGGTCTCTTGAAGCTCTAGAGTCCTTACTTCTATATATTTTCCTAGTTGTATAAGACAAGAGTGATAATTCTCAAAGGAAAAAATGATTAAAACAGAAATAATGAATCTTCAAATGACGGTGAATCAGTGACCAAACAGAAAAGCTCCATAGATAGAGACTGAAGAACTCACATCACAGTATTTCTTCTCCCCCCAATCCAATCCGTGATAGTATTAATTCCCTGTTCCTAAACTCCCTATGGACACATACACATCAACAGCTACATAAAGACACTGTGATTAAAATGGCCAATTCTCACACATGTAATTTGAATCACTCCACAAGATGACACTCACACTGGGTGTTAGGTTTCCTTGTGAAGGAAATTGCAAGGTTTAATATGGTTGTAGAATAACAAGTAATATGATTTATGTTTTACAGCTTCAAGAGCTGACTTCAATGATTTTGTAACAGGCATGAAAAAGGCAAAATGCTGCACTGCCATTTGAACAAAGTCATCGCCAAGGCCTCATGGAAAATGCAGAGTAGGCAAAAAAGGCTCCTATTTCGAATGAACTTGTGGAAATTTTACATGTAAAAATAGTACCAAAATTATAAAATGTATCACAGTGGATGTGTTAGCAAACATCCGGTAGTGTTCTTCCCCTTCCCACATTTCTACAATATTTCATATGCTGTGAGAACTTCACACACACACACACACACACACACACTCATTCACACTCTTATTATCAGAATTTCATTTTGTTCTTGTTATTATATTTAAGAGTTTTCCAAAATAATCTCAAATCTTTTAAATCTATCTGGAACATTATCTGGAACAGGTACTAGGTAGTGAGTTCAATAGAAATATATTAGGCTGAACCACATAAAACTGCCATTACTTAGGCAAAAATAGCCAAATACTAATACTTCCATGGTGTTGATGACTAGATAACAATGTGGTTGGGGATAGAAATAAAGAGGGGAAGGGACATGTTATAGTTCTTAAATAACAAATAAGACCCAAATAGACTATTGGTGGACAAGTCCTTCGAGGGACCAGCACACCCTATTAGCACAAAGACTTTTTGAATGAAACGAGAAAGTTGCCCATCACCTGGTGTTCCCAGTAACAGAGGCAAAAATTAACCATCCTTGCTAGGGAAGGATGTCCATATTCCAAGAGAGAAGATGAAAAAATACTTATTAGTAGTTGCTTAAATTGCTGATCTACTTGTGATCCGTCTCTGAGTACTTGATAGAACAGTGTCAAGTCACTGGACTCATATTCCTCACAAATAATATTTGTGTTTCCCTGACATTCAGTTCAGAAAAGAAGACAGTATAGTCTGTTGCCTTATTCCAATCAGGTTATCCACCACGATTTCCAAGGTATAAAGTGTGCTTAAGCATGATGTAAGGCTAATCATCAAACCACCAAATCAACAACAGAATCTCAGAGAATGTATTGTATTAATTCCATGCATGAAATTAATTCCATTTCCAAGTGTAAATGATGACAAGCCTTAAATTCCAGCTCTGACAATGGCAGGCAATGAGGAAACCTGCCAGAAGAAAAAATACTATGTTGATCGTATTGCCATGTAGAATGGAAATAACAAGTGGTTTGGAGTCAGAAGAAACTCTGTATTTATGTATTTATATTTTATTTCTTCCACTTAGTATGTGACCACTGAAAGAACAAATCAGCAATAGAATATTTTAAAACCTAATTTAACATGGCTTTAGGCATGAATCCCCATGTTTTGATTTTTAGCTTTACCAATACAACTAATCTTGGATTATAGAATGGACAAGGCACATTTATTTTTTCAAGTGCTTTTGCAAGCTATATGATGCATTTGTTCAGAAGATTGATTTTTCCCAAAACTTTCTCTGAATTTATGATATTGAGAAGTCTCCCGAGTGTATATTCCTGTTCATCTCAAAATAAAGCAAAAAAAAAAAAAAAAAAGTTTGTTTTAAGCTAGATGCATTGAAGTTCCCATGGGGAAAATTAAAAATAAAATAAGCAGTGCAATTTGAGCTTCCTTTCTTACCTTATTAATAAATAATGTTATATTAGTTTGCTTTGAAATAAGAATCTATGACTACATAAGTGATATCATATTAGAAAGTAGTTACGTTTATTCAGATAAACGGTGACATTTTTTAAAAGTAAGCTTTATGCCCAACATGGGGCTTGAACTCATGATGCTGAGATCATGTTACATGCTCTACTGACTAAGCCAGGCAGGCACCCCCAGATAAACAGTGAGTTGGAAGCAATTACCACAGTAAATTTAATAATGATTTTCAGAGGTTAAGTGGTCCATCAAATTAAAGAAATAAAAATCAACAAAATAAAATCTTATATACTCTGGGAAAATATGTTGAACTATCCTTGTTTCTAGGGACAAATTCCACTTGACCATTTTGTATGGTTCTTTCAATGTGCTGTTGAACTTACTTTGCTACATTTTGTTGAGAATTTTTGCACCTATATTCATCAAGGATGGTGGCCTGTGGTTTTATTTTCTTAATAGGATCTTCATCTGGCTTTGGTATCTGAGTAATGCAGTCTCATAAAATGAGTTTATTAGTTTTCCTTCCTCTTCTGTTTTTGGGGGAGTTTGAGCAGAAGTGGCATTCATTCCTTCTTCAAAGTTTTGACTGAATTCACCAGTGAATTCGTCTGTTTCTCAGCTTTTTTTTTGGTGAGTGGTTTTGATTACTGATTCAATGTCCTCACTTGTTATTCATCTGTTCAGATTTTTTATTTCTACCTGATTCTATCTGTGTAGGTTGTCTTTTCTAGGAGTTTCTCCATTTCTTCTGGGTTGTCCAATGTGTTGGCGGGTGATTGTTCCGCCTTCTCATGATCCTTTGTATTTCCATTATATCAGTTGTATCCACTGTATGATGCTGCTTTTTAGCAGATGCACAGCTCCCGAGGCCTGGGCTGGCTGCCACTAAGGGTCCTGGTCTTGGAGTGGGGTAGCAGGACGGACTGATGCAGGAGGCAACAGCAAAGATAAATAACTGCAGGGCAAAGACTAGTGAAATCTGCAGGGAGACCGGTTTCTTCTCTGGCGAAAGTTGCTGGGATTGTTTGCAGAGCAGATTGCTGGGAACAGAGGTAGCTCCCACTGTGCAGCTGATACTGGTAGCCCACTTTTCTTTCTTGTTCCTAGCAGAGTCTATACATCTGAGGTTTGTTGGTCTCTGAGTAGGGTGAAATTGAAGCAGGTCCTTGGTAGGGTGCTCTGAAAGAGAGAGAACCTGGTGCTCACCTGATTTCCCTTTTTTGTTGAAAATGGCTCTTTCTAGCTGCCCAGGGATGAGGTAATGTAGGCAAGTAAACCTGTTTTGCTTTTCCTTCTTATGCAGTTATTCTCAAGTTTTTGTTCCCTTATGTTGCTGAAGTTCTTAAGTGGACTACACAGCTCTTCTAAAACTGTTCTTGTTTATAGGTTACTATTTAATTATTTATCATTGTGGGGGAATGGAGGCTGAGGTCTCCTATTCCACCATCTTGGTCACATTAGAGATTCACTTTTTATTCATTATTTAATTTAAAAATATTTAGCGAATGTCTACATACGCATGTAAAATGAAGCTTTAGTCTAGGAATTACTTAATTTTAAGGTCCGGACTCAACTCATCTTTGACTCTTCCAGCCTTGAATAAAATAAGGAAAAAGTAAAAGGAAACATGAAGGAGATGGAAAGAGAATAAAAGAGGAAAAAGGTAGTAAAGGAAAGGAGCAAAAGGAGCAAGAGAAATACCTTGTATTTAGAAAAATGATTTGCATCAAAAGATAGACATGATTTCCAAGGCCACTTTTGTGCTCACTACACATGTAATCCTTGGCCTCATCTGGATAAGGAGGATAATATCCACTTCTTTCTTATGTGGATTAAATGAAATGTTTACTACAAAGTATCTGGAACAAAATCAACTCTCAATACATGATAAACATTATCTGGTTATATATATCTTAGGAGTCAACTCTCTGCAGACATTTTTTATCCAAAATTCTTGATGATATTGTATGTAGGAGACTCAAGACCAAGACTCAAGTTTCAGGAAATGGTGAAATTAAATGAATTCAGTTAATTCAAATTAAGTGATTTTAGAAGATCAAAATAAGTCATCCACATTACAGAGATAGAATAACAAACTCTAAAAGAGTCAGCAACAATGCAAATAAGAAAGAATCTACTAAAGGAAACAAAACAAAAGCAAGTAATGTTAAAACCAGGTAAAGTAAGGAAGACTTGAATACATAAGAGTCTAAAAATTCATCATTCATTCCATTCTATATTGTTCAAGCTCTCATTCCATTAGAACTCTGTGTCTTACTTTGACTACCTTTGTTTAAGAGAATGAAGTCAGTGGTGACTGGGTGGCACAATTGGTTAAGAATTGAATTCTGTTCTGGCTCAGGTTGTGATCCCAGAGTTGTGAAATCGAGCCCCTTGTTTGGCACCATGCTCAGCCCAGAGTCTGCTTAAGACTCTTTCCTTCTCCCTCTACCTCTATCCCCCTGCCCATAAATAAATAATAATAAATAATAAATAAATAAACAAATAAATAAATAAATTTTAAAAAATAAAACAAAATAAAAATGAGGAGCACCTGAGTGGCTCAGTTGATTAAGCATCTAACTGTTGGTTTTGGCTCACATCATGAGATCAGGTCTTAGGGTCCCTGGCATCGGGTTCTAGGCTCAGCAGGGAGTCCTCTTAAATTTCTCTCTCCCTCTCCCATTGCCCTTCTCCACTCTGCTTGCATCTCTCTCTCTAAAACAAATGAATGAATCTTTGAAAAAAAATTAAATTAAAAAATAAAAATTAAAGGATCAAGTGAAACTGGAAAAGCTTTAGGAATGAATGATAGCAATGGAAATAAAACAAAGAAATGGTAGAAATAATTTACATCACTTGGCTTAGCAAATAGCATTTTGTGAAGTGATTTATAATTAGTACTCAAGATAATTAACTTCAGTTTTTTTTCTAAACATCAAAGTATTTATTTTTCAAGTCCATAAAAAATAGAAATAAAAAAGAGGAAGGAAAGAAGAGGAGGAGAAAGGTCAAATTTAAAAAAGAATTTCAGTTAAAACTAAGAAAAATGAGATCTATAATCAAACATTGGAGGAAATGGCCTGAGGGTTTTGGTTTGGGATTTATTACTTTCGTAGCCATTAGCATGTTTACAAAATAACTACTATTTGTCTTAGACTATTTATATAAATGCTTTTGAAAGGTGGGAAGCTGTAATAATGAATCTCTTATTTTATGCTTAATAATTTAATAAATCACCCAATCATCTCAAATTCACTAATCATAGAAGAAACAAAGACTGTGTGCTGAGTATAAAGAGTTGTGTGGTACAATAGCTATGAAACTAGAGGAGAAATTGAAATTCTAATTAACATGATTATGTGCAACTGCCAAACACTGATAATTGCTAATATTTTTTGAGTACCTATCCCTGTTGAAGATTATGGTAAGCCCTTTAATGCATGTTTTTAATTCATTCCTCACAAAAACTTTGAGTCAGCCTGTTATTAATATTGCCATTTTACAAGTGTAAAAGAGTTTTAAAGAAGGGCATACAGACAATAAATATGACGGCTGGGATGTAGTCCCAAGTCCAAGCCCAGAGCCAAGGTCTTAACATTAAATCACACTGCTGCAGCCTAAGCCAGAGGTATTGGCTTTGATATCCCTTCAAGGCCAAGACTAATGTAAGAGAAGAATGGCTGTTTGCAAAATGAAACAGAGCTGAATATAATCTTCCTTCTTTTAAAATAATCAGGCCTAGGAGGAGAGAAGATGGCAGAGGAGTAGGGGCACCCTAAAGTCATCTGGTCCCTGGAGTTCAGCTAGATAATTATCAAATGTTTCTGAACACCTGCAAAATCAATCAGAGATCTGAGAAAAGAAATGCTACAATTCTCCAAAAAGAACTGCCTTTTCAGAAGGTAGGAGGTGCGGAGACTTGAATCAGGGGCTACATACTGGAGGACACCAGGAGGGGAGAGAGCCTGCCTGAGGAGGCTACCACAAAGTATTAGTAGCAGCAGAATGCAAAACTGGAACTTTTTGAAGTTGGCAACAGTGGGGGACATCCCTGACTTAAAGGTGCTCAGGTGGCAAAGCAGGAGAAAATACCAAGTGGAACAGCAAGCTCTCAGGATCCCTGGGGTCATAAGAAGAACAGGGGTGCCTGGGTGCAGCAGAGTTCCCAGGCATTGAAGTGGGGAAGCCAGATGAAAACTGAGTTTTGCACCGGTTTTCTGCTCTGTGTTGCTGTAAACTGTGAAGGGCTGCATGGTTTTGCGACCACTCTCTGGGCAGAGACTCAGAAAAGGTAGAAGCATGGTGACACCTGCCTCCCTCTCCCAGGAGGGACAGTCCTAGAGCAGCAGAGTACACATTCCTCATGAGTGCTCATGGGATGTTTTCCAGAATAGATCACATACAGGGTCACAAATCAGGTCTCAACAGGTACAAAAAGATTGAGAATATTCCATGCAGGTTTTTTGACCATGATGTTTTAAAACTTGAAGTCAACTACAAGAAAAAGTTTGGAAGTATAACAAATAAATAAAGGTTAAAGAGCATCCTACTAAAGAATGAATGGATCAACCAGGAAATTACGAAGAATTAAAAAAAAATACATGGAAATTAAACATGACAGTTCAGAACCATTGCATTGCAGCACATGTGGTCCTAAGAGGAAAGTCTGTAGCCATACAAACCTTTCTCAAGAAATAAGAAAGTTCTCAAGTACATAGCCAAACATTGTACCTAAAGAAGCTGGGAAAAGAACAGAAAATAAAGCCTAAACCCAGCAGGAGGAGATAAATTATAAAAATTGAGCAAAAACCAATGAAATAGAAACCAAAAAACCAGTAGAACAAATCAACAAAACTTGGAGCTGGTTCTTTGAAAGAATTAAAAAGATTGACAAACCCCTAGCCAGACTTATCAAAAAGAAAAGAGAAAGGACCCAAATAGGTAAAATCATGAATGAAATAGGAGAGATCACAACCAACATAGAAGAAATACAATTATAAGAACATATTATGAGCAACTATATGCCAACAAATCTGGAAGAAAACAGGAAGAAACAGAAAACCTGAAAAGATCCATAACCTGTAAAGAAATTAAAGCAGTCATCAAAAATCTTCCAACAAACAAAGAATCCAGGGCTGGATGGGTCCCAGGGGAATTCTTTCAAAGAAGAATTCTTAAAGAAGAAATTATACCGTTCATCTGAAGCTGTTTCAAAAAAAGAGAAATGGAAGGAAAACTTCCAGACTCTTCCCATGAGGCCAGAATTACCTTGATCCCAAAACCAGACAAAGACCTCACTAAAAAGGAGAATTACAGACCAATATCTCTGATGAACAGGGGTGCAAAAATTCTAAGATATTATCTAATAGGATTCAACAGTACATTAAAAAGATTATTCACCAAGACCAAGTGGGATTTATTCCTGGGCTGCAAGGGTGGTTTAATATCTGCAAATCAATCAGTGTGATACAACATATTCATAAAAGAAAGGACAAGAGCTGTACAATCCTTTCAATAATTGTGGAAAAAGCGATTGACAAAATACAGCATCCTCTCTTGATAAAAACTCTCCAGTGTAGGGCTAGAAGGAACATATCTCAATATCATAAAAACCATCTATGAAAAACCCACAGCAAAGATCATCCTCAACTGGGAAAAATTGAGAAATTTCCCCCTAAGGTCAGAAACACGACAGGGATGCCCACTCTCACCACTGTTGTACAACATAGTACTAGGAGTCCTGTCCTCAGCAATCAGACAACAAAAAGAAATAAAAAGCATTCAAATTGGGGCAAAGGAGAAGTCAAACTCTCACTCTTCACAGATGACCTGATACTCTATGTAGAAAACCCAAAACACTCCATCAAAAAAAAAAAAAAATTGCTAGAACTGATACAGGAATTCAGCAAAGTCACAGGATATAAAATCAAGGCACAGAAGTCTGTCACATTATTATACACTAACAATGAGGCAGAAGAAAGAGAAATCAAGGAATTGATCCCATTTACAATTGTACCAAAACTCCTAAGATACATAGAAATAAACCTAACCAAAGAAGTAAAGGATTTTTGTACCCTGAAACCTAGAGGACGCTTATGAAAGAAATTGAGGAAGGCACAAAGAAATGGAAAAACATTCCATTTTCATGGATTGGAAGAACAAATATGTTAAAATGTCTATACTAGCCAAAGTAATTTCCACATTCAATACAATCCCTATCAAAACACCACCAGCATTCTTCACAGAGCTGGAAACCAGAAAAGACCCTGACTTTAGCCAAAGTAATGTAAAAGCTGGAGGCATCTGCATGCTGGATTTCAAGCTGAATTACAAAGCTGTGGTCATCAAGACAGTGCGGTACTGGCACAAAAACAGACACATAGATCCATGGAACAGAATAGAGAACCCAGAAATGGGCCCTCAACTCTGTGGTCAACTCATCTTGGACAAAGCAGGAGAGAAAATCCACGGGAAAAATGACAATCTCTTCAACAAATGGTGTCGGGAAAATTGGACAGCCACGTGCAGAAGAACGAAACTCCTGGAGGAGATGTGGGTTGGGGGGATGCGGACACTGGGTGATGGGCATTAAGGAGAGCATGTGATGTTGTGATGTGATGAGCGCTGGGCGATGTATGCAACTGATGAATCACTACATTCTACCCCTGAAACTACTTTAAAAAAAAAAAATGGAAAACAAAACAGAACAGAATAAGAAGACAAAACAGGCCTTTTCCTCAGGAACCTCCTGCTCTGACATGACAAACTTAGAAATAATTGAGGATCTTACTAATTTCATTTTCACCCACCTGTCTTATGATGGTGCTCTTTGTTGCTTACAAATTAATTGGAACCACAACAACAAATAGAAGAATCTGTGGCTTACGTATTCAACAAAATTTCAAAACTGTGTCTGCTAGCTAAGCTGAAACATCCTCAAATTCAGGTACCTCCATGTAGTTAAGTTGAAATTTTTCCACAAAAAAGAAAAAAGACCTATTCTTTTACTTATAGAAAGGGGAAAAAATCATTTATATATTATCAATTTTGAAAAGCAGCATTTTTTTAAAATCTTAATATAGGGGGGAGTTGTGTGGGCATGTGTGTGAGAGAGATCTCTTTACTTTTTAATTTTTTGTATTTCTTTTTTTCTAACTTTTTATTTAAATTCCAGTTAGTTAGCATACCGTGTAGAATTTAGTGATTCGGTACTCCCACACAACACTGGGTGCTCTGCAAAAGCAGTGCTCTCCTTAATCCCCATCACCTATTGCACCCTTCCCTCCACCCACTTCTCTGGTAACCAGCACTTTGTTCTCTATGGTGGAGAGTCTGTTTCTTGTTTTCCCTGTTTCTCCCCCGATGTTCATTTGCTTCATTTCTTAAATGCCACATATGAGTCAAATCATATGATATTTGTCTTTCTCCGACACGTTTCGCCTAGCATTATACTCTCTTGTTCCATCCACATCGTTGCAAATGGCAAGATTTCATTCTTTTGATGGCTGAATAATATTCCAGTATATCCATTCATCAGTCGATGGACCCTTGGGCTCTTTCCACGTCTTGGCTATTGTTGATAATGCTGTTATAAACATCAGCGTGCACGTATCTTTTCGAATCAGTATTTTTTATTCCTTTGGGTAAATTCCTAGTAGTGCACTCGCTGGACTGTTGGATAGCTCTAACTATTTTTTTAACTTTTTGGGGGAACCTCCATACTGTTTTCCAGAGTGGCTGCACCAGTTTGCATTAAGTGGAGGTTTTTGTTTTAGATTGATTGATTGATGATTGATTGATTGATTTATGAGAGATAGAAAGAGAGAGAGAGCACAAGCAGAAGGGACAGGGAGAAATAGGCTCCCTACTGAGCAGGGAGCCCAACCTGGCATTCGATCCCAGGACCCCAGGCTCATGACCTGAGCTGAAGGCAGACACTTAACTGACTAAGCCACCAAGCTGCCTGGGACTTATTTTTTTTAAACTGTATTATTAAATGTCATCCATCAAGTCTAAATCTGAATGGTCGGACACACAGGCTATTCTCATCTGAGATCCCTGGCCCACATCATATGTCAAGCTGCTTCACAGTTCCATGCTGAATGTTTTATTTTTATTTTGTTTTTTTTCATGGCAACATTTTCATATTTGGAGCATATTTTTCCCACGTGGCAATGAACTGTGAAGAGAAAATGGACTTTTTATAGTTTGTTCATTGCCAAGTTTAGAACCAGAGTTCTTCCTTTCCATGCCACATAGACAGTTATATGTTTCCTTAAAAAGTAAAAAAATAACCCCACTGCTAGCAAAGGCAAACCAAGGCTCCAATGAGTTTTCAGATCACATAATTGCTATTTTTTATGAGACCACCTGAAATTTACTCTTAGCAAGTTTCCAGTATCTAATACAGTAGGATTAACTGTAATCATTGTGCAATACATTAGATCTCTAGACTTATTCAATACTAATAATGACTTAAACTGTAATAACAAAGAAAAATAAAAATGTTAAAATAATGATTTGAAAAAAATATTCTATTATGTGACAGTTTCTTTTCATGTCTAAAAGTTGCTAGAGGTTCTATTTAAATCGAGAAATCAAAATGAACTGATGTGGCTGGAACATCTCTTATTGCTTCTCTATCATGACCTTCAGGATCCGTGGTGGCTCTCCCATGTTTCATCCCAGGGCGATTTTATGTCACATAGGAACACACATGCCCTTTATCCAATGGTACAAATTCACATAGACTTTTCCACTTACTACTCCTGTCCTCTCTCACAAAATAAATGTTGTGACTTATATCGGGATAATAGTCCTGTAAATGGACTCTTAGATGTAATTTGGAAGAAACAGAAGCACATCATTCTGACAAGAACCCTGGGGATTTTATAGATAAATGGGTTCAATCTTCAGAACTCAGTGAAATCAGTAGAAGTCACAGAAGCTGAGTAGTTTCTGTGCTATTGGGAGTTTTGGTTTTTGTTTTTTTAAGGAAAAAATTCATCATCTAAGTAAATATTGAATGTTTATTTCGACCATCACAATAGAAATGAAAAATCTAGAAATCTCTTTCTGCGTTAAAAGACTTTTCAAATCTCTGAAAATTATGTTAAGAATCACTGCCACAAAATGGGATCACATGAACTTATGCTGATCCCATGCCCTTAATCAAAGAAGGGCACCATCAACATCTTCTAATCTAGAGTCCAGTAAGCAAAATGCAGGGGTGAGCACTCTAATTGGAGTGGATGTGGCTCCACTTGTTTCCCATTCTAACAGCCTACATTCTACATTCCTAGAAACTCTAACACTAACATTTGGATGCACAGCCTTCATGCTCTGCTCATTCTTCTGTACTATTAATAGTCACAGTATAGAGGCCGATCTTTTGAAATGACAATTTGAATTTTAACAAAGTCTGGAAATTTGTCAGTATGTACACAAGAGAAGGTCATTTTGAAATTTTGAGAGGAAAACGTGTTAAACACCTTATTCAAGTATAGAATGATACTCTTCTGTTTTCTGCTGCCAATAAACAACGAAAAAATCAGCTACTAATATACTACTAAATTTTAAAATGTCTTTTTTGAGGGCACCTGGGTGGCGCAGTAAGTTGAGCAGCCGACCAAGAGTCAGCTGCAATTTCAGCTCAGGTCGTGATCTCAAAGTCCTGAGATCCAGCTCCACATTGGACTCTACACTCAGCACAGAGTCTGCTTCAGATTCTCCCTCTGCCCTTCTCCTTTGTGCTTTATTTCTCTCTCACACAAATAAATAAATAAGTAAATCTTAAAAAATAAATTAATAAATAAAAAATCTTTATTTTGATACAGCTTGCATGCTAATGTTTTCAAATGATACATATTAACATTTATGAGTGTGCACAAGCTTTTTTTTCAGTGTCAATGTTCACTTTTTATTAGTTGGAAGCAATGTGAAATTAGAATAATAACCTCTATTATTACCGTCAGAAAATTCCAGGATATGCTTGCTATGTTTTCTCCTGAATCTAAATTTAATTTAGATGTTTTATCAATGTATTTCCTATGTCAGTTATTTTATTGCAACCTAACATTTTTAATTTTCATTGAGGTACAGAGAAATATGTTATGTAACATTATTTATAAAAATATCAGTAGATCTACTGTAGAAGACCTAGACTTAATGCCTACCACTAATAGGTTGTGCCTTTCTACTTTTGTGAACTCCAAGGTCCCAGAAAGTTCCAAAACTCAATGATTAAAGTCTGATGGAAAAACCCATGTAAACGTATATATCACCATACTATGTATATGTAGTAAGTACATATAGTATATTATAGATTTTTTTCAACGTCAGATTGGCATCCAACAAAAGCCAGTGAGAGAATCAAAGTCCTGCAGACCTCAGAGTACCATTCCAGGTATGTGCAGTTTAAATAGCAAGTTATTAAATAATTAAATGATTTTCTAAATTTACATATAAAATTGGTCAAAGATAAATGCATGCTTAAAAATTTATACCATAGGCAATACTTGTCAGATCCTTAAAAATTGCGAATAGTCAGTAAACAAATATTTATCAGAATCTTGCTACGTGAAGGATGTTTCTACAGCTGGAGATACATTAATGATGAAAATCAATATCCTTATCTCCAAAGAGGGAAAAGACAAGAACTAAATAAGGTAATGCATAAGATGAGCTCAACTACTGATGAATACTGAAAAGAAAATAATGTGGAAAGCAGTACTGGCAGGCATCCTTTGAGGAGGTCCCCTTGGAAATGAGAATTGAACAATGAGAAGGAGGCATCCATGCAGTCATTTGGAGGAAGGGCTTTCTAAGTATGAGAAACATCAAGGGCAGAGGGACTGACTGGAAACAGACTTCACCTGTTCGACTATAAAAAAGCCAGTATGGGGGACACCTGGGTGCCTCAGTAGTTGAGCATCTGCCTTGGGCTCAGGGTCCTGGGATCGAGTCCTGCATCGGGCTCCCTGGGTGGAGCCTGCTTCTCCCTCTGCCTGTGTGTCTGCCTCTCTCTATGTGTCTCTCATGAATGAATAAAAATATATCTTTTTTAAAAAAGCCAGTCTGGGTGACCATATTGACAAACAGCAAGTGGAGGGAGAAGCAGTCAGGGAGAGGTGGAGGCAGACAATGTAGGTCTTCTGAGACCACTGATAGCAAGTTGGTGTTGATTCCTGTGGCCAATGGAAGCCATTCGAGTGTTGGAGCAAAGCAACACCATCTTCTCACTGACATTGGTGTCTGAGTGTAAGGTGGATGTAGCCGGGCAAAAGAGGAAGCGGAGGAACTGCACAGGACATTTCTTCCTTACTGGAGGTGAGACATAATGGTAGGCTGGTCCAGACTTAAACGGTGGAGATGGGCATAAGTCAGTGGTCCTCTCTTAGCCACAGTTGCACTGTCTGTGGTTTCCGTGACTCCCAGTCAACTGTGGCCCCCATTCTGTTGATCATCAGAGGGTGAGTAGCCACCTTGCACTAGGTCACAGGCCTATACCGTCTACCACACTTTATCTCATCCCGTTGGTATTTTATCATCTTACATTATCACAAGAGGAAGAAGGGTGAATACAGTACAGTAAGATATTTTGAGAGGAAGAGAGAGAGACCACATTCACATAACTTTTATATTGTTATCATTGTTCTCTTATTAGCCGTTGTCATGAAACTCTGATGCTGCCCAAATGAAAAATTAAATTTTGCCATGTACGTACGTATAGGAAAAAAGATGGTATATGTAGGGTCCAGTATTTGCAGCCCCAGGCATCCTCTGAGGGCCCTGTAATGTAGCCCCCGTGGATAAGGAGGGACTCCTGGGGTCAGACTCAGGAAGTACATTTTAGAGGTAGAGCTGATGGAGCATGGAGCTGGATTGCAGCTGAGATGAAAGGGGAAGAATCAAGGATGAGCTCTAGGTGTCTGTCTGAATGGCTACAGAGATTGCAGAGCCATTTACTAAGATGGAGAAGGCTGGGATTTAAATGGAAACAAATGGTTCTGTGGCAGCCACATTCAGTTGGAGACGTGTAGGAGGAGTGTATCTAAGGGTCTGGGGTACAATTAGACAGTAGAGAGTCTTGGTATACTCTCTGTCTCTGTGACCCTATGTATCTTTATTTATGTATATGTTGTTTGCTACTTCAGCCATGTGCACCCCCAACCCTTGACCCAGTGACACACCAAACACACAGTGTTCTTGAGCTCAATATTATGTATTTTTCTCACTAAAGTTTCAAAACTAAAACCAAGAGATGACTGGGTGGCTCAGTGGTTGAGCATCTGCCTTTGGCTCAGGCCATGTTCCCAGGGTCCCAGGATCAAGTCTCACATCGGGCTCCCTGCATGGAGCCTGCTTCTCTCTCTGCCTGTGTCTCTGCCTCTCTCTGTGTTTCTCATGAATAAATAAAAAATTCTTTAAAAACAACAACAGTAAAACCAAACCACACCAAACAGTAGGTATCCCCCACCCCCCATCACTGCCCTTTGATGGCAAGGTCTCCAAACTAAATGGCATATTAGGATTTTGCCAAGATTCTTGAAGAAATGGGTATTTTCTTTATAGTAAAAGCTACAGTCCCTAAAATATAAACATGTGCAAATCTGTAAGAAACACATGGTAGCTTTCATTCATAGGTAAATAAGAAATGAACATTGATTATTCAATTTAAGAGAATATTATTTGGGAAAGAGACTAAAAGAAATAGAAGAAACTTTGTTTCTGCCAGATACTAGCCCTGGTATTTCAGTACCAGTAACAAGGTACTTTGTAGCAAAGAACAAACTCCTGGAGTGACTGGGTTGCTCAGTGGGTTAAGCATCTGACTTCAGGGTGGTGAGATCAAGCGCTGCATTGGGCTCCATGCTCAATGGAGAGTCTCCTTGACATTCTCCCTTCCTCCCCGGCCCCTACACCAGCTCATGCTCTCAATCTCTCTCTCTCTCTCTCTCTCTCTCTCTCTCTCTCTCTCAAATAAATACATAATAAATCTTAAACAAAACAATAAACTCCTGGTTTAGTGAACCAGTTACAGCTACCAGAAAAATGGAACCGACTGGAAGTGGGTAATGGTTTCCATCGTGCCCAGTCTTCTGGCTCAGAGAATGCACGTTGGCTACTCTTCAGGAAGGCGTTTTGCTGGAGAAGTCACCTTAAGAGGTAATATTAGCCTTCTTTTTCAAGATTATTTCACACACTCCTTTGTCACTTCAGATAGAATGCAAGTATTTTTTTTTGTGGTGGTCATTTGGTTTCACTTTGTTTTTAAAGATTTTTATTTATTTGAGAGAGAGAGAGGGCATGAGTGGGCAGGAGGAAAGGAGGGAGAAGCAGACTCCCCACCGAGCAGGGAGCCTGACTAAGGGCTCAATCCCAGGACCCTGAGATCACCCAGGGTCCAGGGTGCTTAACCGACTGAGCCACCCAGGTGCTCCTGATTTCATTTTTTTTTTTTTTTAATATAAGTCCTAACTTCAGTGTCAGTGAAAACAAATCCTTCCACGTAGAGTTATCTACTTTGTGCTCACAAGCAGTGCGCCTAGATCTCATATGCCACTGGCTTTACTCTGAAGGAAAAATGAGGAAAACTTTTAAAAACTTGGGTATTTGCTCATTAAAGTCTAAATTCTGCACTGCAGGTGTTTACTGCTGCATGCCAGGCATATTTTATTTTAATAAATATCTTCGGGAGGGAATTCATAAAATCAAACAATGTCATGCCACACACCTATTTAAATCCTAAAGCAAAATTGAGGGAGAAAAAGATCATTGCACTAAAAGTTGAGATGACTCCATGGTTTTCTAGGTCCTGTATTAAACAGTTTTGTGACCTGGAGCATGTGATTCATCTTTCCTAGGCTTTCTTTTCTTTTTTTTTCTTTCAGTAAACAAATGGGGTGTTTTTGCTTATGTTATACTCAACTTCCAAAATGCCCCCAATTTTAACATAGTTAGGTATATGTTTATATATGACATATGGAAGGGTTAAAAGTACATAGTGTATATTTAATACAAGTGTAAAAACCCTATTCAAGTTTATCATTTTGCTTAATCTACCACGATTCACCAGTTGAAGTTTCATTCTGTGTGTTTTATGTTTCATGTTTCATATAATGCACTTAACCAACACACAAGTGTCTCTCAAAAGTGTTTCAGAAAAAAGTTATTTATTTTTTTTAGAAAAAAGTTATTTTGAGTTCTCTCAACATTATTCTCTATCTCCTTCCACTTTGCATTAGTAAAAAAGAAAATTGTTTTCCTCTGCCACTGAAATTAGAATTTGGCGACCAACATAAATATGTGCAACGTCAGTCATGCTCTCAAAATCAAAACTATGGCAAGAACTAGAAATAATGATTAAAGGCATGAACTGCTACCCGACAATGTGCATTTTCAGAGTCTCGCTTAATCCTTTTGTGAAGGCTGTGAAATTACCCTTGATTCCAACAAAAGGATCTTGAAGTGCATTAACTTGCAGACTCCGTGAGGACAAGATTTCTCTATTTTACTGTTTTCTCCTCAGAAGGCAAAGCAGTGCTTGCATATTTTAGGTGTTTGATAAATATGTGATTAGACAATGAATTTTTCATTGAGTTTTCTGTCACAGACCATTACAGTCCGTCATGTCCTCCACCAGGGAAAGAGAACACTTGTCCCTCAGCATGAAGTGTATTTATAAATTTTGTGTCGATAAGTTTGCATTTCTCATTCTTTGCTTTGACCTTATGAAACCCCAACGTTCGGAGTCAGAGTTGAATCTCAGTTTTGCTACTTTTAAGCTACCTATGCTGTTTTGGAGTATACTCTGAATTTGTTGAAATCTGTGAAACTGAACTGGACTCTCTTTGCAGGTTTCCTTTAATGGATGTGCAATCTGCAGTCAGAGGAGGAAGAAAAGCTACTTTTACTAAATATTAAAATTTCAGGGACAGTTAAACATTTTATGCAAGGGCTTTGGCAAAGAACAAAAATATAATCTGTTAAAGACACAGTTTCATTTTAAACTTCAGAAAGATAACCATAATCTTAGCTTCTTAGAATATTTTGAAGATCATTAAAATTCTGAAAATAAAGATTTTTGTGAGGATTCTGCTAAAATATCCTGCTAATAATATGACTAAAACATCGTACGCTTTGATTGCAGGTGTACACTTCCATGTTGTCCAAATTGCACATGGGATTTATACAAATAGACTTTGATAAACTATAAAAAACGACCACCTATTTTTCCTTTTTTGAGTTTTTATTTAAATTCCAAATAGTTAACATACAGTGTAATATTAGTTTCAGGTGTACACTTCACTGATTCCACATTTCCATATGACACCAGGTGCTCATCACAAGTGCCCTCCTAAATCCCCATCGTCTATTTCACCCCTCTCCCTTCAGGTAGCCGTAAGTTCATTCTCTATGGTTAAGAATCTGTTTCTTTGGGCTCCTGGGGGGCTCAGTCAGTTGAGTGTCTGCCTTTGGCTCAGGTCATGATTCCAGGGTCCTGGGATCAAGCCCCATATGGAGCCCCCACATCGGGCTCCCTGCTCAGCGGGGAGCCTGTGTCTCCTTCTCCCTCTGACCCTCCTCCCTACTTGCACTCTCTTTTTCTTTCTCAAATAAATAAATAAAATCTTTTAAAGAGGGAGACTCTGTTTCTTGGTTTACCTGTCTTTTCTTCCCCCTCTGTTTGTTTTGTTTCTTAAATTCTACATATGAGTCAAATCATACGGTACTTACAGTTCTCTGACTTACTTCACTTAGCATAATACCCTCTAGCTCCATCCATGTCATTGCAAGTGGGAAGATTTAATTCTTTTATATGGCTAATGTTCTATTATATATTTATAACACATCTTGTTTATGACATTTGAGCTCTTTCTGTAATTGGGCTATTGTTGATAATGCTGCTATAAATATCAGGGTGCATGTATCCCTTTGAGTCAGTATTTTTGTGTCCTTGGGTTAAATACCCAGTAGTGCAATTGCTGGGTCATAGAGTAGCTCTATTTTTAACTTCTTGAGGGACCTCCATACCATTTTCCAGAGTGGCTGCACCAGCTTGCATTCCCACCAACAGTGCAAGGGGGCTCCCCTTCGTCTGCATCCTCATCAACATCTGTCGTTTCCTGTGTTGTTAATTTTAGCCATTCTGATAGATGTGAGGTGGTATTTCATTGTGGATTTGATTTGTATTTCCCTAAGATGGGTGATGTTCTATTCTAGGGCAGTTTTATGAGGATTATTCTCATTTTGCTTTATTTGGTGGTAAATATTGCTAAAGGAAGACATAGCAATGAACTTCGGGAAATAAATATTGGAATTTGTACATAATTCAGTATAATTTTGTAAGCTATCTGCCTATTGATTCCCGAACAAGCTAATATTAACCTTGGTATGGATAGGTGATAGAAACAGATACGGTCCCTGACTCCCTGCAATTTAATGTTCATTAGGGAGAGAAGCAGAGGCAGTCAACTAAATTAATGAGCCAGTAGGGGTTGGGGTTACCAGCTGTAATAGCTGTATATTGCTTGGCCTTGGGTTTGATGCAGAACAAAGAGAGATATTTGAAACTTCTACCTTCATATAATTAAAAAGAGCAAATAAGGCCCAGTAACACTTAATTTTGGCAGGTACTAAATCATAAAATAAAAAAAGGAAGTTAATTTAAAAAAAATAATAAAAAAAGAAGTTAATTATTGGCTTCTGAGCATCAAAATTACATTTAATAACTTTACAAATTATGTTAAAAACTAACCATATTGAGAGAATATGACTGAAAATGCATTAAGCATGAGCTATTTATCAAGCTTAAGAGGGGCATTGTCAAAAGTGAGGTGTGTCATGATAATCAAGGCAAGAACGTAGCTGATATTTCTCCAATTTTACTTTGGTTTTGTGTGTTTTCTTTCAGAAAGGATAAAATTATATCCAATATACAAAGTTGATAATTCTCTTTGCTTTCAAGAGTTGTTTTTTTTTTTCTCTAAATTAACAACCTGATTGTGCAACTATCATGGAATTTTACTCAGTGAATCACTTTATTCAGGTTTCAGCTAAACATGCTTTGTTAGTACCAGAGGTAATATGGACTTGCGAATCTGTTTCCTTTTTGTATCATGAATTATAAAGCTGATTAATTGGACCAATTTATTAGTTTTGGAGCCCTACAGGAAGAAAAATGCTTCATAGAGGAATGATTGCTTTAGGAAGCATAAAATTAAGCAGATGAACACATGAACAGTGAAAGACCTTTTCCATAGAACAATGTTCATCTTCTGATTAAAGGAACCATTTAAAGCTGAAAATATTTAATTGTACCCTTAGCATTTTGAAATGTTTATGTTACTTTGGTTATAGTGCTTCATTAAAATGAGGCATAGAAGGAAAAAGGATATTTATGGACTGTTGGAAAAGCAAATCTGTAGGACAAAATAATGCTGGCTCTGTGTACTATGTACTACTTAATTCACATATTTACTTCATAGATACTCAGTTGTGTTACAAAATCAAGCATACAATCTTCCAGACGCCCTTCTTACTACACTTAAGGGGGAAAAATTGAAATTTTGGAGAACCGAGAGCTTCTAAAGCACAGAAATAAAAGAAAAAACCCAGCAATATCCTAATACTTCCACAATTATTACCTCTTCCTGGCTTCCACTAACATTAGGCTCAGTCCAGATTAACCCATACTCTGTTTCTGTCATCTATATCATCCTTATGATACTTGATATTAAAATCATAATGATCCCATCCTTTTGCCCAACCTGTCCTTTGGAAATTAGTTCTAATAAAATCCCATGATGTATGTGATTACAGGAATGTAAGTAACTGTTCCAAGATCACAGTCATCAAATAATCCCACCCCCAGCTTCCCACTAGGATTGTTGCTGTATCTCTGAAAAAAAGGAAATTAGCATTTCTTCCCAAAACTGGCAATGCTCTTTGCCTTTTCCTCAATGACACTGTTTAAAGAATAAGTAAATAAATAACAAGGAGAAATAAGTGAGGAAAATGAATACCGGGGAAAGAAGTAAATAGAAATAACACTTTAGGGAACAAAACTTTCATGTTTTGTTCAAACATGAACATATTGAACATGTCATATTCTCAGCATGTCATGTTTTCAACATGTCAAACATGTTTTCAAGCATGTTTCAAAACCTTCAAAACATGCTTTTGGAAGATCTGAACTGTTGTTCAAAGACTGATTGGTTCTTCCTTCTTGAGGACATGCAGCTCATTCCACAAACCTTATAAACTTTAGAGTATTACAATGTTTGTAATTCACTAATTTGAGGAGCACATTATTGAATTATTGAAGAAGGATGCTATATTGTTAGTCTTATAAAGGAACAGAATAGAATTAGATTACATGATGTTTGAGGACAGGAATTTTATTTTCTTCTCACTAGCCCAGCATATTGCCTGCAACAATTTCACTTTTTTAAGTGCTATTTAACTAGGTCATATTGAGTTGGTTGATTGATTCAATTTGTAGTACCCGGTGACAACTGAAATCACATTTTCTCTCCATATCTGAGGTTAAAGAGTCAGAAGCTAATGCATTAAAGTATAAATTATGTTGCTTTCTGTTCAATAAAGTATAGTATCCATAGTTTATAATGAATTTTGTGGAAAGGTTTATCATTTGCTCCATTATTCCTTTATTAACTTTGTAGAATAGATTTAAGCTTGGCATTGCAAAGAAAAAAATAACTTTTTAACTAGACAAAGTTTTCAGCTAGAAATTGATAAAATAGAATGTTTCTAAGGAAGCAGTTATATACTAAAAACCATTGAAAATTTATCCTGAGTGATTAGGCGAAACTCAATTAAAATAATTCTGTTATTGTCCGTGGCTCATTTGCCTGAGATTACTGGTAAACAGGATCCTGATTTGGAACTAATTGTCCATCTAAAGGTGCTAACCTGATACACTGAGTCCCATTACCAATAATGGGACTATCCATTGTGAATTATGAATTTCAGAATGATCAGATGATCCTTTATTTAACCTAACTTCAGAGTTAGGTTTATGTTGATGTAATTGGTGCAATTGTTGATTGTTGATGTTATCTTTTACAACTATTTAGGGGAATTAATGCATATTAATTTATCCATGAAGCTTTGATAAGTTAGTGAGAATTAATCATCATTTTTATTATTATTACCTTATAACATGGGAAACAGTGTTGCCCACCTTACAGGGAGATAATACATTGACCAGCCCATACTGTATTTTCATTTCTCATCATCAATGATTAAGCTGGCATTCTAGTTTATATTGTGAATCCTTGTGAATTTACTCTTATGAACTCTTCTCTTTGTCTACTCACCTTTATTCCCATCAGGAGATGATAACAAATATGAAGAGTTTGGACCTACAAGTTCTAGTCCATGCTAAACTGAGTGTACTTTATGCCCAGATAATATGACCTTGAGTTGTCTCTCTTGAGCAGGTGCTTCTCTTCTCTGATAAACTCATTAGATCTGACTCAAATATTCTCACTTCTCGAACAGTCAGATACAGCCCTATGTCTTCATGAAATCCATGTGATGTTTTGTTTTAGTGTTTATTTTTTAATGAAATCCATGTTTTATCATGTCTCCACTCCAACAGAAGGATGATTGATGACAATAACTGGAAAGCATACGTGAGGACGACAAGAGCACATATTCCTCAGCCCTAACATTAACCCTTAGTAACATTATTCATAAGCTTATGGAAATGTATCAGCACCTAAAGACTCCTCAAATTCAATTATCTTCAAAATCCAATATTCGTGTGCTTTCTCCGAACATAAAATCACAGAATTCTCACTCAAATACCTTGGCAAAGAGTTCTTCAATTATCACCTCGTGCAAACATAGTCAAAAATATTATTTTCATTCACTACTCCCCAGTTCTGCTGTCCTACTCAGTAACAGCACCATTCCCAAATATTTTCTTTCTCTAGTGAATTAAAAAAAAAAATAACCATTGTGTAAGTTTTAGCCACTGGTAACATTTCCATTGAATTTTGACAGCTATACCCACCTTCTGATAATATACATAGCTTCAAAATCCTCCCATTCAAATTCTTCAAAATCAAAGATTCTAAAATTTGAGGATTCTATTTTAAGTTTCAAGGCTACACATTCTCTAATAACTGGCACATACTACTGACTGAGTTCATATATTGTGAATGCTATTCTTCTCATCATGATTATTTAGTTTGGAATGAGATAAAACTCACATCTGTATACTACTAAAGTTTGACTGAACTAAAACTGTCCTTCATAATACATGCAAATTAAAAGATGGATCTGGTTTCTGCTCAGAGATGGAGATAGCTGGAAAGACTCACACCCTCACACTTAAAAAAAACTGTAAACAAATGATTTTCTTGATTCCAATATAAAGCTGAAGTCAGAAGGCGATCATCTCAACCTAAATCTGGAGAGAGACAGAGCCCATAGGAAAAAACATGGCCCAAGAATTTGCTTACATGATACAGATACTGTGACTTCCATATAAAGGTTAAGAAGGATTCAGGTAAGAATTTTTTACCAAATTTCTGAATTCCAAGCATAGGCCACAGTCAGACTATGAAGTCTATAAGGCCTAGAGATACAGGAGGATTTGTATATTATGATAGATAGTTTCTTCAAGGAAACTCCAGACACTTTTAAGATTGGGGGAAATAGCAAATAATTGCAACAAACCTCTTTCATGGAATTTTAGATTTTCTGGTCATGTAGTCTTGTCACAACTTCTTAACTCTTCCATTGTATCAAGAAAATAGTCATAGACTACACATAAATGAAAGTGACTGTTTTAATAAATTTCATTTACAGATAGTTAAATTTGAATTTCATGTAATTTAATGTCCCACAAAAGTTTTAATTTTTTTTTACCTGCATAAAAATGTAAAATCATTCAAAGCTTGCAGGCTATACAAAAACAGGCAGTAGCCTGGATTTGACCCATGGGCTATAATTTGATCAGGTTTCTCTAACATTTGAAATATTTAGATTCTAAAAAGAAATTAATGAGGTCTGTATTTATTTTCTATTGTTGCTTTGTTTCTTGTTTTGTTCTTTTTTTTTAAGATTTTATTTATTTATTCACGAGAGACACACAGAGAGAGGCACAGACATAGGCAGAGAAGTAGGCTTCCTGTAGGAAGCCCGATGTGAGACTTGATCCCAGGACCCTGGGATCATGATCTGATCTAAAGGCAGATGCTCAACCACTGAGCCAACCCAGGTGCTTCAGAATACAAGATTAATATCCAAGTCCATCACTTTCCTGTATGCCAGCAATGAATAGGGAGAATTAGAAATTGAAAACAATATTATTTACATTAATGTAAAAAAACAAAATACTTAGGTATAAATTTGTCAAAATATATACAAGCTCTCTAGGAGGAAAACTACATAACTCTGATGAATAAAATCAGAGAACTAAATAAATGGAGAGAAAATCCATGTTCATGAATAGGAATGCTCAATATTGTCAAGATATTTGTTCTTCCCAAATTGATTTATTGATTCAATGCAATCCCCATCAAAGCACTCATAAACAACAGAAAAAAAGGCCACCATAATTGCAATGCAGTCAATAGTTAAATTAGAGTGATGTCTCCTAATGTCTATGAAAGCATCACATGATTTACTTTGTTGACCTTCAGCTTGAGTCTGAGTAGAATTCTTTGCTCTGCATGTCACACCCTCACATAGTGGTAGAAAAATATTATTTTGTTTCAGGAAACATGTTTGCTTTTTGATGCCTTAACAGGGTGCTATGCCTCTTACTTCTTAGTAGTTGCACCCTGTTCTATGACCCACGAAGCCCAAATTTTGTTATCCGACACTTGCCATTGTAATAGTATGTGTGTATTTGGGTGTGTGTATAATCGTGCATAACCATGAATAGTTTATGAGACAGAAGTGTGCACATCAACTGAGATAAAATGGATTACCAAACATTGGTTTCCCAAACTTAGTATGATAACCACCAAATGGGAATAATCTTAAAACATAACCAGACACCCAGGTGTCCTTTTTTTCTTAAATTTTCTTAACTTTTGGTGCTTTTAGTAGTTTCTGGCCAGTTAAATCAATTTGTAAAAAATGTGATCAAAATATAAAAACAGCCGGGCAGCCCGGGTGGCTCAGTGGTTTAGCATTGTCTTTGGCCCAGGGCCTGATCCTGGGGAACCGGGATCGAGTCCCATATCAGGCTCCCTGCATGGAGCCTGCTTCTCCCTCTGCCTGTGTGTCTTTGCCTCTCTCTCTCTCTCTCTCTCTGTGTGTCTCTCATGAATAAGTAAATAAAATCTTAATAAAAATATATATAAAAATAGCCATTTTGTCTATTGTGAAAATTATTAATTATTGTGTAATTGATTAGAAGATTCAGAACTGTTAAATTATCAATTCCCCACAATTTATACATATGTTATATGCCACCCAAAACAAAATCCAAGAGTGATAGTTTGTAAGAAATGGAGAACTTGATTCTAGACTTCATGTGGAAATATAAAACCAGACTGGACATCTTGAAAAGGAAGAGCCAAGTTGGAGGATTTATATTTTTTGATCTCAAAAGTTACTCTAAATATTTATTAATCAAGACAACCTGAAGCATTGCCATGAAGATAAATATATCAATAGAACATAATTGATATTCCAGAAGTATGCCCACAGAAATATTCTAATTAATTTTTATAGAAGTAGTCAATATCAATGGGAAAATTTAGGTTTTTTTAAGCAAATGGTGACCAGACAACTGGATTCCACATGGAAAAAAAAAAAAAAAGAAAAGAAAAAACATGAATCCCTACATAAAATCATCCATAGAAAGTAATTTAAATTGGATCATACACCTATAAGTAAATACTGATTCTATAAAGCTTCCATGAAAATATAAAAGAACACCTTTGTGACTTGCAATGAATAGGAATTTTTTGGAAAAGCACAAATAGCATTATACGTAAAAAGAAAAATGATAAATTGAGATTAATCAAAATTAAAGCATTTAATGAAAACTTAAACCTTCTATTCCTTGAAAAGGCATTAAGAACGTGCATAGGTAAAGCATAGACTGGAAGAAAATATTCAAAAATCATGTATCTGATAAATGACTTTACCCAAAATATATAAAGAAATCCTACTGAGCTTTGCGTGCTCAACATGGAGTCTGGTTGAGAGTCTCTCTCCCTCTTCCACTGCCCCTCTTACTCATCCTCTCTTTCCCTCTCTCTCTCTCTCTCTCATAAATAAATATTAAAAAAAAAGATCTCCCACTACTCAATAATAAAAGACAATGAGTTCTATAAAAATGGGAAAAAAACAGTACACTTCAAAATGAAAATTTTACCATAAACAGTAGACACATGATAGGTGTTTAGCATCGTTAATCATCAAGGTAATGGAAAACAAAACCACAATAAGATTGTACCTTGCAGTTAACATAAATGCTCAGAGTAAAAAGAGGCAAGGGGGAGGGGAGAGAGCTTACATTGTAGAGGGTGTGGAACAGTTAGAACTGGAATATGAAATGGTACAAGCGTTGGAAAACACTTTGATAGTTCTAACAAAATTACACGTGAGCCGACCCTACAACTGAGGAATTGAACTCATACATATTTATACAAGGTAATTGAAAACTTGAGTTCACAAAAGACTTTTACAAAAATATTCATAGCAACTTTATAATAGCCAACAGCTACACAGAACCAACTGTCTATCATCAGGTGAATAAATGGTTGTGTACTGACACAATGGAGTACTAACTCAGTGATAAACAGGAATGAGTGACTTACTGATTTATGTAGCAACATGGATAAATCTAAAAAGGTGTTAAAGAAAGAGAACAGATGTGGCACCCCTGGGTGGCTCAGTGCTTGGGCCTTTGGCTTTGGGGGTGATCCTGGAGTCCTGGGATGGAGTCTCCCATGGGGCTCCCTGCATGGAGTCTGCTTCTCCCTCTGCCTGTGTCTCTGCCTCTCTTTGTCTGTGTTTCTCATGAATAAATAAATAAAATCTTAAAAAAAAAAAAAAAACAAACAAAGAGAGCAGACCTAAAAGGCGACTTACTGTATGATGTGATTTACATGGATTTCTAGAGCAGGCAGAATGATTCTACTGCAATAAAGAGCAGAAATATATATATATATATTTTTTTTTTCTTTTTTCCAGTTAACTGGAAAAGGACAGGGAATTTTCTGGAGGGAATTTCCACCCTCTATAGCTTGACTGGGCTAGTATTTATATGATATATTCACTTGTGAAGACTCAAATAAGTTTACTTAAACTTCTAAAACTCAAATACACATTTAAAATCTGTGCATTTTATTATACATTATTCTCAAAAACTCTCTTCTCTACAAATGGAAAGAATCCATATTTTGATTGTTTCTGAATATAAACATCTGGACCAGTGCTCTGACATTGTCTTCAAACTCTTAATTGCCTGTGTGTTCTCTAATGACCCCCAGCCCAGAAGACACCGAGGTGGAAAGGCTTGCTTTCCCTCACCAGCCCAAAGCCCCAAACAGCACCCCAGTATTCTGGCTCTTTAGCCTCAGCACCCCACCATCCAAAAGGTTTCCCTGGGCTCTTGGCATCCCCAAATGTTCACTTGTGCGAGGAGCCTGGGTCAGGAGATTCTCTGTCACTAGAGACATCTCTCTCTCTCTCTCTCTCTCTTTTTTTTTTTTTTTTAATATTTTACTTATTTATTCATGAGAACACAGAGAGAGAGAGGCAGAGACCCAGGCAGAGGGAGGAGCAGGCTCCTTGCAGGAGCCCCATGTGGGACTCGACCCCGGGTCCCCAGGAGCAGGCCCTGGGCCGAAGGCAGGTGCTCAACCGCTGAGCCCCCCGGCTGCCCCACTAGAGACACTTCTACTGTGAGGACGGTGAGGACCGTGACATTTCCCTCTTCAGCTCCTCATTTGTTCTATTTGTCCCGTATGTTACCTGCTCGCTACTCCCAGGGCTGCTGGGCCCCTGTCGTTGGAAGGGAAAGTTCTGTTCCTTTACTGGCAGGAAGACTGACTTTTCCCCCAAGAGAGTGGGACAAGTACAGTGGACTCAGTTTCCCCAAAGGTCCGATTCTTAGGCGGGACATGCCTAAGTCGGGGGGTCTGTCCTTGGTCCGCACAGGTGACCTGCGGGAGAACCACCCCTGCGGGCAGCGCCCCTGACTCACCTGCTGCCCCCCCACACCTTGGGCAGTGCCCCTGGGTCGGGTCCCCAGAGCCTGGACTCACCTGGTGCCCCCCCCACACCCTGGGCAGCACCCCTGGCCCGGGTCCCCAGCACCGCAGATTCCCCTGGTGCCCAGGCCCCACCGGCAGCTGGTATAATGGGAAGCCGCTGGGCTGACCCACAAGCTGTCATCTGCCCTGTCCTCCAGCCCCGGCGCTGGTGCCCTTCTTCCTCCTCCTCCTCCGCAGCCCCCCCCAGTGGCCCCTCCAGCCCTCCTCCGTGGTGGGCAGACCCATGCTCGGGAGCCCGAGGGCATGTGGCCCCTGGCGTGGGCAAAGGTTGGGGGGCATCACTGATTCCTGCCTCTAGATGTTGCGGAGGAGGGGGAGGGAGGAGAGAGACCCAGCCTGCCTGCCAGTAAAACCCACTTGTCGACCTGGAAGGAGGGGAGACCAGGAAAGACTAGCAAAGGTGTAGCGTGGCAGGCAGGTGTCCCTCACCTGGTTAAGCCGTGTTTGGAGGAAAGGTGGGACTGGGAAGGAAAAGATTCAGGCGTGTTTTCCAAATTGTCCAGAAGGGAGCCCTCAATCCACCGTTTAAGGATGATGTTCAGAAGGCTAGACAGGTCAAGCTTCCAGAGAGAAGAGGAGCTTGAGAGGTCAAAGGTCCCTCTAAGGTTGCTTCTCTCTAGGGGCAGTTGTTAATCTTGATTCTGGGCTTCAGCAGGAGGCCAAGAATCCAGGCTTTAGGCGCATGGAGGAATCCTGGCAGACAAGAAAAATAGCAAAATTGTAGCAGTTTTGCTACGTTGGAGTGACCGAATTGGAGGCTTTCAGGGCCTCAGATACACGGTCAATTATTGATGATTCAAGACATTTGCTGCATTCTCAGCCTGCCTCGGGTGGAAGACTGCAGGGCGAAGTTGAAAATCTTGGAAATGCAGAAATTCAGTGCATTGAGGACACAAATATTGGAGTTTAGGGCTTCAGGGGAGGGGTCCTGGTGATGCATCAGTCTCTCTGTTAAAAGTCTTAGAAGGCTGCGCTCTCAAGAACAGGGGTGGGATCCCTGGGTGGCGCAGCGGTTTGGCGCCTGCCTTTGGCCCAGGGCGTGATCCTGGAGACCCGGGATCGAGTCCCACGTCGGGCTCCCGGTGCATGGAGCCTGCTTCTCCCTCTGCCTATGTCTCTGCCTCTCTCTCTCTCTCTCTCTGTGACTATCATAAATAAATAGGTAATAGGTGTTCTCAACAATGTGGTGTGTATACATTGGTGAAGTAACATATGTAGGGGAGTTTGTCAAGATGCATTTCAAAAATGCATAGTGGGCCAACCTAATAATGACCACTAGGATCTTATAAATATCCCTATGTGTGAACTCATATAAATAAGGATGTTCAGGGGTGCCTGGATGGCTCAGTTGGTCAAGCATCTGACTCTTGGTTTCGGGGTTGTGAGATCGAGCTCCACATCAGGCTGACGTGAAGTCTGCTTGAGGATTGTCTCCCTCTCCCTCTGCTTCTCCCCCTGCACGAGCATGCACCCTTGGGCTCTCACTCTTTCTTTCTCTCTAAATGAAAAGAAAACCTTTTTAAAAACTTAAAAATAAGGTTACTCACTGCAATGTTATTGTAGTAGCAAAAAATTAGAAACCATCTAAAGGTTATTTCGTAGCAGAGTTACTGAGTAATTTATGAAAAATAGGTCTAATGGAATTCTATGCAACAGATACAGCTATCCATTCAGCCTCAATGAACAACATACAGTTCCCCATGCCTGCTGGCACCAGCATAAGACACCCTATAACATCCCAGAGCTTTAATTCCAACATGGAAAAATCTTCCAAGCACAATTAGCATTAATTTGTTAATGAACATTACGAATGTTTTGTTATCATTTTAATGAGGCTGAGCGGAGCCTAGATTCATGGGAAAGCAAGCTTTGTTGTGTGTTCTTTCTTTCCTATTTGAAAAGTTTTTTATTTTAAAAGCTTTCTATCTTCACCTTTGAAGAGCAAATGCAGTCAAATATCTACAAATAACCCTACTTGAAGAATAAGATTCCCTAAAACTCTTGTAGAGAATGTACGCCCACTCCCCACCCTACCCCCTACCCCCCGCCTATAGTGATTCTGTCTGTAAATAAAACAGTCTTCAGTACAAGAATGAATCAATCACAAAAATCTTTCAACTGCCTGGCTTTATGTTGTTCAAAAAAGGTATCAAATTACAATCGTTCAGTTAGGATTGATCTCTCCCAACTCTGTACCTGCCGTGTAGCTTCCAAATGAGACCGAGATGTTGTTGATGGAAAGTGTTTTTTCTTGTCACTTTTCAAATATCCAACAGATTCATAAGACCCTAAAGAATATAAATATTTGTGTATATATATCCCCATATACAACATGCATGTGTGTGTATGCGTGTAACTGAATTAATTTTTAATGTTTGAAAGAAATTTGGGATATAGATTTCCCATGGCCATTTTGTCTTCTTTCTGAGTGTTTAGCAAAAGTCTTCTGAATACCTGTTTTTATTTAATAAATCAAAAGAGAAACTGCCACTTCTTTGTACGTCTATGATGTTCCAGGCCAGCGCTGAGAAACGGATACACGTTACGTTGTTAAAATTCTCCTGACAATGCGATGGCGTAGATCTTACTATCTTTAGTTTGTAGTGGGAGAAATAGAAGTTCAGGGAGGTTAAGTATATTGCTCAAATTTATAGCTAATAATAGTTACTGCTGGGATTGAAAGCTATTTTTGTGATTAAAAACTTTAGTCAACACACCTTTTAAAAAGTTCTATGTGACATAATTGTATTTACTTTATCCCTACAATTTAAAAATAAAATACCTTTAATTCTGGGAGCACCTGGGTGGCTCAGTCAGTTAACCATCCATCTCTTGATTTCGGCGTGTCTATCGATCTCAGGGTCATGAGATTGAGCTCCAAATAGGTCTCTGGGCTCAGTGATGAATCTTCTTAGGATTATCTCTCTCCTTCTCTCTCTGTCCTTCCCCACAACTCAAGTAAATAAATATTTTTTTAAATAAAAGCAACTACTTTTAATTACAAGGCAGCTATTAGCTTCCCAGGTAATGAACCATTATGCATTTGCCACTTAATTATGGCAAGTTTATTTTGTAGACTTCCAAAACATGTTTTCTTGCTATATCCAGAACCTTCCAAATCAATCACAGCATCTTAGAGGAAGATTGAAAATCATCTACTTCTCAAGTTAATCAAGCCCTCTGTGTGTTCCTAGCACCGTCTGTCCTTACTAAGTTCATCCTCAGAATCATTCGCAATCAGTTGCTGTGAAATTAAAGATGGAAGTCTAATTATGAAAAAAATGGAAATGTGCATGCATTTACCAAGTACATATTCAACACAGGATATATGTATCTTGCCTCCTAAAAAAAGTAGTCTGTTTAAATTTTTTATGGGTAAATGTCCTATTAAAGTTTCCGATTGTCCTGACATGTCATGAATAATAAGTATTATAATTTTATTCCCGTTGTTTGGAAGAGCAGAGTAAAACAAACAACGCTGGTAGTTTTTAAAAAAGGCAGATAAGGCAAATACATCATTAAAAATGATAAAATATAATTTATAAAAATTAAATTTAAATGAACTATCTAACTAAAATTTATATTTATGCACGTTACGTATACATATATATAAATATATAATACAGAGAGAGCCTAAGATTGCAGTGTGTGAGGATGGGTTTAAGGTTCATCTCTTCTCATTTAGCTTTTTTTGTATTTGGCTCCTGTTTTAAACAATTTTTGGAAGTAATGAAAATAAACTTTCAGTTGATAAATCTATCCTCTAAGACAACTTTATCTTTGTTTTGTTTTTGTTTTTGTTTTTTCTATTTTGGATTTTTCAGTCCTTAATTACCATCCAGAAATGGGGGAATTGAAGAAAGTGAGTAAGAGAATGAATGGAGCCCCAACAGGAGCCACATCCCAGGAGGGAATCCCTGCTGGGATTCCCACCCAAAGACCCGAAGGACTGGTTCTGCCGCATGTCCTGGGAGTGGGCCTACGCAGGACTCCCCAGTGAGCAAGGTCCCTTTGACCTTGCTACTGTTAGCTTTGGGGGGAAGAGCTAACATCCTAGGCCCATGGATACGGGGGCAGGGCCATCTCTAGCCACCAGGACTGGTGAGGGTGGTCCCTGACGTCCACCCATCAAGGGAAGCCAGAGAACCTCTATCCCATTACTTCTTACTTAGTAGTAAGTTATTGTACCTGGGCTGGGGGAAAGAGCTATACTTGTCTACAAAAGCTTTGCAGAGCTCTGATTCACAATCACAGAGTTTTCATTAGATCAAGATGACGTGATTGATGTTATTTGATTGACTTTCCTTAACAGTGCATCTTCTATGGATTTTCTTCTTGAAGCTTTGCAGTGCAAGACTCTACAAGGAGCAGCTTGCTATTTATTATTTATTTATTTATTTATTTATTTATTTATTTATTTATTTATATTTTCCAAATTAGGTTGTTGAAGATGGTGCACAAATGCTTCTTCTGGCCTAAGTAGCAGAGATATGCAGGCCGGCAACTTCCTGCCAAACACCCCCACCAAGCTCAGAGGAAAGCAACCTCCTCTCAAGACTCTCTTGCCAGCCTGAAAATCACCACCCAGTGCTCAGTTCAGTTGTTTGGGTTCAAGACAAAATACTGATTGAGAGGGATCGAGTGCCTACTTACTTAGACGGAAAGCCAGGCATAAACCGGAGCAAACTGGACAATATAATCAAGTGAAGTAGACAGTGAGGCCATAATTCACCTCAAAAACAGGTTAAAGGAAGTGGAGGTAAAGGCAGAGAATGACTGTGTTGTCCCCTGGAGACACTAGCACCGATGCAGGGAGAGGGACATGGGGACAAGGGGCCATGAAAATATCCAAATATCGATCAATTCGACATATGGGATGGAATTAAAATTGTGAAAATTAAGTATGAAATTAAAATTGGGAAAATTAAGTTTTAAAAATCAAGTCCAAAAAAAGATGCAAAAATCTAAATCGTGATATTCATATACATGTGTATAGGAATTTGCCGATCACATTGTGCCACGCAGTTGCTTTTCAGGGGAACCTCAGCCCTACACCTGCCACTACGTTGTGAGGAGTTGACATTTAATATGTGGTATTCTCTTTCCAGTATCTGATTCCCATGCCACATTCACCCTCCATCGCTCCCTTCCTTCCTCTCTCCTTATTTTTGCCTAAATTTTCTACCGAAATTTGGCATGTCCTTCCACCCATTTAGTTGTGGTGGCGCAGGATCAGACGATGAAAGGGACCAAGGGAATGGGGACGGGCACTATTATATATTGGTATAAAGTGCACTGTTTATAATTTTGAAAGAATTTCTTCTCTGAAAACACATTCTGAGCATTCCTGAGGGAGTGCTTGTTTGTCTCATTAAGAATCATTGACTACAGATTTTGATGCATCTTGAGATGCAAATTTGACTGGGAAATGGAACTTTCTAACAATTACGAGTAATTACACCTTAGCATGGAGAACACACAGAGGAAGGTTGCTTAGGAGCTCCTCCTTCTGTCCCAAAGTTACCTCCAGGCAAGATCAGCCCTTTACGGCTGAATTTTGATGGGTGATAAAAGTCAGAAAGTCCACATGTGTGTTGTTTCTGTTCTACTTCTGAAGGTTCAACAGTTTCTCATTATACACAGGGAGGGCCCAGGTTCTCACTCTGCCCACCCCACACGGTATCCAGGAGTATTCCCTCTAGAAACTACCAAAGCAATGCTCAAAAGTTAGCAATGTTGGCACTGAAACAGCTTTTTATCTTGCTTGATTAACGATGTTTCCCATGATTTTTCAACAATTCAAAACCACCCTTAGTTTTCTTCAACATTCTATGAAATAACTGAAACAAAAGGGTAAAGGGTATTCAAAGGCTGTGGTGGGGAGGATCAGAGGCCACGGCTAGGGGGAGCTTTATGGCTTGGGGCAAAGCCTCCCTCCTCCCACAAAAACTAGAAGTCAGGGAAGGGAGTTCATGGTTGTGTTTCAAAGTTTACGGTTGCCTCTCAGAGGGATCCCAGGTCCCCGAGAATGACATTTCTAGGATGTCAACCTGGCAAGAGACTTTGGAAAAGATTTACATCTCAACTGGGTGGAGAAATGGTTTACAATAAAGTTTAGCAAGGTAAATCCTGTAAGATAAGGGTGGTCAGGGGCCAAGATTCAATAAGAAGAAGCCTACGGTTAATCAAGTGGAGGAAAACACTGTGGCTTTCATGGTCACAGCGAAACTGCACCGTGGCCTTCACCGAAGTAATGAAATATTTATTTCCTTGAACCCACGCTTCAAGAGACCATCTGCTTCTGTTTATGGTCCTCTCCAGCACAGTGAGGACATGGCTGGGCTAGCCCACTGGCCCCTGGGGACTATGTGAGACTCCCACGCCACCACCCATGTGTGAGTGAGCCCCAGGTTCAACCACCCCTCAGGCAACCTATTGAACCTTGGATCATAACAAGTGACTTGTTTTAAGTCACCAGCTTTGGGCTGCTTTGCTACACAAACTGTGACTGATCAAACATCCATGGGGTAGGGGCAAGATGGACACGGTGGGGAGGCCTCATCCTGCATGAAAATCTATGATGAGATATGGTTGTGTCTACCCTAAATGTAAAAGGGCCAGTGATCTTCCAGTAAGATGGGTTTATTCAGGAATGCAGAGGAATTGCAATTTGAGACACACAAGCTGTGGCAAGTCTAGACACTGATGTGGAGGACACAGGAAAAAGGAAAAAAAAAAACCAACAACCTAAGTTTGCTCACAACATACCGCCCGTTGGCAAGTCCTTGAGACAGACAGCATGACCTTCCTCTAGGAGCTCCGCTGGCTCGATGTTAATACAATAGTTTAACATCAGTCCAACACCCAGGATCTTGAATGTCTCCTTTAATATATAAAAATTCCTCTAGAGACTTCCTCTATCTCTGCCCCCTGCCCAAGATAGATATGACCCACGTCTGAAGGCTCTCATGACTAATGTTTTACTGGATGGTAGTAAATGACCTCTTCCTAACTACAGCCAGTCCCCTCAAGGTCCTGGAAACCTTGCTTCCAAATTCCTTAGAGACTTACAGTATCCCTGACCCCCTCCCAATGTGAAAGTGTATATGATCAGCCACTCTTCACAACCTCAGGGTCCTGTCCCCAGGCTTTAATAAAACCACCTTTTTGCACCAAAGGTGTCTCAAGAATTCTTTCTTGACATTCACTCCTGGACCCCAAGATTTTCACATAAGAGATCAAAGGAAAGGATCATCATAAAGAAAAGAGGGAAGCTGGGAAGGGCGACTTTGAACAAAAGTCATTGGAAGTAACTAGAATTCAGGGATCCCTGGGTGGCGCAGCGGTTTGGCGCCTGCCTTTGGCCCAGGGCGCGATCCTGGAGACCCGGGATCAAATAAGTCATTGGAAGTAACTAGAATTCAAATAAAAGTTTGGGTGTGCCTGAGTGGCTCAGTTGGTTAAGCCTCTGACTCTTGATTTCAGCTCAGGTCATGATCTCAGGGTTGTGCTACCCAGCCCTGTGTTGGGCTCCACCCTAGGTGTGCAGCCTGCCTAATGAAGATTCTCTCTCTTCCCTCTCCTTCTGCCCTCCCCCCTTGTGTGTTCTCTCTCAAAGAAATTAAAATTAAAATTAAATATATATGTATATATATATTATATAATGTTTGAAAAAAGTTATTGGAGGAAAGTGAGAGTTCAGGGTGGTGATGGTGAGAGAGGGAGATTTAAGGACTCCATAAAAACCTACTTTCTTTTCCTTTTCTTCTTTCTTGCTAGGACCCACACCCCCGGATTTACAAATGCCTCGGAATGCACATTGTGCAGGTCCTCCCTGTCAGGGACAAGGAGTTAATGGTCTCTTCAGAGTAGACAATATCTACGGAAGGACCAGATGAAGCCATCACATGCATTTTCCAAACCACTGGCACTAAACATCTCCACGCTAAGACCCCCTGGTCCCTCCCCTTCTTCCCGAGTCTCCCAGACACTGTCTGTACCTTCCCTCTCTATACCTTCAGTAAACTCTGCTTTCACCTCCTGCCGGCTTTCATCTGATTTGATCCTACGTACAACCTGGGACCCTCTTGGCTGGTCCTGTGGGATCCTCTCTGGGTCCTTGGACATGGCTTGCTGGCATCCAGGGTTTCTCACCGGCTAGGTCATGGTAATTTCTTTTTTATTATTTTTTTTAAGTTTTTGGTAAGTGTTTTATTATTATTTAAAGGTAAATCTTTTAAACAATATTAGTGGTAGTATGCCAGTAACATTGTTTTTGTTAATTTGCTTTATTTTTTTTTAAATTTTATTTAAATTCTAGTTAGTGGGATCCCTGGGTGGCTCAGCGATTTAGCACCTGCCTTCGGCCCAGGGCGTGATCCTGGAATCCCGGGATCGAGTCCCACATCGGGCTCCCTGCATGGAGCTTCTCCCTCTGCCTGTGTCTCTGCCTCTGTCTCTTTGTGTGTCTCTCATGAATAAATAAATAAATAAATAAATAAAATCGTTAAAAAAAAATAATAATAAATAAATTCTAGTTAGTTAACATAGAGTGTAATATTGGTCTCAAGTTAGAATTTAGTGGTTCCTCACATATAACACCCAGTGCTCATCAGCGCCCTCCTTTAATGCCATCACCCATTTGGTCCATCTCCCACCCACCTCCCCTCCAGCAACCTTCAGTTTGTTCTCCACAGTTAAGAGTCTCTTATGGTTTGCCTCTTTCTGTTTTGGGTTCCCTTCCCCTATGTTCACCTGTTTTGTTTCTTAAATTCCACATGTGAGTGAAAAA